>NC_134872.1:28956739-29271739 GCF_049852395.1 Peromyscus maniculatus bairdii | reverse complement strand
ATTTTATTAAATATATATTTTAATACCGTGATTTAATTATTCTAAAGAAATATGACAACTCGATAGAAAAATACAAACTTGTCAATAAAACCAAAACATTGATCAGTTGCTAAAGAAAGAAAAGAATAAAATTGTGTCTGGGAAGCAAAGTCATGTATTATCTCAGCAGAAAATAAAATCGCAGCTGAAGAGGAAGAAGGCAGTCTTCACCCAGAAATAAAACTTGTCTTATTACAAGAAAGGGGACAAACAAAAGCCACATACCTGTCTTCTTTATTTATCTGGTCACCAAATCCCACTGTATTCACAATGGTCAGTTTCAAGCGAACATTACTTTCCTGGAGTTCGTATGTCTCCGCTCTAAGTCTAACACATGGACAGAAATGGGAAGACTCAAGCTCTTCAAAATTAGTATTAAACAATGTGTTAATCAGTGTTGACTTTCCAATTCCAGTCTCTCCTGAAAGAAACAAAGCATATCTTCACAAGGGCAGAGGATCACTGGGAAGAATCACACATCTTACTCTGGAATGGCTTGAAGGATTCCAACCATTTCAAAGGCTAAGTTGCTATAAAAGACAGTTAGGCTAAGCCTGGTCCTAAATCACTCGAGGACAATGATTACACATGCTAAGTTACTCTGACCTCTGAAGAGAGTACTAAAAGTTTAAAAAAAAAAAAGGTTGAAGTTAAGCCAAACAAAACTAGTAGAATTGAAACAACTCCTGAGATCCACAGAGCCATTAACCTTAGACACAAGAGTCATCATGCTTATGGGAAGGATGACGTGAGCACAGGAACACGAATCTTGGAAAACCTAGAGTTGTTACTGGCACTCACCCACACAGAGAATATTAAAGCAGAAGCCTTGCTGAATGGATCTGTCAACCAGCTGATCAGGTAAACTTTCAAAACCAACATGGCCACACATAGTCAAGGAACGGGGATGTTCTTTGTTCTGAAGAAAAACAAAACAAATAACTTTGATTTAATTATTTTTTTATATTTGGTATTTGATTTAATTAATGTAGGATATAAGCACACTTGAAAGGATAAATGTAATTTATCAAAGCAACTGAAGATTTCACAACTTCTGTTTCTCGCTGAAGATAAAAGTGCTTAGGTAAATTTGTGAAACTAGAAACCAGTGTTGAGCCTCCCAAAACACTCATTTCTCACTCCTTTTATATGACAAAAGTCCAGCACAATTTTTAACATTAAAACATGTGACTTCCAAAACCAAGAAAACATCCAAGTAAACTATGGCATATTCACTGACAAAAATGAGAAATTTATTGTTATGAAGTGTGTTTATATATAAATCTTAACTAGGAAAATCCTGATTGGGGAACAGAGGTCTAGATAGTGGCATTTTTTTAAAGATTTATTTATTTATTATGTATACAGTATTCTACCTGCATGTGCCCCTGCAGGCCAAAAGAGAACACCAGATCTCATTACAAGTGGTTGTGAGCCACCATGTGGTTGCCGGGAATTGAACTCAGGACCTCTGGAAGAGCAGTCGGTGCTCTTAACCACTGAGCCATCTTTCCAGCCCTTTTTTTTTTTTAAACAATGCTCTTTTTTTATTTTATTTTATTTATTATGTATACAGTATTCTGTCTGCATGTTTTGCCTTCATTCTTGAAGAGAGCATCAGATCTTATTACAGATGGTTGTGAGCCACCATGTATATGGTTGCTGGGAATTGAACTCAGGACCTCTTGAAGAACAGTCAATGCTCTTAACCTCTGAGCCATCTCTCCAGCCCCGATAGTGGCATTTTTACATTCTGAACTATAAGGGTATATTTGTACTTCATATTACAGGAAAGAATCTACATATATCCATTATAAATAACACACACACTGCTAACATTCTGAGTGGAACTCTAATCCAAATGGAATGCAAGGATCAGTGGCCTTGGCAATAAGCAAACTCAGAGAGAAAGAGGATGGCAGTGAGGGGAAATGCAGAGACAACGGGGAGAGACGCACCCATAGGAATCCCAGAGATAAGGCTGACTCTGTGACCAGAGGGACAAGACTAAACTCTGGAATCACTCACTGCCTTTGCTCCTTTCCCCCAGAAAGTTTTTATGAGCTGAAGCTCCCTGGAGGGAGGGAGGGATGGAGGGAAGAAGGGGGGAAGGAAGGGTAGTGAGGAGGAGAGGAAAAGGGGAAAAAAAGAGGAAAGACTGCACTCCCGGTTAAAGATTCCGTGGGACCAAATGACTGCCGTCTGACATTACGGAGAGTGAAGTACGGCAAACTAGAATCAAACGATCTTTGGCTAACTTAACAAACGATGTTAAGTCCCTCTGAAAGCTACCCATGCCTACCCCTGCATCTGACCTCACGTCCTGGGGACCATCAAAACCTTGTACGGTCTTCCTAACAGACCACTAGCTGTCAATCCAATAGCTAAGAATGGTGATAGCAGGAAGGATGTATGAAAAGCTGCAAGGAATCCTGGTGTGTGTGTGTGTGTGTGTGTGTGTGTGTGTGTGTGTGTGTGTGTGTGTACAAAGTTATGAAACTTAGGCTGACAATGCTCCCCACAATAGTCAGACTATCAAACAAAAACCATAGTACTGGATTGAGAAACCCTTTTTCTGTTTCTAACAGAAAATGTTCTTTCTGTGGCACATATAATATGTTGTAAATCAAGTTTCTAACAGCTATAACATGATAAAATATTATGGAACTATTTTTGTTGATTTTGGTTTGTAGGTAAGTTATGTTGCTCTTCTTCTAAGTGCACAGATGCTCTGAGTCCAATGTGCCAACACTGCCTCTCTCGTCAGCCTGTCCTGTTTCCTGTTGTCCGTTTGTCTTTCTTTTCTCTCCTCTCTTGGTCCTTCAGAAAACCTAACTATTTGCTGTCTCTTTCAGTTTTTTGTGTTCAAAACTACAATTACAGGGGTTTTCTCTCTTTCCTGCTCATAGGATAATTTACTGTTCAAGGTCTTTGCTGAAATGTAACATTCTCTAACTCTTCTATTTTAGCTAAAAGAAAAGAGGTAGAGGAACTCTTTCAAATTCCATAGGCCTAAGGAAGAACCAAATCAAAAACTTAGGACTTAACACTATGTGTACAGATAATATTACTTTGCTACATTAAATCAAGTATGTAATTTGGATCCAACTCTTGTTAAGAGAAATGAAATAAATAATAAAAAGTAAGTATAAGTTTATATTTCAGGAAAAATGGGGAAAAATAATATTTTAGATAAGGATGCATTTTTTTCTACAATAAAATAAGATTTTATTCAAAAAAATAAAAGAGGTGGAGCAAAACTGAGTTTATGACCAAGTTGCCAAGAGTCTGGTTAAGTTACATGAGCCTTATGGGGCTGAGACTTCGCTTGATAAAGGTTACTAAAATTCCTAAGGTCAAAACTCAAAACCCTGAGATAAAATGGATGCCTGAATCTCTTTACAACAAGGTTTTCTTAAATGTCAATCTGCTCCTGGGAGGTTTTCCCATGGGTAAAAACCTCCACTTACTGGATTGCCCCTGCACTAACAGTAGAAAAAAATTCTATTTAAAAGAATTATTCCTGGTCAGGTGGTGGTGGCTCACGCCTTTAATCCCAGCACTCAGGAGGCAGAGCCAGGCAGATCTCTGTGAGTTCGAGGCCAGCCTGGTCTACAGAGCAAGATCCAGGACAGGCACCAAAATTACACAGAGAAACCCTGTCTCAGAAAAACAAAACAAAACAAAAATTTTAAAAAAAGAATTATTCCTACCTGAGGCATTCCTACTAAATTACATAACTAAAATTATGTAATCATAAGAACATTTTCCTGAGCAAATTCTTAAATCTTTGTATACAATCAGCCCATTATACAGAATAGTTTCACTATGCTTATGGTCGGCAATTCTACAGAACGATAATATGTAGTCAACTGTCAAAGTCAACTAAACTTCTTGTTTCCATAACCTGAGAGGAAAGCCTTAAGCAACTGCCTAGATTAGACTGGCCTATGGGAATGTCTGTGGGGAATGTCTTATTAATTAATACAGAAAGGCCCAGACCACTGTGAGAGGTACCATCCCTTAGGCCAGATGTTTCTTGGTTATAAAAGAAAGCTAGGAAACCGTGAGCCTATGAGCAAGCCAAAGAGAAGGCTAGCAAGCAGTGTTCCTCCGTGGTTTCGGCTTCAGGTTTCTCCCTTGAGTTCCTACCCTGATTGTCCTCAATGATGGACTGTAACCTATAAGAAGAAAATGAGTGTTGGGGATTTAGCTCAGTGGTAGAGCACTTGCCTAGCAAGTGCAAGGCCCTGGGTTCAGTCCTCAGCTCCGGGAAAAGGAAGAAGAAGATGAGTCTTTTCCTCCCTAAGCTGCTTTTGATCATGGTATTTCTCAAAACAGCAGAAAGGGAAAGTAGGATAGCCAAGGATGTCACCAGAGAGCAGCTGAGGCCGTAGCAAAGGTCTCACCACTTTGCTGTAACTTTGCTGTACATGTATTTCCACCACGTAATTGAAACGTATCTCAATTTGTGACTTTCTTTGGTCTCTCACTATCAAACTTCCTAAAACTCTACCACATTGGAACACATGATTTGGCATAACCTAAATCTATGGTCCTATGCCATGGCCACTCATATTTGGCTTCAGAACAAACTCATACCCCTTTAAGGTGAGGGCTGTCGGTGTTGGTTGTGGTTTGTCTTTCTTTTGTTGCTGTTGTTGTTGATTTATACCATCAGTTATGGGAATAAAAGACAATACTAGATTAACCACATCCCCATCCAGACCAGGAACCAGCATGGGCCTCCTGTGCCCTCCATCTGGTGATGCACACTGACATGTTAATTCTAGGGCACCTAGGCTTCCTGAGCTCTGGTTGATGGTTTACTCTGATCCTATTTGTTGAATACCTTTTGATCTATTTTCATAGCATTTGGTTTAAGGTATTCATTTTGTTTCCTTTGAAAGCATTTTGGTTTCTCACTCTTATGGTGATATTTTATTTGTACTGAAATGTGATTTTAATTTTATGTTAATAAATAAAGTTGCCCTGGGGTCAGAGCTATTAGAGCCATAGCAAGAGCGTGGTAGTTAGAAGAGCTAGGTAGATTTCTGTGTGTTCAGGGATACAGCCAGTATTGGAGACATACGCCTTTAAGACCTGGAGGGCGGTACTTACAGGCAGTGATGAGGCAGTCATGTGGTTGGGTTTACAACCAATGAGAAGGCAGAACAGAAAGACTATTTAAACACAAACAAACGGGAAGTAGCTCTCTCTCTCTCTCTCTCTCTCTCTCTCTCTCTCTCTCTCTGGGAAGTTAGGAGCACTGCAGGAGGTAAGATTTTATCTCTGAGCTCTGACCTCTCGGCTTTCTCTTTTACATTGGCTCTGTGTTTCTTATTTTAATAAGACGATTGGTTACATCAACACACTCCAGTTTGTTTTTGTTTGTGTTTGCTCCCAAACCTCTGAAAATGCTCCCAAGTGCTTTAGTCTTTCCCTGAGTACCTTTCTTTCTATTTTAAATAAACTCCAACTCGATTTCATGCTGACTCATTCTGAAATTCTTCATGTGGAAGCCAAGGATTCAGTTTTAATTGAGGTGAAGTCCTAAAACATTAAGGGAACTCCTTATGCTGCTGAGGGTGACTGGACTTATGCTCCATCCCTGTTACTACTAACAGCAGAGGAGATAAAAGTGTAAGGGGAACGGGGTAAGAAATCGGCATGACACACAGAAAGGAAATAAGCCAGGTGAGGTCTTCACAATGCCCCACAAAAGTAGCCTGAACAGCTAGGAATGGGTACCCACATACATCATTCTACTTCCACCAGACCACGATTTGCAGTAGTTGCAAGCACACTGGTGTGGACCAGGAGTAGTCACCAAGGAGATTCAAGTCCCTCCTGGACATATGTGTTACGGGAACAGCAAGCTGGAGAGAGAGAACAGGCTATGGATAACCACCAACTGGATGTACTATATACAGAGAAGACTGGAGCAGCTCTGCCTGTATAGCTTGTAAAGGAAGTGTAGCATGACAGACACTTTGAATCAGAAATTCCCCATGAGAGCATGGACCAGCTAGTCCAAATATAAGAGAACGGCAACATGGGGACATGAGAAGTGTGGGAACCTAGCAAGGGCTCACCAATGGATGCAGCAAGTAATCTTAGGCAAGAACTATGAAACATCAGAAAAACAAAACTAACAGAACAAAAACCACAAAAAAAAAAGGGGGGGAGAGAGAGAGCTGAAATCAGGCAAGAACAGAAAAGCCAGCAAAAAGTTAAACAAAAGCACCAGTGTGACTTCCACACCCCCTCAGAGTTTTGGACTCAAAAACACTAAATGCCAAGTACAGTAATACTCAACACACCAGAGAAAATGCTCTAACAAGCAAGTGGATGGTCTCAAACTGAGAAACTCCTCCATAAAACTGAGTCCTAATATAAGAAAAAGGTGGAGGGGAGCAGCAAGATCGCTCAGCAGGTTAAGGTAACTGCCATCACGCCTAACGAGCAGAGTCTGATTCCAGAACCCGCATGGTGGGAGCGCAGAACTGAGTCCAAGATCTATCTATCTATCTCTCTCTCTCTCTCTCTCTCTCTCTCTCTCTCTCTCTCTCTCTCTCTCTCTTTCACACACACACACACACACACACACACACACACAAATAAACAAGTGTAACAACAAAAAAGTCTGAATTTTAAACAGAAACCTATCAGTGACTACATATATCTAATTCCTTTTCATTTCAGAGCCTAGCAGCATTCACTCTGCTTGCTTATGGGTTGGCAAAATCAATACTGAAAAAAATGGTTACATTTCCTAAAGTGATCTACAAGTTCACTGCAATCTTTCATCAAAAGTCCAATGATGTTCTTCAAAAATTAGAACAAAAATTCTAAAATTCAGGGTTGGGGATTTAGCTCAGTGGTAGAGCGCATGCCTAGCAAGTGCAAGGCCCTGGGTTCAGTCCTCAGCTCTGAAAAAAAAAAATCTAAAATTTATTTGGAAGCATAAAAGACCCCAAACAGCCAAAGCAATCCTCAGCAGAACAAGGTTAGCAGTATCACAGAGCTAGTCTCAAATTATACTACAGAAAAACAGTAAAAGAAACTGTACAATACTGAACAGAGAGAGGCAGACCAATAGTAGAGAACAGAGAATCTAGACATGGGAGCACACAGTTACCATCATCTAATGTATAAGGCATCAGCAGCAACGTGTATTTAAAAAACAGACAGCCTCTTCAATGGTACTAGGAACCTGGAGAGTTACATGTAGACGAATGAAGCTAGTTCCGTCTCTCCCACCCTGCACAAAATCCTACTCAAAATGTTCAAAACCTTAAAGTGAAGCCTGAAACTTTGAAGCTGTGAAAAGAAAACATAGGGAATTACTTCAAGTGATAGGCACAGGCAAGGACTTTCTGAAAAGGATCCAAATAGCACAGAAAAAGCCCACGAATTGTCAGATGGGATTATATGAAACTCAGAAACTTGGGCAAAGCAGAGGTAACAACTACGGAGTGAAGAGAGGACACAGAACTGGGCAGCGAGGAGATCCTGTCCTCTACAAATCAGCCCTGGTCTCTGGGATGGTTCGAATGAGAAACTTCCCCACAGGCTCAGGTATTCATGTGAGTACTTGATTCCTAGCTGGTGGTGATTTGGGGGTTGGTTTAGGTGTACAGACTTGACAGAGTAAGTATGTCACTGGAGGTGGGCATTGAGAGTCTACAGCCACACCCTAATTCCAGTTAGCTTTCTCTTTGTGCTGGCATTGAGGACCGGAGCTCTCAGCTTCCTGTTCCAGCCATCATGCCTGCCTCCTGGCCATGATGGACTTTTTCCTCTGGAACCATAAGCCAAATACACCCTTCTTTCTATAAGTTGTCTAGGCCATGTTGTTTGAGCACAGAAATTTTTTAAAAAGTATTAATATCTATAATATATAAATGTAAGAAACATTAAATATTAGGGTTTTTTTTTTCAGAGATGAGGACTGAACCCAGGGCCTACTGAGCTAAATCCCCATCCCTAAATATGAGTTTTTAACTTATCAAATACTATAAAACTTGTGTTTAATCTTCGAACCTTGTAAGACTTTAATGCAAATGTTTTAGCACACACACACCCAAATGCAGCAAAACCTTTTTATACAAAGGCTCTGCTATTTTCTAGGAGTAAAGTGGCTGGCTCCTTTCCCCATCATTTTCTGTGTGCCCACTCTTTTAAGACCAGCCAATCATGAAAGACTGTGAGGCTGGACCCTAGTTGGGGGGAGGGGAGGTCACACACAGTCACCACCACCTGGTTAGGACGAAAAGTCACGTGCACTTGCTGCCCCATGTACTTGTTCTGCTGTGGCAAGCGGTCCCACTCTTGATCAAGAGTAAAAGAGACACTTCCTTGTGAGTTCGAGGCCAGCCTGGGCTACCAAGTGAGTTCCAGGAAAGGCACAAATCTACACAGAGAAACCCTGTCTCGAAAAACCAAAAAAAAAAAAAAGAGACACTTCCACTGGAGTAGTAGTCTCTTTCTTTGTGACCCCCAAACTTACTTCTAACAAAGAACCACAAAAATTAAATACAAAAAAGCTTTTAAGCCGGGCAGTGGTGGCACACACCTTTAATCCCAGCACTCAGGAGGCAGAGGCAGGCAGATCTCTGTAAGTTTGAGGCCAGCCTAGTCTACAGAGTGAGTTCCAGGAAAGGTGCAAAGCTACACAGAGAAGCCCTGTCTCAAAAAAAAAAAAAAAAAAAGGCTTTAAATCAATAAAATCAGCTGGAGAGATGGCTCAGAGGTTAAGAGCACTGTCTGCTCTTCCAGAGGTCTTGAGTTCAATTCCCAGCAACCACATGGTAGCTCACAACCATCCGTAATGAGATCTGATCTCCTCTTCTGGCATATAGCAAATTTGCAAAAAGAACACTGTTTACATAATAAATAAAATAAATCTTTAAAAAAATCAATAAAATCAATAAATAGGTCAAGGAACTGAACAGACAATTCTCAAAAAAGAAAATAAACAGCCAATAAATACTTCCAGAAATTCAAATTAAACTGCTTTCAAATTCCATCTCCACCCAGTCAAAATGGCTGTCATCAAAAAAAAAAAAAGAAAAGAAAATGCTAGTCATGATCTGAGGGGATGCTAGTCATCTGGGGGATGAGGAACCCTCATATACTGCTACAGAGAATGTACACTGCCACAGCACTGTGGAAATCAACATGGAGTTTCCTCAAAAATACTAAAACACAACTACCATGTGACCCAACGATGCCGCTCTTACATTATATCCCAAAGGACTCTAAGCCAACAAACCACAGAGACAACTGCGTGTCCATGTTTATTCCTATACCTATTTCTACATAGACAGGCAGAGGAACCAGGCTAGGCATCCATTAACAGATGAACAAATAATGATGTGCTAAATATATACAGGCATATATTGTGACAATGCATTATGATAAAATACTTCCTACATTGTACGACTGGAACTTTTACTGAATTAATAATACACCTTGAGGTCATTTAAGCCTTAAGACGGCTATCCAAATGTGTACTCGACCTGTTTGTTTAATCTGCTTTTAACAGAACAATGTAACGATCAACCTTACTTGCCCTGGATTTCCTGTGTAATCAACTTTTACAAGCTAAGCTAACCACAGCTGTAATCTTAAATCATGTATCCTTCCAAACCCTGGACTCAGAACAATGCATGTGTATCATTTGCTGAAAGCAGCAAATACAGAAGATGAAAGCAATCTTCTGAAACGAATAGCCACCATAAATGTTCAACACAGCATTTGGATACTGGTTGATGACATAATACTGTTTGCTATCTGGGTAGGTTGAAGCCAGTGACTTTATTCCTTGTAAAATTCTGTTAAAGATTTCTGTAAAGTATTCCATTCCTTCCCCGTGTGATGCTTCCTGTGCAGCTCAATAAATAGAGCAGAAAAGCGTTCTTTGTTAGGAGGACAGAGACACAGGAAAGATAAGGTGGAGAATTCAAACCTGGCCTCACTGTGGGTTAAATGAATCCAAGAGAAAATGCTCTTGTTTCTTTCCTTACTGTGACAATGAGGCAACACTGGTGACTCATTAGTTACTAATGCATTTAATCCATGCAATGTATGTGGAATTTTCTTCAGGCACAAAGAAATATGAAACAACATTTCCAGGAAAATGGATGGAATGAGAAATCATTAAGTGAACAAGCCAAACTCAGGAAAATACCCTATTTTCTCTTGTATGAATAATCTAGGAGTGTGTGTGTGTGTGTGTGTGTGTGTGTGTGTGTGTGTGTGTGTGTGTGTGTGTGTGTGTATACACAAAAGATCTATTACATGTGCCCTACTGTGCTAATCCAATAAGTACATTTTCTTACGAGAAAGCTGCACTCCGCATACTCCTGGAGTTCCTAAAGAAGAAATGGGTTTAGAAAAGCTAACAGGTATGATCTGAATAAGGAGGTTACTATCCTAATTTGTAACCAACTCCAAGCATACTATTTCTAATAGTTGAGAAACAGAAAATGACAAGCTGTGCCCACTCAGTAGCAGCACTACTGTCTAGAGTACATCACAAGATATAGAATAAAAGTAACTTTTCTTTAATACTAAGGAGATTGCATTATAGGTCAGCTAGTAGAGCACTTATCTAGCATGAACATAGTCCTGAATTCTACTCCTAGCATCACAAAAAATACTATCATTAATACAGATGTACAACACAACTTCCATGCCTAGTGTATAGGAAATACCTCAAAAGAGCAGGTGGGAAGACTATAAGAGCCAGCGGACCTGGGTGTTTGCTTCGAGGTAGTATCTTCTCTACACGACAGAGAAACTACATCCATGAAATCTCAACAACATGGTTGCCTAAATAAAACCAGTGCAATGACATCAGCAACTGACATGCCAGTGTGAACAGGAAAACCTCACAAGGCCCTGTACCTCCATGAAGAGCTACAGGCAATTGATTGCCACTTAAAGTCAATCAGTCTTCTCCAGGGAGGAGCCCCCTGATAGGTTATCTAATCCAAAGTAGTCAACCCTAAACACACACACACACACACACACACACACACACACACACACACACAAGCAACACTAAACTGGACTCAGCATGTTGTATTTATATATACATCCATATACAAAAATATACACATACACATACATATATACATACATATATATATATACATACATACATATATAAAACTAAAGAAGAAGAGGTTATAAATTTGAGAGGAAGTGGAGGGGGACATGGAAGAGTTGAAGGGGAGAGGCAGGGAAAGAAATGATATAAATACAGCACATTATATAAAATTATCAGAAATTAATAATAAAAAGGAGTAGTACAAAACCAGTTCTGATGCTTCCACTCCTGATTTCTTAGCATCTCAGTTCTCTTCCTGAGAGGTTACCGGTCTCTCGTGAATCCCTCTAGGGGAGATGAACAAATCGAAGTACATGTGTGTGCTGGACTCCTTTGTGTATCTAACAATAGCAGCCAACTGTTCTGCACTATGCTGTTTCTTGCTGTTGTTTTGAGTCTCCTCAAAGGATTGTTTCGTGTTATAATCATTATCTACCTCACTCTATGGTATAATGTTCTATTCCATACTGTAGTGTATGCTTCTCTTTATTTAGATAATACCCTTTGCTGCTACTACAATGAACTATACTGTAACAAATACCAGTGCCTCCACATCTTACAAAGGGGGAGCCTTTTGTTATAGCTAAGTAAATTTTACTTAATAACTCAACCACCTACTAAACTACTTGTCACAAATTCTAATCACAATTCCTTACTGATTAAAAACTGAAAGCCACTTTCTCACTAGCATTTTTTAAAAACATAAGTGGCATTGCTCTATAGTACAGTTCAGAGAATACCATGTGTGGTACATCACTCACAGAAGATACACATGCTCAGGTGTGAGCGGGTAATACCTTGTATCAGGAAGTGACACTGAGGGCTGAGTGTCCTACTGTTTTATCCATATTATCTAATCTAACACAGGGACAAATATTTTCTTTGGCACAAAATGTAATCTAAGAGGACAGTGCAGATTTGTTCAGCCTGGCACTCACGTGCTAGCCCTACTTTGGTACTTCTAATTTCATGCATACCTTTGCAGCCTGAGACCAACAAATAAATCGTTCATTTCCCAGCAGCTTACTTTCTCCAGATACAGAGTCCTGCCTCCCTACTGGAGGGCAAGGCTCCTGCTGACATGATTTATACTACTGTTTAACTCTCCAGGGCTCAAGTCCAGAGCTTATGGGTAGCACACAATCCTTTTGTTAGCTCTAGTCCTTGGGAATCTCTTCCCCTGACCATGTTTAAAATCTGCCTCTCAAAAGTAGCTACCACAGTTAATCTTTCATTCTATTGGGCATGATAAATTTAATTCAATAGTTATATACATTTCGATTGGCTTTGAAAATTATAAATTTATAAACTCAAGTTCCATTTGCTTTTGGGATACCATCTTATAAGGACTCCAATTTGCAGTAAGGCTCATTAAGGAAGGGAATGGCTCAGTTGCCTTTAGCCTACTGGCTATGGGTGGGTTAGGACTTCTGTTGGTCTTTTCTGTGTCAAATGCACAGATTGCAAGCCCAGCACCACTTTGAGATCTTTGGCAGCAGTTAACTCTGCAGCTCACACACGATTGAGCCTGTATGATAATGAGTATTCAGAGATGGGTAATGCCTGGAGGGGCACTCACCAACCTAAGACAGAGCACCTGTGTGGCCTGGGCAGGCGTCTCCATGACGGGTAAGCTGACCTGCTAACATCCCACGCAACCTAAGCCAGAAGCTCATTTTTTAGTAAAAGGGGGACCTGTAGGTCCCTGGCCCCCGTTTTGGGTAACTGTTGCCTTGCTTGCTGACCTTGACTTTGATATCCTCCCTATGCTAATTCCCTGCGGGGTTCTACCCTCCTGAATGCTTAAGGGGAGTTCCTTGTCTGTGTATCCTGAATAATGGGTGTTAACAGCTTAGATGCAAGATTGTAAAATATTGGTAGCGAACTTCTGCCCTCCAGGGTTCTCCCATTGTGCTGTAAGCCTGTATTTAAGACCTCTTCCCTCCTTCGATAAACAGCATTCGGCATTAAAAAAAAAAAAAAAAAAAAAAAAAAAATCTGCCTCTCTAGTCCACTCCAGCTCCTGACAAGTTTCTTCTCATCGAATAGAGAACAGATGTTTGAATAAACTCCTTCCCCATGATCCACTGATTATGTAATAGGCTAATATCAGGGAAGCCAGGTTTCCCTAACTCACAGCATGACAAAGTCATTTCCAGAACATTTATAAGTAATGCATAAACTATAAAGGAACTGGGGAAGTTCAGATGCATTTTGTTAATGTTGGCACGTGAAAAGGCAAAAGTTGTTTTGGAAACTCAATGGGATATGAAAATACTGATTTTCTTGGGTCCCTTACAATTCAGACTATAACTTGGAGCAAAATATCATAGAAGTATGATGTAGTGAAAATAAAGAATGAGTCACAGAAACTGCATGTTACAGACATGATGGATTAATAAGGAAAGACACAATAAAACTGTATTTTGTTGTTGTGGGAACTAAATCAGATTTATTTGGGTCCTGTTCCAAAAACTAGTCATTGAGAAGTTGCTGGTTTTATCAAGTCCAGGGAAAGAAAATGAAAGAGAAGCCAGAGAAGGGTAGGGAAGAACTACTTATTCATAGAAACATCTTAAGATGGACCTTACTGGGGCAGGGAGGGGAGGAGACACCAAGGAAATAGAAGAAAGTCTACCAATAATATACTTTTCATTTATTCCCCAAATGAACTACGTATTCGTAAAATGCCATATAGTTCAAAGAAAGTGTGACAGACACCAGGCATTGTGGACCAAAGCTAAGCCAGTCAATATCCTTGTAATTTAAATTTTAGTACAGTTGGGACATATGCATATAATAGAATGAACTCTGCAGTGTCAGAGAAAGTGCTGTGGAAGAAAAAGCTCCCCAGCCAGCAAATAAAGCAAAGAGGGTGGAGGAATTGGCAAAGCAAAGTCTGTGAACATAAATGGTCTGGCTACATAGCTGCAAAGAACTATCACTTAGGCCTAAGGAATCCCCCATGCAAGACAAGGAGGACAGAGAGGAGGTGAAGCTAGAGAGGAGGCCATCTGTGTTACCATCAGAGATTCCCAAGGGCTCCCATGAGTCTTAAACTAAGGTCACTGCGTAGATGCTATGATAAGCAGGAAAGAAATCAGGATATAAATCTGCATAGATGTTTGGAAACAGTGGCCTCTCTTTATGGGAAGGTAGGGAAGGAACATATCCCAAGAGCCTTGGTAGGTGAATAAAACTACAGTCCAGTAATGTAGAATCATACACACCTTTTCTATCATTTTTGTTTATTTGTTTTGTTTTGTTTTTGTTTTTCAAGACAGGATTTCTCTGTATAGCTTTGGAGCCTGTCCTGGAATTCACTTTGTAGACCAGGCTGACCTCGAACTCACAGAGATGCCTGCCTCTGGCTCCCAAGTGCTGGGATTAAAGGTGTGTGCCACCACCACCCAGCTCACACCTTTTCTATCTTAATTAATCATGTATTATGACTATAACTTTTGTAGTTTGCAATAAAAGTATCACATTTCATTTTCTTTTCTCACAATTTCATAGAAAAAAATTTTTTTCTTCCCATATATATCTTTACAATCCTAGCATATAATTTTATGTTCTCCCCTTATAATGTAGAACAGTCTACCTTTTCACTTAAAGGAAACACTTTATAGCCTCTCCTTAGCATATCCAAAATGTACATGTCACTATGTTTTATTTTATTTTTATGTGTAGTGGTGTGTTTTCTGCAAGCACACCTGTGCACCATGTGTCTGCCTGGTACCCACTGAGGTTAGAAGAGGACACTGGATACACTGGAAGTGGAGTTACAGGTGGCTATGAGCCACATGGGTGCTCAGAAACGAACCTAGGTCCTCTGAAAGAGGCACCACTGATATTAACCACTGACATCTCTCAGGGATCAGCACTGTGACTTTTGCACTTTGGGATTAGTAAGTAACTCAGAGTTACTTGACTGCAACCATCAATACTTTGACAGTCAATGTAATAACACAAAGTTCTACTAAGTATCACAGACCATCTAACAAAAACCCAATACCAGGCATATGAAGCACTCTTTGAGTTATTGGTCAGGGTTGTCTAAGAGCCTCCCAAACATTACAGGCTATTTTCTACTGTCCTTGGTTGCTCCCCAAAGGTGGAAGGTAAGTCCCTATTGCTGAAGACACCATGCACTTCTAACACAGGCCCAGGACACCCAAGCTAGATCTCACATGAAAGCCTCCTTCTTGAGAACTAACTTTCATAGTACCAGGAGGTACAATGCAAGTTTCCAAAACAGAAAAGCAGCCAACAGTCCAACCCAATTGTGATGCTATAAACCACAACAATGACCTGCATGAAAAGATAACCCTAAGGGTACAGTAGTGGCATGCACACATACCTTGGCAGTAACCAACAGCTCTCTAATTGGATTTAAGACCCGCTCAACAAGAAGGAAATCATTCCTGGTACTGGAAATCTAGCATCTACCCAGGACTAGTGAGGTCATGGATCTTGGTGGATCTTAAGAGAACCTACCATCACTACTTTACTAAATCAACATCAACCCTAACAACACTCTAAATATTTGTCTGTATACACACAGATAAGTGGAATCCTCACCCCTCATCAAGGAAACTTCCCTTTGCAACAGATGAAGACTCTGACAGGAAATCACAACCAATCAAAATGCAGAGTTGTGGAGCCCAGCCCCAACTAATATATCTACCACAAAACTCCTACACTTAAGGCTCAGGGATCATTGTGGGAAAGGGGGCAGAAAGACTGAGACAGAGGAACAGGGAGTTGTCTTTGAGATTGTGTCTCCTAGAAATTTACACACATCAAGTCTCACCAACATGACTGCTTACGCATGAGCTGAACAAGGATGATACCAGTAAACGTGCCAACATGAAGGGGAATCTTAACCTTACACAAAGAGCTACAAACTACAGGCAACTGAGGAACACTGAGAGTAGGAGAAATGGTCCCCCCAGGGAAGAAAACACCAACTGGTTATCTAATACCAAACGGTCAGCCCTGAAAATGTACAAGCAACATTATACAGCTGGGTACGGTATACATTTTATGTATATATATTTTATGTATATACACACACAAATATACTAACAAAACAAAAAAAGAATCCAATATATGCATATATACACATACACATACATATAACAACAATTAAAGCAAAAAAAGAATCCATGAATTTGAAAGAGAGCAAGATGGGTGGGTATATGCAAGAGTTTGGAAAGGAAGAAAAGAAGGGAGAGGGCTTTAATCCCAGGGGAGGCAGAGCCAGGCAGATCTCTGGGAGTGTGAGGCCAGTGACAGGGCACCAAAATTACACAGAGAAATCCTGTCTCAAAAAACCAAAAAAAAAAAATAAAAGGGAGGGGGGGGAATGATGTGATTGTAATCTCAAAAAAGTAAAGAATAGGGGTTCTCCCATTGTGCTATAAGCCTGTATTTAAGACCTCTTCCCTCCTTCAATAAACAGCATTCGGCATTAAATAAATAAATAATTTTTTTTAAAAAAGTAAAGAATAGCTTTGAAAGGATTCTTGCATAAGAGAAACACAAATTCACTTTTGTTTTAAAAGGTTTAGTCTAGAAGTAGATCAAAACACAGGAAGTAGAAACAATCCTTGATCAGCCTTAAATATATATACACATACACATATGGACAATACTAATTGGACTCCACAGGTTTTGTGTGTGTGTGTATACAATAATTATAAAGATCATTAATTTGAGAAGAAGTTGTTAGGGGGTGACATTATAGATCTGGAACAGGAAGATGTCGCGGTAAACATGATATACAGTACATTCATATATGATGTTTTCAACCAATTATATTTTTAAAAAAGAGAAAAGAGAACAGCATATAGGATCTGTAGAAAATCCCAACTGAAATAATGATCAATAGAAAGAAAACCATATGCAAGAAATGGGGGACTCACAGGACTGAGTCATGGGGAACTCTGGTACTTAAATACTGAAAAATTCAGAAACAACTCCAAGAGCCAGAGACAGCAGAAGAGAAGAAAGGGGCGTGGTGAGTGTGAGAGTGCCCCTCCTACTCATTTACATACCCTGCTTTCCTGCAGCAGTGACATGGCTTCTGACTGACTGCATGGCTCACAAACCTGACAATAGTTACTATTTGACCCTTTAACAGAAAGAACTGTCAAATCTTGATCTGAAAGAAGAAGAAGGTAAGGGAACTAGCCAAGTGTACTGGTTAGTTTTTTGTCAACATAAACTAGATAGAGTCACCAAGAAAGAGGGAACCTCCACTGAAGAAAGGCCTCCATGAGACTGGCCTGTGGGCATGCACATCTGGGAGTCACTTTCTTAATTAACAATTGATAAAGGAGGGTCCAGCCCCACTGTGGGTGGTGCCACTCATGAGCAGGTGGTCCTGAGTTATGTAAGAAAGCCTGCTGAGCCAGACGTGGGCACTAAGACAGTAAGCATATTCGATGTCTCCACTTCAGTTCCTGCCTCCAGGTTCTTGTCTTGACCTGCCTCTGCTTCCCTTGATGAAGGACTGCAAAGTTAAAATGGAATCGCCCCTTCCCTCCTCAAGGTGCTTTAGGTCAATGTCCTATCACAGCGTCAGAGACACTAACTAGGACAAATGCAATACAATTTCGGTCACAGAGTAGTTAGTTCCTGATGTCTAGGAGTTGCTCAAGTTTGAATCTGCCGTGTCCCCCAAAGGCCTCAGTATTAGATGCTCGTCCCTTCAGAAGTGTGATAACCAAAGGAGGGAGCATGAGGTGGAGCTCACTGCAGTGCTAAGATCCCTTCAAGTGTGCCCTCAAAGAAGCCTGTGGGACACTGGTCTGTTTCTCTTTTGCTTCCTGGCTCTCATAAAATGGCTCTCTCTTTGGTCCACTATTCAATCCCTATCCATTATGTGTGTCTCTTCGACATGCCCAATGTACTGAGTGAGGTAAATTGGTCATGGACTAAAACCTCCAAAACTGTGAGTCAAAGTAGACTTTTTCTTGTCACAGGTAATTCCATGTAACAGAAAGGTGATGGATTGTTTACTTTTCTCCTTGCTGTAATAAACTACCTAGCAAAGGCAGCTAAGGGCGGGGAAAGTCCTGGTGCCGGGATGTCTAAGGCAGCTGGTCACACTGTCATGTGCAGTCATGAAGCAGAAAAGGATGAATGCTGGCACTTAGTTTGCTTTCTCCTTTATACTGAGTACGGGCCCCTTAGCCCATGGGATGGTGCCCTAAACATTCAGGATGTGTTCTTTGTTCAGTTAAACCTTTCTGCAAACACCCTCATAAACATGTGGTGATTATAATGCCATCATGTGATAATAAAAATTAGTTATCATAGGTGACCAAAAATAATTTAAGGTCAAAAAGTTTTAGTGAGTCTGTTGGTGTGATTTTCCTCCATCTGGCACAACAGTGGATCCTAGAGGCAGTTTGGTGTTCTTTTTTCTTTTTTTTTTTTTTTAAGATTTATTTATTTATTATGTATTCAGAGGAGGGCACCAGATCTCATTACAGATGGCTGTGAGCCACCATGTGGTTGCTAAGAATTGAACTCAGGACTTCTGGAAAAGCAGTCGGTGCTCTTAACCTTTGAGCCATCTCTCCAGCCCCCAGTTTGGTGTTCTTAAGTGTAGAATTTTGCCAGGAAAGAATTATGAAGCAGGAGAAGGAGCTCAGATGTGCAAGGAAATGGTTATAAATGGCTATAATAACGGACTCAGAGTGGGACTGAAGGGAAATAGAAAGCAAGTAGAAATAACAGAGTACATCAAAGAAGTGAGGGATTTGGGGTAGTTGAGGAAGTAAACAAGCAAGATAGGAGGTACAGTCAGAGCAAAGTACCTGAAACTGAGATCATTAGTTCTGGGCAATGACAAAGTCAAGGCACCATCAGTTAGCAAGAGTGGCTACAGTAGCATAAAATCTGAAAGAATACTGAAGGAAAGGAGGTCAGATACTGTATAGACAAAGTCTGAAAGGGCAGTCTAAACAGATACTGTACCACCCAGAATTTCAACAGGCCTAATGCAGGAAAGTTCTAGGGAGCTAACTCACGAAGCACTGAGGGAGGCAGGGTTGCAGGGATGAGTACAAACGAGAGCTTAGTATCCAGTACAACAGCTTGAGTGAACTATAAAGGGGAAAAATACAGCAATGAGGAGTATAGTGGTTAACTCCTCACGTTCATGTTCTGGAGCCCAATAAAGGCAGGAAGCTTTGAAACACAGCTCCCCTACATCTCCTCTGGGAAATTTTCAAACAACAACAAAAGTTCAGTCAGCAGAGGTGGTAGAAATGGGACTGGAGTTGACAAAGAGTAAGTAGAGGCCCAGGTACACAAGGACCCACACAATGCAGCATAGGTAGAAAATGGGCACGGCCTAACCCAGAGTAGGACACCCAGGTAAGTAGGATCAGCAAAAATACAGTGGCAGAGGTTTCAGAAGAAAGGAGAAGGCTGTAGCTGCCTCAGGGAAGGGCATCCAGGTACGTGAGGGCCCACAATGCATATAAGAAGTAGGAAGCAGGCAGGATGTGCCCCGAGTAGGGTACCCCAGTATGCAGGGAGTTGGAACATGCAGAGAAGGTGGTGGAAGTAGGGAGCAAGTTAGAGCTGACGTAGAGTAGAGCACCCAGACATGGAAAGCCACAGCATGGGGTAACAGAAGCAGAGCACAGCCAAGGGTATGTTGACACTGGATAGTGACTGTTACTGCTGACTCGGGGAAAAAACAGGGACAGCGTCCATAGCTCTGAGTACCAATCCCACAGCAGAAGAAAAAAGTTGGGGAGGGGGTAATCTGAACTACAAAAGGGGAAGTCAAGAAAAGAAGGAAGGAAGGAAGGAAGGGAGGGAGGGAGGGAGGGAGAGAGGGAGGAAGGAAGGAAATGTTCAAAAACTCAGACATGAATGCACCCCAAGAAAATAAAAACAATAAAATGAGGAAATGAATTTAAGATATGAAAACAGATTCAATAAAGAGTAAAATGACGAGGAAAAGTCAAACTGAAATGATGCTGAAAAGAAAAAAATGCAATAAGACAAATGAAAAGTCCAGTGGCAAACTTCATCAGCAGTGTGGATAATGCAGACAAAGAGTATCAGAGCTTAAAGACAATGGAAAGGAACTGGATCATTCAGCAAAAGTCAACAGAGGAAAAAGGAACACAAGAGAGCTTTGGGCCACCGTGAAAAGACCAAATCTATGAATTATGGAGATAGAAGAATTCCCAAATAAAACATTTGCAAGATAATTTCCTGTTCTAGAGCCATCAGTACTCATCCAGATGTATAAGAGGTCCAACAGAATGCCAAATGGAAAAGACCAGAAAAGAAACTCTCCATGCATATTACAGTTAAAACTGTAAAAACAGAATAAAGAGTGTTTTTCTTAGTTAACTTCAGCTGCCGACTAGTGTCATCTGAGGGAGTCCCATGTCTGTGATTGATGATTAAATATTGTCTTGAGAGGCCCCTAAGAGGGACATTCATGGATTGCCCTAGGAAGGAGAATGAGAGAAGATCTCCTGGGTAAACTGGGGGTAGGGGGGATAAGAACATGAAGTAACTGGATGGTCGATTTGGGGGAGGGACAGAGGGAGAGCAAGGAAAGAGATACTTTAATAGAGGGAGCCATTATGGGGTTAGGAGAAAACTGGTGCCAGGGAAATTCCCAAGAATCCACAAGGATGACCCCAGCTAAGACTCCAAGCAATAGTGGAGAGGGTGCCTGAAGGGCCATCTCCTGGAATTAGATTGGTGACTACCCTAACTGTCATGATAGAACCTTCATCCAGTAACTGATGGAAGCAGATGCAGAAATTCACAGCCAATCACTGGGCTAAGCTCCTCCAGTACTGCCAAAGAGAGGGAAGAGGGATTATATGAACAAGGGGGGTCAAGATCATGATGGGGGAACCCACAGAAACAGCTGACCCAAGCTAGTGGGAGCTCACAGACTCTGGACTGACAGCTGGGGAACCTGCATGGGACTGAACTAGGCCCTCTGAATATAGACAGTTGTGTGGCTTGGACAGTTTGTGGGGTCCCTGGCAGTGGGACCAGGATTTATCCCTAGTGCATGAACTGGCTTTTTGGAGCCCATTCCCTATAGAGGGATACCTTGTTCAACCTCAATGCAGGGGGGAGGGGCTTGGTCCTGCCTCAACTTGATATGCCAGACTTTGCTGACTCTCCATGGGAGGCCTTACCCTCTCTGAGGAGTGGAGGGGGGCAGGGGGAGAGAGAACTGTGGTTGATATGTAAAATGAAAAAAAAATTTTTTTAATTAAAAAAAGTATTGTCTTGATTGATGATTACTGTGGGAGGCCCAGCCCACTGTGGGTAGTACCATCCCCTAGGTAGGTGGTTCTGGCCTGTATAAGAAAACTAGCTGAGCATGAGCCAATGAGCAAATCTAAATGTGAGCCAGCAAACAGTGTTCCTACAGGTTCCCACCCTGACTTACTTCAATAATGCACTGTGTCTTGCAAGCGTAAGCCAACTAAATCCATTCCTCCCCCAAGTTTCTTTTGGTCAGCATGTTTAATTACAGCAACCAAGTAAACCAAGCATAACAGTGGATGATTTGATACAAAAATTTTAAATGGCTTAGATTTATATTCTGAGTTCTAAAAGACAAAAATTGTCAACCCATACTTTTATACTCAGCAAAACTACCTATCCTAATTGAAGAAAAGATTAAACATTTACAAGATTAAAACAAACTAATGGAATTTATGACCAATCAGTCAAATAAAAGGAGGATAACGGGAGGAATACTGCAGAAAACATACCCAAAAGGTCACAGGAGAAAAATAAAATACCACACCAACAATCAAGAGAGATTCAGAAAAACAGTATAGAAATAAACAAAATGATAGCAACCAATACACACCTTTCAATACTAACTATAAGTGTTAGTGGTCTCCTTCTCCAACAAAAGACATAGACTAGCAAACTGTATTTTAGAAAACAAGATCCATCTTTTTGTTTTCTCTAGCTGGATGTCTTACACATCTCAGAACCTCCTGCCAGAACTGGCACTGCCAACAGTGGGTTGGGTCTTCTTGCATCATCTAACAATCAAGACAATCCTCACAGACATGGCCACAGACCAATCTGATCTAGGCAGTCTACCCATTGAGACTGCACAGATTACTCTGAACTACATCAAGTTGACAGCTTAAACTAAATAAGCCACCTATGAGGAATGTTTCTCATCTATACATTCAGTACTACCTTAGTAACAATTTCCCTCAATAGAACATCTATTTGAATTTTCAAAAATATTCAAGTAATTCTTGCTAATATACATGCAATCAAACAAAAATATCACTGCTCATGTTCATTTGTCTATGAAAAACAAGTATAGGGAACTCACAAAATTTTTAAGTATCGATGAATAGATTCTACACTTATTTCACAATGTATCACCACTTTCTATATATAACTAACTAGAAGAATGATTTCTCATAGTCTCCATAAATATGGCCAACACAACGGGTAAAATAAACAAGGAATCCTAGTTTTTGTTTTTGTTTTTTTGTTTTGTTTTGTTTTGTTTTGTTTTGTTTTGTTTTGTTTTTCAAGCCAAGGTTTCTCTGTGTTAACAGTTCTGGCTGCCCTGGAACTCAATTTGTAGACCAGGCTAGCCTCAAACTCACTGAGATCTTCCTACCTCTTTCTCCCAAGTGCTGGGATTAAAGGAGTGCACCACCACTGCCCGGCTTTTGGTTCTTGAGATAATGTCTCTACCTAATCCAGGCCAGTCTTGAAGTCACTATGTAGCCTAGGCTGACCTTGAATTTATGATCCTCCTGCCTTATCCTCACACACTCCATGCCCCCATCCCACCCCAAGTGCTTATAGGTATGTATCATCACAAACTTAATCTGGGTTCTTTATTATCATTAGCATATATCATTTCTATAACATAATGGTTTTCAATATGACATTTTCAAACGTGTACACAATATTCGTTGATGCTATTCACTACCCTTTTCAGCCTCCCTTGACCCTCTATTGCATCCTACTGGTCCCTCTGCCCCCCAAAATAGAAAAATATGGAAGAGTCTCCAAATCTGCATTTCAGTTTCAGTATACGTTCTGCTGAAGCAAAAATCTGACCTGATAATTGAGAGGAGAAAGTGCGGATGTCAGAGGAGATACCTTCAGCTCTCCTACCTCACCTGTGGTGAGCCCTTAGCCTTACGACACTGGAGGGGCTGGAGAGCCCACCACACTTACACTTCCCAGATTCACTCAACTAAATTCAAAACCAGTGTACGGAACAGCTGGTAAGACTATGACTGTTGCTCCTCAGGAGAATATGCATCCTCACAGCAGAATTTCCCCTACAAATGCTATTGCTATTAACTGCAAATAATAATTTCACTGTTTTCAGCTTTCTATAAAAGTATATGAGCCATAATAGAAACCTCTTCCTACATGAAGAATAAACAAGATTTAGAATATGGTAAAGCTCCATTTGTGTGTAGATATCAAATAATTCACCCACAGTAGCCATCGTGGCAAATATGGTGATAGATGAGAACGCAGTTAGTGTGTCCAATGTTAACGTCTCCAGAAAAAAAGACCTTGTGTTAGTGAGCAGACATCTAACAAGACATCAAGGTTTCATCATGCTGAAGAATTAGATGGCACTGGTAAATCACTAAAGGGTGATGCTTTTCATGAGAGGGTGCTTTTACTGGATGGCCATTAAGGTTTCCATAGCTAAAGCATATGATGATTTTTCACATAAATGGTCATGGTTCAACTTCACACGGAAATTATAGCATTTATCTATTTTGTATTATTTTTGATTTTAGGCTACTGAAGTAAGTTCTATAACTAAAATGAAGCATAGAAAGATAAGAGCCACTAGTTTCAGGTAAGCAGAAGTTATTTGGAAAATGTTTATTGGAGTAATATTGCTTGTGATTAAGAATCCTGAGAAAATACCACCAATGGCAAAATATTTAATAGTTAATTAAAATGATTATTTTCATTAATATTGGGTAAGGGCAAAATTGGAGTTTTCTTAAAGTAGCAACAAAAAAAAATTATCTACTGGATGCAGCTGTTAGGGAAGTAGAAATAGAGAGGCCATTCTACCCCATGCAGCATCTGGAAGACTCCATGAACAGTCCCTAAAACGACGGGAACAAAGGCAAGATTACAAGAGATTGGTATTATGAAGACAGTATGACCATCCGGAAAACCACGACTTACTATCAACACCAAGTAAGATAAGTTATGCCGAAGTTATTGGAAACGCACAACATACCGGATCGGTCATGTGTTCTTTTAATTACAAGGAGAGGAAAAAGCAAAACAGAACCGCCCGACAAATACGGTAAAACCCCAAGTTTTGGAAAAGCTAGGGAAGCCGACTTCCCGGTTAGCGGCCATGTACGTGTACACAACTGCACAAAACCAGGCGGATTACAAGCCCTGCTCAAAAAAGAAAACCGTTACAAAGTGATCAACACCTGGATTTAATTTACACCCCTCACTTCGGCCAGGACCAGGAAAAGCCTGGCCAATCTAAGTGCCCCCAACATCCAGGCGCTCGGCAGAGCTCAGTCCTCGCCCTGGGTGGGTGGGGGGGCAGCAAGGAGCCCGTTCTCCACGCCACGCGGGAGTCCCCGAAACCCGCACGGTCACAATCCCGCTGGCCCCAGAGGCGACCGGGCGGGGAGGGGCGGGGCGGAGCGGGGCGGGGGGGGGGGACTCAGAGAGTTCCGCCGCCCGGGACCGGGGAACACGCCAGGGCGCGGGCTCACCAGCTGCCGCACCTCGTCCAAAGAGGCCATAGCCCTGGGGAGATGTCGCAGAACGGTGGTCTCAGGCCGGACCGGACCCAAACGCACGTCCCGGGCGGCGTCGGAGAGAGACCGGCTGGGCGTGACAAGCGGGGCACGGGGCGTGCCCGGGCGAGCCGCAGCCGTCCGTTAGTGGGCGGGGCGGCCTCGGCCGAGAGGCTGGGGCGGGGCCAAGGCCGGCGGCCGCGGGAACGCGCCAGGGGCGGGCCCGGGCTCTTCCCGCGCTCCGGGCGAGCCTCTCCCGGCGCTGGGCTTCTCCCGAGACGTTTTAGACGAAAAGCCAGGGAGCAGGGGAAGAGGGAGGGGACCAAGAAGCAGGGGACGTGAAGAAGACGTTAGGCACCGCAACGCCCCGCTCCGGCGGAAGCAGTGATTGCCGGGCCCCCTCTCCGCGCGCGGAGCCCGGAAGTGGGCGTGGCCTCGGGCCGCAGACGGGCGCCGAGATTGAGCCCCAAACGGAAGTGGGCGTGGTGGGGGCGTGTCCACAGGGGGGCACTGCCCCAGAGTGAGGCGGCGTCTGCGGTCCCGGGAGTCAGCGTCTATGAAACTGGCATCGCGTGCGTCCTGTCGCTCTCCAGGTGCCCCAGGCGCGCGGCTATGGTGTCGGGCTGAGCTGTCCGCGGGGCGGAGGAGCTGAGCTGCGGGATGGAGGGGCCGCTGGAGCCGAGCTCCGAGACGATCCTGCGCTTTCTCGCCGAGCGTGGGGGCCGGGCCCGGCACTCGGAATTGGTGCAGCACTTCAGGGACGCCCTGGGCGGCCAGCGCGAGCAGCGCACCCGCGCCCGCGAACACTTCAAGGAACTGGTCAACGCGGTGGCCACCGTGCGCACCGACCCCGCGGATGGTACCAAGTATGTGCACCTCAAGAAGAGGTTCTGGACAGGGGGGTCCCCTCCGCTGGAGGCCTCGCACCCCCGGGACCTACCGCGTATCGAGGTGACTGAGGAGCCTCCAGTCCCGGACCTTCCAGCCGAGCCCTGCGAGGGCAGCCCGCTCCAGGAGGGGGTAGATCCGCAGTTGTCTCTCGGGCTGGGTGGCGAAGCGAGCGACCCGGAGCCTCCGATCCCTGCTCAGAGTGGGGCCCTGGGTAAGAACTCGCCGCAGGAGGGCCAGGCGGAGTCCTGGGCTTCAGTCCCCGGGCCCAGCGAGAACCTGAAACTCCCATCACAGGGCGGTGAGGAGGTCGAAGGGACCAGTTCCCCCGGTGGGCCGAATACGCCGAGGTCGGCTCGTCAGAACTTTCGGGACCTGGTGATGGGCAGCTCCCCTCAACTCAAGAGGAGCGCGGGCCCGGGGGACGGTAGCTCTGGGAGCATCTCCGGAGGGGGTCGCGGCCGAGGAGGGGGCGACTCGGATAGCGCATCCCTGGCTTCGTCCTCCGCCGAAGAGGAGAGCAGCGGTGCGGGCGCGGTCACTCTGGATCCCCTGGAGCACGCCTGGATGCTCTCGGCTTCGGAGGGCAAGTGGGACAGCCTGGAAGGGCTGCTCACTTGTGAGCCCGGCCTGCTGTCGAAGCGAGACTTCATCACCGGCTTCACCTGTCTCCACTGGGCCGCCAAGCACGGCAGGCAGGAGGTCCTGGCCATGTTGGTCAACTTCGCCAGCAAACACCAGCTGCCAGTGAACATCAATGCCAGGTCGAGCGGCGGCTACACTGCCCTCCATTTGGCGGCCATGCATGGGCACGTGGAGGTGGTGAAGTTGCTAGTCGGGGCCTACGACGCAGATGTGGACATCAGGGACTACAGCGGGAGGAAGGCCTCTCAGTACCTGAGCGAGAGCATCGCAGAGGAGATCAAGAGCCTGGTGGGAGCCATGGACGAAGAGGATGGGGACAGTACCACCGGCCGCGGGAGTGGGCGCTGGAGACTTTCGAAGGTGCTCCCGTCACACCTCATCACTTACAAACTCTCGCAGGGCATGGAAGATGGAACTGAACATCACCATCATCACCACCACCACCACCACGTCGCCGAAGGATGGCCCGGAAGCAAAGCAAAAGATTCAGGTCGCAAAGCCTTGGGCAGCTCCAGTGGACGGATAAAACCACGACTCAACAAAATCCGATTCCGAACCCAGATCATTCACACCACACCCTCCTTCAAGGATACCGAACAGCCCCTGGAGGAAGGGGAAGAGGAGGAAGAGGAAAGGTCTCTTAAAGGCTACTCGTCTTCCTTCAAACTGAGACCGAAGTCCAATGTATTTGGGTAAAAAAAATAATCCGTGCTAGAAATGCTAAGGTTTAGTTGTCTTCAAGGTAGAATAATAGTGGCTGTGGGTAAGAGAGTGGAACCAGAAAAGACAGGATAACATTACGAATTTTAACGTGTGGGCTTGGGGTGGATCCGTAGTAATCCTTTCAGGATAGCCATTCTGGGGCAAGAGAATGTCTTAAATGATTCACAATCCATTGAGTTTGTGCCTCTTCCCCCACCCCACCCTTGTAACCTGGGACGTGTGAGAACTGGAATGGACTGATGACTAAGAGCTGCTTTGCTTTAACCATTACTAGGTGCCATACACAGGAAGGACTGCCACACTTTCACGCCTGTTTTTCCAAGTCACTCTTAGGACATCAGAAAATGCAAACTATATGCTAATAGAAACTGAGCCTGGTCATGTTTGTAAGTGAACCAAACTATGGGCTGCCCTGGTTTCTTACTGTTCAGTTCGCACTTGCTCCTTAAGGTGCTAACGAAGGTCCAGGTCCGAGTTGAAATGTGAAACTACAAATGAGAATTATGTGAGTCGAGCTGGGAACCCGTTGGTATCTTACTTATAGTGTAAGCAGCAGTTCCCATTTTTCAAAAGCAATTTCAGTTTTAATCACTGAACTAAAGAAATAAGCAGCGTTTGCTTTTGAGTTATTGTAATATGGTTTGTGCCCATATAATGCTATTCAGTATACGGTACATGATTAATCACAAATTTTTATTTAAATAGAACACTTAGCAGCCTATGGTACTTTTTTTAATGTGTGTCTTGATGAGCACTAACTTGTTTTGCTACTCTGAAATTCTCACCTTTCTGGGGTTTGTACTCTGGCGATTCTTTTTGATGAAACTTACGGTACTTAGACTGATTTACATATGACTTAACAAATCTTTTCTTGTTTAGAAAATAGCAGAAATCAGTATAAGTATTAATAAGCCTATGCTTCTGTGAAGTAGTTATTAAATCAACTTAATATGGTTCTCATATAAGAGATATTTAATTTTATTAATACATTCACAGTCTCTATGCTTCATAACAACATTTTACAAATGTTCAAAATCTTTCACTTTACTTACATTTCTTCTTATCTACTCAAAGAGCTATCTGTGGTGTAGTTACTTAAAAGCTAGATAGTTTGCCCGTTTAAAAATGGGCAGATGTGTTATACTTTATAGAAGGAAAAGGAAACTGAACCATTTGTGTATTTCAATGCTGCTAGCTATTACATTTCCTTATGTATAAATGGAAAAATACTGCCCCTTAAAATTAAAGACTTTCATAACTGCGATCCTTAATTACATTCCATTCATTTGTGTTTGAGTAAATGGCTTTATAATCACTTTAAAATTTAACTCACAAACCTATTAAATCTTGTAACAGGATTAGAAACTTCTGTAGGAGACTGATTTGACCAAATCCTCTCTCCGTCTTTCTGGTCTGATTGTTGAAACCTAAGTTGTTAGAGCCTACAAGCTAGAGGTGGGGGAGTGAACAGCCCAGCCCACAGAGTGAGGAGACTGCATGGTTGTACAGAGCTGCAACATTTTGTTGTTAACTTTCCCAAGTCGTAGAAATTTCTAACAGATTTGTCACACCTCTCTCAAGGTAGCAGGTAAAATTGTTTAAATATACTCATGAAACACATTCGTTGTGGCTAAGGAGATGACTCGGTGGGTATGAGCACTTGTTCTACAAGCCTGAGGACCTGTGTTTGAATCCCCAGCACCCATAGGAAAGGCTAAGCCTTTATATGAGGATGCCTGTAACCCAGCACTGGGAGGTGAGACAGGCAGATCCCCAGAGCCCAGGGGCCGGCCAGCCTACTTGAAACAGTGACTTCTAGTTCAGGGAGAGACTGTCTCAAGGCTATAAGGAAGGCATAGAGGAAATCACCTGACATTCTACTCAGGCCTCAGAATAAGCACACACACGGGTGCTCCCAAACATTCTCGTGCCTACACTACACACACACACACACACACACACACACACACATAAGTTGTTATCCACTTATGTGCCTTTATCTTTGTTTTAGGATTTAAGAAGTAGATTGTGTACATTGATAAGCACTTTTTCTGTATATGAGTGAAAAGCCAGTGTAAAAAGCAATCGTGTTCCATGTATAGACATTAACTATATCTAGTGCAGAATAAGCTTAAAATTCCCATCAAGGATTTTTAAATTCCATTTAAGATAAGGCAACTATACAAGTTGATGTTTTAGAACCACATAAAGGTTCTAGTAAACAGTCATTTTTAATCCCTTCACATGTATGTTAGTAATTAATTGAATAAAATCTATAATTTTCTAGATTTTTAGATACCAAGTAAATACATCATTTAACTTTCTCTTTACACTAAATGTTTAAAACTCTGATAAAACATTTAAATTGAGTCATTCCTGGACTGGCCAGACAGCTAGGCAGATAAAAGTGATTGTCTTAGAAGCCTGAAGAACTGAGTTTGACCCTAGAACCCACAGTGGAAGGAGAGCTAACTCCTGAAAGTTGTCCTGTGACCTCCACATGTGTGCCATGGCATATGCATTCCTGTACTCACATGCGTATACACACAAACGCAAAATTAATAAATTCAAATTTTAAAAACAAAAAAGAGGGAACTCCTAGCATTCCTTGTCATAATGCACTCTGTACAGTAAGTATAACATTTCAAGCTACTTAACTCCATTCCTCTTACTTTTCAATTTCCAAATCAAGAGTAGAAAAAATGATTGTATAATTTGATAATCATGAAGTTGTATCTCCCAATAGTGGCAATACATTAAATACAGGCGTCTATTAACAAGAGACTGTGTAGTTTAAATACAAGTTTGTTCACGTGTTTTTCAGGTACACTTGTAACTATGAATGTCAGTTTGCCTTTATGGTATGTAAAATGAAGTAAACTGTGGTACTAGTTTATTCACACCTGAAATATTGGAATATGACGTTTGTCTTTTGCTTTTTAAGTAAGTCAAAGTTTGTGAATTTAAGAATTGGTAAATTTTGTCAAAATAAAATGTTCATGGTAGAAATTGAATTGTCTAAGTTTCTGTAGTCCTTTATCTACTTTACATGTTCATTGTTTTATGGTTTGCAAAATACTTTTCCAAGTTTCAATTTTTTTTTTTAATTTTTTCCTACTCGCTAAGGATATGGGTTACAGTGTCCTTAATTATAATTAGAAAATGAAGGTTCAGGGCCTCAAGTGTCATCCTTGCTGAAACTTTGTCTTTCCTGTACATTAAATTGTCATTTTTTTTTTTTTTGAAACTGCTATAGTTTGGCAGCAGTGATGAATGAGTCTCTCTTTTTTTTTTGGGGGGGGGGGAGGCATTGAGACAGGGTTCCCCTGTGTAGCTTTGCGCCTTTCCTGGATCTTGCTCTGTAGACCAGGCTGGCCTCGAACTCACAGAGGTTCGCCTGCCTCTGCCTCCCGAGTGCTGGGATTAAAGGTGTGCGAATGAGTCTCTTGAAACAAAGAACAGGACCTCTATCTACTTCTACCTTTAAAAAGGAAGAAACATGGAGGCTGAGAAATGGCTCCATCAGTACAGTACGTGTGCAGGTGTAGATAGAGGCTAACCTAATCAAGGTAATCCCTCACAGGCATGCTGCGCTGCTTGTGTCCTGGGTGGGTCTAGATCCTGTCAAGTGAATTAATGTTAAAGATTATGAAATGAATCTCTAAATAGTAATTTGCAGGAAACCAGGGTTCTTTTAAATTATGCCAATTGTAGGAAGATGTATAAAACTAGAGATCATGTTAATCCAAATAAGATATACTTAGAGAAGTGTTTCATGTTTTTACTCATGCAGAATCTAGATTATATATATCCGTACAGTTATGTGTATATATGTATATATGTGTGTGTATATATATTTCTAATAGTCATATATACATATATATACATACACATGAAAGTAGAAGGGAAATTATTAGAAGAAAGGGAACTAAGGAAGGGAACAAGAGAGGGTCATGGGTGAATATAAGCCAAGTATACATTACACATGCAAAAATGTCCTAATTTTAGTTATGTGTTAGTTTATGTGTTCATTAAAAAAATGAGAAGGGGTCTGGAGAGATGGTATGGCAGTGAAGAGTGCTTGCTGCTCTTCCAGAGGACTCCTTAAGTTCAGTTCCCAACGGATCTGGCAGCTCACAGCTGTCTGCAACTCCAGCTGCCAGGGGACCCACCACCCTGCACTGGCCTCTCAGTGTGTACCCATACACACACATATGTGCACATACACTTTTTAAAAGGAATGGAAACCAACCACAAAGCAGTCCTTGGTGACAAGTCAAATCTTTATAAGATACCTCATGTTGGTGTGTTGGATGATGATTCCCCGTGAACTTGTTTCTCAAGATACGGTGGTGGGATTGTTTCTACGCCGGTTCCTCTTTCATGCTGCCACACACTTTTCCCTGGACCATCTTTCTAAATGTCAATTTCATCTCAAGCAGGGGCTTTCCTCTTCTGTTTATCAGTTTCCCACTTTTCCATGTTAATGTAGTGTTGAGGAATGCGGGGCAAGGACCTCAGCCTAGCTTAGTGCCTTTCATGTTAAGTGAGTTGTGTTTCCTGCTGTGTAAGTAACTCTTTAGATGGAAGCGTTTACTACTTCATAGCATCAACCGTATGGATAAGTCAATAGCAGACATGCTAAGAGAAGAAGTATTTTCCATGCAATACAGCTCTTAAATGCCAGCCAACCTCCTCATCTGCTACTCAACCAAAAGAACAGTCATTTATTCCAACCCTGGAGGTAAAATCAGCTTTTAATTAGGATTTTTCTATGTGAGCAATTTAAAACATTCAACGACTAAGTTCAATTAGAAAAAAAAAAAAATGTGCCTTATAGGATGACTCAGTTGCATACTCTTGGCACAATATACTAGTTAGCCTTTTTTATTACTCTAAATACAGTTGAGTGTGGAAATAGCTACTGATAATGTGGAAATCCCATCCCCCAAAAATGGGATAGGAAAATGAAGCTTAGTGTATCATAGAGAACTTTGGGAAAGAGGGCATTCTTTTGTTTATTTTTTCACAATATGTACATATATTTCATATATACATACAAACATACATATCCATGTGTGTCTTTGATTACATTGCTCCTCATAGTAAAATTTCTAATAGTCATTTTAAACATGGCGATGGGTTACTTCAAGACACAACACTCATGTCTTTGAAGATACCAAGCCAGGGGCTGGAGAGATGGCTCAGCAGTTAAGAGCACTTGCTGCTCTTCTGGGGGACCCAGCTTCAATTCCCAGCACCCACATGGTGACTCACAATCACCTGTACCTTGAGTGCCAGGAGATCCAGTGCCCTCTTTTGACCTCCGTGGGCACCAGTCACACGTACATGCATGCAAGTAAATACTCACATACATAAAAATAAGCAAATCTTTAAAAAAAAGAAAAGAACAAGCCAGAGCCCTGAAAAGTAAAAAATCAATCATTTTATTTGCGTTTGTTTGCTTTTGTTTTTTTGAGGCAGAGTTTCTCTGTGTAGCAATCCTGGCTGCCCTGGACCTCACTTTGTAGACCAGGCTGGCCACGAACTCCAGAGATCTGCCTGCCTCTGCCCCGGTGTGCTGGGATTAAAGGTGTGTGCCACCACTACCTGGCAAAATTAATCATTTAATTAGCATGCTTTTCTTGACTTTTTTTTAATTTTCTGGTCAAGAAACAATAAACCATCCTAACCAAAGGTAGCCTGATAGACAGTGACACTAGCCAGTTCTTCACAAATGGGGTGAAGAAGGACGATATAAATTCATTTTTGTTTTTTTTTTTTTAACCAACTTGATGTCATTCTAATCAAAACCTGGAAGTCCTCATTAGAATGCCTTTCTGGGAGCTGCAAATGCAGCTCAGTAAAAAACATGCCCAGCATGTTCAAATGTCTGATGCCCAGTGTGGAACAACCACCACTCCAACAGCAACCTTTTCTGGGTCTCTTAGCTTGCTATCTAGTAAATAAAACTCAGCATTCTTGACAGTGGTCTGGAAATTTCCCATACTGGTAACTGATCTAGTTTGCCTCTGAGAGGAAAAAAAATTTCCCCAGTGATGTGTCCAGCCTCCTGACATTAACAGTAGTTCACCCCAAAGAACTGCATAATTGAGTAGATAAAAACAAAAACATGAAAAGAATGTTCAATATTTTAATTAAAGTTACGATTTTGTATTAGGTTGAACTACTGTTGGCTCTCCCTGCCTGCATATCCGCACCTTCTGCACATGTATGTATGTATTTTCTTCAGGTCTCTAGCTAGAGTGAGCGCATATGTATGATACATTTGAAAATTTTATGGGCATTATGATTACCTGTAAAAGCAAAGCCTTTGTAGCTGAGGAGCGTCCCCTATACTAACCACTGAGCCTCAACAATCCAGAGCCTCACACCTCTGCTATGACTCACCCATCCTGAGAGGCAATACATCACAGCTTTCATCTTTCCCGGGTCAGGGACTGGGCAGCCAAGGATAACTCGACAGGTAAAGCCAGCCGCATTATTTACAGTAGCTCTTCCAATCTGTCTATATTTTCTTAATGAAGCCTCAGCAACAATTCTCCCATTGTTGAACTCTCTTTAATACTCTCTAAATGGCTGGTTCATGGGCGCTTGGTTTAAGCTACCGGAACTGTTAGAGGGGCACAGCTTTAAATGTGAAGGCAATTGTATTGCAAAATTTATTCTTTATACAATTCTCTGGTTCTTCTGACCCTATCCATCATGGTTTTGGGGAGAGAGGCAATGAATGAATATAGTTAACGTAGCTGTCCTGGTAAGGATGAAGGTATTCTAAAGAGACACGTGTATCCCTCTATTTGGCTGTAAGACTGTTGGTACAACAACCTCAAGAAATTGAAATTTCCCTAGGAATCGTATGCCAGGTGAAGGAAAAGGAAGGAATCTGGTACCAACCAGAGCGGGGAGCTTGTCTTTGATTTCATACGGTGCTGACTTGGCAGACCACCTAACAGGAGAATCTGGAATCCTTGATAGTAATGCCCAGGACCACACTATGGAAAGGACTGTGTAGTTGAAGATGGAATAAAGATGTTCACTGAACTTCTCTGTTCCTCTCCTCAGTGGAGCCACTGAGTAAACGGCCTTTCTCTGTCACGTCTTTGTAATCGGCCTGTTGAGGAGGAGGAGCCGAGTCTAGTTGTTGGGGCTGCCAGAGACCAGGCTGTAACTCTCACAACTCCAGTAACAAGACTGTTTCTTCAGCATGAACCCTGAGGCTCAGAGCAAGACCTTGTAAACAATAACAACCAGACCAAAAACAAAGAAACAAAAGGTGATCTGAGAACTTGGAGCCCTGAGTCCACCTCCTTTTCTTGTCTTCAGAAACATGTTCCACGCTGGTGAGGTTATTCACCAGTTATTGCCTAAAGGGCCTTACCTGAGCAAGTAATTGCCCTTTGAGGAAATAGCCAGGATTTCTTTCAAACTCTGAGTCAGATCCATGCAACTGAGGTCTGTTTCTAGAGACAGCTTATACACTGGCTAAATGAATATCTAGGAGAACCTATAAAGAAATAAAATACTGGAATTAACTGTATCTGTTGATACCAACGCCCAGAATTTGGGTATCACGTGCTGCCTTGAAGAGCTGCACATAGCTATAATTATTGGTTGGTTGACTGATACCTGAGCCCAGCATTTAACAAAGTAGGTTGTCAAAATGTCCCTGGTAGAGAGGAATTCAAAAGATTTAATATGAGAAAGTTGAAAGGAATTTATCTTTTGTGTTTCTCCTGCCTGTCACCTGGTTGTATCTTTCAGGAAGACCCTAGAGACACCCTCCACCAAGGCTGTGAGGGAAAAATAATGTTGGGAGTAGGAAGGTCCAGTAGCCTCGAAAAGCACTGTGCAAAAGAGAATGGGACATTGTCCTCAAAGGACACTTTCTGATTCCGTGAGAAAGATAGGATCCAGAGTTGTGGTGTTCAGCCATCAATGCTCACCTAGTAGGCAAGGTGGGTGCCATCACTATGGCATTCAAAGAATAAAGACCGTGCAGGTGTGAACCACATGGATCACAGTTACCTTTGGGATAAAGCCAATGGCAGTCCGCCCCAGCCCACCCCTCAGAGCACAACTTAACCTATGGACACAGGAAAGGGATAGGTCTAGACACAGAAGCATGATGGTCACGCTGTTGCTTTCAACCTCCGGTCATTAACGGACCACAGTGGCAACAACCCCCCCTGGTAACAATGGCGACCAGATTTCCTTAGGAAGGAATCGTCTCTACTGTCAGATACACAGTAGTTATCATTCTCTGCCCAAGCCACATTTTAAGGGGCCTGAGGCTGTGTGTGGGAGAGGTAAACACTGGGATTAGGGGTCTGACGGTGGGTGCACTAAGTAAATGCAAATGCCCGGAAAGCCAAACAGTGCTCATCTACAGGTCAAAGCAGATCCAGAGAATTCTCTGTGTGTTACAGGGACCCAGGGTGTTTAGGAAGAACTTTCTGAGAGGAAATTAGCCAACTGTTCAGCTGGTTTGAGCAGGATAGATTAGATTGCGAAGCCATTTTCACCCCAGAAGCCTGCCCCATCTGTGGCCCAGGGCGGAACGGCTGTCCCACAGACCTCTTTTGTGGCCCAAAATGTCCAGTTAAGTACCTGGGACCCTTTCCATAAAGAGGAAAGGGTTTTGAATGCTGCTCAGAACAGGAAAATGGTTCTGGTGTCTTTCAAAGGAAAGGAAGGGCCCCTGTGGCTGACGGTGAGAGGGCCACATAGTCTTCCCAGCCAAGCCCTGCAAGATTCCAGTCAGGACAGGACAGCCTGTGGACTGTGGAAGCCACCAGGAGCTGTGGTGTGAGCAGAAGAGGGGCGCCCCCCCCCCCACTTCTTTACCCTTGCTGAGACGCCAGGCATCCAGGTAGTTTTGCCACCTGGTGAGTCCAGGGTGTCACCTCAGAGTGGCCAAGGGCTATGCGCCAGTTTTTCTGTGTGGGAAGTTCCTGAGCTGCACTCGTTGGGCAGGAGACTGCAAAGAGAAGCTATGCATGGTCCTTTCTTCCAATTCTCCAAGCCTGCTCCCTCCAACCGAGACAGGATAGTCTTCCTCTTCTCAGAACTCCTTTGCCCTACGCACACGTGGTCTGCCTGAGTTCTGCACCACCTGGGTCCCCTTGCTTTGTTTCTACTTTTCAGTTATAAAGACAGACCAAGTGTGGGGACCGGGGGACCTGCTGCCATGCTTTCTGGGTGCCTTAGATGTCTGTATTTTTATGGTTTCTGTTTTATACTGATAGTCTCTGTGTTACAGATAATTAGAAGATTAAAAGGGGCCAAAAGAGGAAAATATATATTAGAAGTTTGACTAATGGGCTGGAGAGATGGCTCAGAGGTTTAGAGCACTGACTGCTCTTCCAGAGGTCCTGAGTTCAATTCCCAGCAACCACATGATGGTTCACAACCATCTGTAATGAGATCTGGTGCCCTCTTCTAGCCTGCAGACATACATGCAGGCAGAACACTGTATACATAATAAATAAATAAATCTTTAAAAAAAAAGAAGCTTGACTAACAAAGGAGTCATGATCTTCCTCCTTCATAGAGTCATAATATCCTGCAACTTTATAAGAAGGAGAATATTTATCAAGAATTTCAGGTTGTAGGCACATAAACTGATTATGGACATGTAGACTACTTGGTCAGACTTACAGAGAAACAAATACCTTTCGAGTAAGAATAATATTGGAAAATTGTCATACGCTGTTTGAGCTCGCTGAAAAGCTGGCTCTAGGGATGGGATTATCCACCTACTTCAGATCCAAAGCATGTTTGTCTAAAAGGTTCCTCCAAAGTTCCCACCCTGGGTCAGGCAGGCCCCCCTGACTCTGTGACAGGGAGAGGGAAAACAGAACATCCCAGGAAAAGGCAGTGTGTGCTTGAGAGCAGCTAAGAGTTAAACTATTTCCAATAAAGGTTACTTTTATTTATCTCTTGGTATAAAGGTGTCTATGATGAAACCAGCTAACAGTGTGCTTATACACGGAAAGGATAAAAGGGACCCTCTGAATAAACTCTCTCAATAATAACCCAGTCTCATAGTCAGCTGAATTCTGTTAGATGCTGTAAACATCAACTTAATGATGATTATAGTAAGTAACTCTACACCCTGCATAAGTCACAAAGGCTGTCTTATGTTTTCTTGGAAACTTACAAGGCCTAATGATTTAACAATATGTACACAGGTAATACTAAGTTTTTGTTTTGGGTTTTTTTTTAATTTAGGTTTTGTTGTTGTTTGTTTTGTTGAGACAGGGTCTCTCTACATAGCCATGGCTGTCCTGGAACTGACTATGTAGACCAGTTTGGCCCGGAACTCACAGAGATCCTCCTGCCTCTGCCTCCCCAGTGCTCGGATTAAAGGCGTGCGCCGCCATGCCCAGCCGATGACACTCATTTATTACCTTATCCTATGTGTTATAATTTGGATTCAACCTTCTACTAGGATGATGCTTCACAGTATCTTCTAAACTGAACAGGTGCCATCTGCATAACTCCCGCTGTGTCTGCTAAAAACAATCACACTTGAGGTTAAAAGCAGAGACCAGACTAAGCAGTGGTGGCGTACGCCTTTAATCCCAGCCCTCAGGAGTCAGAGGCAGGTGGATCTGTGTGAGTTCGAGGCCAGCCTGGTCTACAGAGTGATCCAGGACAGCCAGGACTACCAGAGAAACCCTGTCTCAAATAAATAAATAAATAAATAAATAAATAAATAAATAAATAAATAAATAAATAAATAAAAGCAGAGGCTATCTTGATAGTCTTGCTAACCTGGTTTAAGTTCTGGCTCACCCTTTTTGAAGATAAATAAATACATTTCCTTGCCGAACACTTTCTCTTTGTTCTCGTGGTCTTGTAAGTGACAGGTGTGACACGGAGATTATTCCTTTCTACAGGACCTTCAAGCTTGTGGTCATCCTGGAATCCAGAACGACAGGGTTGCCCGAACACACACCGACCAGTGACTGAGCCTCCCCTCCAGCATCCGTGAGTTAGAGAAGGCACCTGCATGTGAAGAAGTTATCCACTACGTTTATGACCACACCCCAGAGCCAGAGCAGTCATCTCGTGGAGTCCAGCTTGTCTCTCAAGGCAGGATACTCCTGGGAGCCACTTTGTACAGCCAGAGCAGAGAGAGCCTTACGTTGAACAAGTCCAATTAAGTATGCATCTTGCTTCCTTCCCGGTCCTTCCTCTATTAAACCGAAAACTCTCCTTAGTGCCCCCTCCCCCATAAGACCTGGGGCTACTGATCCCATTCATCTGTTCCTCCTCCCAGTATGCCACATTAATTGAGTCTCCTTTTCCTACTTCTCACTGTTACCCTCAATTGGTGTTTCAGGATGATTGGCAGAATGGAGACAATTTTCTTAAAACTCTAATAACTTTCATTTATTATATATTTGATTGTTTTGGTTTTTTTTTTTTAAGATTGCAGTTAAAAAATTACTTAGCCGGGCGGTGGTGGCGCACGCCTTTAATCCCAGCACTCGGAAGGCAGAGCCAGGCAGATCTCTGTGAGTTCGAGGCCAGCCTGGGCTACCAAGTGAGTTCCAGGAGAGGTGCAAAGCTACACAGAGAAACCCTGTCTCGAAAAACCAAAAACAAAACAAAACAAAAAAAAAAAAACCTTCCCATATTTTGACCTTGGGTGAGTGCTTCACTTGGCAGTCTTAAAGGTAGAATCAGCCGGGCAGTGGTGGCACATGCCTTTAATCCCAGCATTCAGGAGGCAGAGGCAAGTGGATCTCTGTGAGTTCGAGGCCAGCCTGGTCTGCGGAGTGAGTTCCAGGACAGGCTCCAAAGCTACACAGAGAACTGCTGTCTCAAAAAAAAAAAAAAAAAAAAAAAAAAAAAAAAAAAAAGCTAGAATCACTTCTGAGGTGATCAGAAATATAACCAACCGAGAAAACATACCCAGGGAAGAACGCACAGGAAGCTCCTCAGGAAGGGACAGGAAGGGGCTTAGGTTTGCTAGCACCCTGGAGGCTTTTCTCATGTCAGATTTTTAGTTTCCCTTTGAGGCAGATTGGGAACAGGATGGAGTTGAAGGTTTCTGAGGTCCATGAAAGACAGCTGTAATAGAAAGACTGAAAGCCCTTAGCCCGCCTTGGCTTCATTCAAACTAGGAGACAGGCTTGAGAAAGTCTTCATTATAGGAACTTGAGAATAGAGGATATTATGTGACCACCTAAGGTCACATAGGCCCTGTCTCTGTCCTTTTTGCCCCAAGCAAGGCCACACGTGAAGTTGGTATGCTTCCAAACTCCTCTATTTTTTATAATTATCGTTGTGTCTCTGTACAATTCATTGTAGAAGGCAACAAGAACTTAGAAACTCTGGCATCTACCATCCGGACACGAATCCATGCTCTAACCCTTGGACTTCCCACCCCTTTGGCTCTCCTTTGTGTCTTAGTGATTTTTTGGTTTTGTGGGGTTGAGAATATAACCCGTGTCCTTATGCACACTAGGTAAGTTCTCCACTACACTCCCATCCTCGGGTCTTGCAAGCCTTACAACCATTCCTGAATGTGCTGGCAAGAAAGTGTTTGGTCTGTTTCTTGAGAAGAACTCTTGAAGTGGAAATGCATAGTTCTGGGAGCTAGCATGCAGGAGACAGCTATTCTAAGAAACATCAAGTATGATTCTTTTCCATCAAATACGATAAAACGTGTATTTATAACAAGGAATTCAATTTTTTGTCTTCCCCACCTTGTAAGACTTTTATTCAAATGTTTTAACCCCTCCCCACACGCCCAGTAAAATTTTGTTTACACAAAGACCCTTCCGCTGCGTTCCAGAAATTTGATGGTCTAGAGCAGTGACCTCTTCCCCGTCCCTTCCTCATTTCCTGTCACCAATTCTTTTAAGACTAACTAATCGAAAAAGACTATGAGATCGGACCTCAGCCAATTGGGGGAAAGGCACAGTCACCACCCGCATTAAAACCAACTACACTTCCTGCCCCTGCTCTGGCCAGCAGTACAACCTTTGCTTAGGAATGCAGCAGCAATTCCCGTTAGATAGGGAGACAAGTCTCAGGCAAAAAGGATGCGTTTCAGGCATTGCTCACTCCTCGGGCATCAGCTACATGGAGCTACGACTCTGTGCCAATTCTGTAAAGCTACCAAGTCCCTCGCCGTTAGTCACTAAATTGATGAAGGCTGGCTATGTTTATTACACCACTGCTTCAAGCCTCTGCCTCCAGTCTGTCAGTAAACTCGTTACAATGTAGCATTAACCTTGGACTCTTGGTCTGCCTGCTTGCTCTCACTCTTGTTAACAAGTCCATTCCTTCACTGACCTTAGAACCTCCTCCTTCAGGATACCGAAGACCAGCTGAGACATTCAGCCTCGTGGACTGAACAAAGACTGTGTACCCACTGGACCTTCTGTTTGTAGACAGCCATTGTTGAACTAGCTGAACCACACAGCCTGTAAGACATTCTAATAAATCCCCTTTCTATATACAGACAGACAGACATAAATCCATCCTATAAGTCCTGTTATCTAGAAAACCCTGACTAATACAGCACCCTAGAAATAAAAATACTGTGGAATTTCGCCCAGGAACTGAAGAGTAATCTCGCTCTTCGAATTCACAGGGATGTTTAGAATCCTGCTGGTCTGTGAATCCCAGCATTGTCCTGTGATGCCACACAGTCTGGGAACCTAACAAAAGCTGCTCAGAGATTGCACTCTGATGCTCATTCCTGGGGCTGGAAGCTCCAGGAACAAACCAGATACAGTGAAGTTCCTAAATGTGATACCGTTTGACCTGTCTGGTTGTGTTGACTTCCTCTCCTGTTGGTTTTAAGTGATGGGACTTGGGGCTACCGACAAGCACAGCTGGACTGTGAGACATGGGAAATGGGGATCCTCTCTTGGGGTTCTTGGTCTCATTGATAACAGAATTGAAGGCCAGGCTCCAATGGAAGCTTAAGGACAATTTTATTAGAGTTTGAAAGGAAAGCTGCCTGGGCAGGTAAGCTCTCAGCAGCCTCCTAGAGGCTGGAGGAGAAGGGAGGAGAGAAGGGAAAAAGGCCATTGAAGCTAGCATGGAGGTCAGACGGGATAGCTAAGGAGCCACATAGCATGAAGGGAGGCTTTAAAAAAAAGACCAGAGAAGTCTCCAACGCGGGGGAAGTCCAAAGCAAAGCATGCTTAGAAAAGAGAGAGAAAGAAGTGAATGGGAAGTTAGGCTTTTCTGAATAATCCCCCAAAGTGGTAAGACTCGCAAAGCGGCAGGCCGTGGCCCAGGAAGCGACTGTGCTAGTGGCAGAGAAAGTACAGTATCCTATGGAGGGACTAGTTATTCCACTTATCTATTTAGTATGGCTAAAGGTGAGCCAACCTTCTTCAGGAGGTGTTTCCTTGGCCACGTGACTGACTGAACCCAACTGCAATTTCAGGTCTCCACCCAAGGCACAGCCTCTGCTCTCTTGACCAGAATTTTTCTCTTTTTTTGGGGGGGGTGGCGACAGCGTTCGAGACAGGGTTTCTCTGTGTAGCTTTGGAGCCCATCCCAGAACTCACTCTGTAGACCAGGCTGGCCTTGAACTGCCAGAGATCCGCCTGCCTCTGCCTTCCGAGTGCTGGGATGAAAGGCGTGCGCCACCAGCTTCTGGCTCAGAATTTTTCTCTTAGTGGGCTTCTATTGCTACCCTAACAGCTGAAAGCACATTTATATTTAGGCAACAACGCTAGTCTTAGGAAAGCTGAATGGAAGCCAGAGGGCTGGGGGAGACAGTGAGTGCCTGAATTAGGCAATGGCCGTGGCGGGGAAGGGGCTGGAGTTTCGACACAGGGGTGGGGGATTTCAGCAAGCATTAGGGGAACAGAAAGTTCCTTGGTCAGGGTCTGGCGGAGTTTGTTCTGAAATGACGGAGGTAACATCATCTTGCTCTGACTCCATTTTGTGATTACTTAGACCATTCATTCTCAGCCCCCTATCCCCTCCCTACAACGATCTGCCTTGGCAACACATTTGAGTTTTCAGTGGCCTGGATCATGGTCCATTTGTAGTAACCAAAATAATAAAAGTAAACTAATATAACTTAAAAAAAATAGAAGTAAAAAAAATAATTGACGTTATGTCTAAAATAATTACCCTGCTCTGCAAGGAATGAATAGTTCAAGATTACTTTGGCCTTCATCTAATTTTGATATAAATGATGGTCTTGATGATTTTTGCATTTAAAAACTCTGTACCCCTGAACTTGGGCACCAGGAAATTTTTCAGAGGCACAAACCCGTTCTTGGTCTGGCCATCAATAAAAATGACTTAAAGCTTTTAATTGGCTTGATCAACATGGTGGTCAATGGCTCTCTTGTGTGGATCTTTTCAATTCAAGGTTTATTCCAACACACCTGAATCGTGCTGAGGGGTTCTTTTCAGGGACCTCTCTCTACTCAGGTGAAGACTCCACTACTGAAGAGACAAAAAGACATGCAAACTATCATTAGGGGCCGGGCGGTGGTGGCGCACGCCTTTAATCCCAGCACTCGGTAGGCAGAGCCAGGCAGATGTCTGTGAGTTCGAGGCCAGCCTGGTCTACAAAGCGAGTTCCAGGGAAGGTGCAAAGCTACACAGAGAAACCCTGTCTCGAAAAAACAAAACAACAACAAACCTATCATTAGGGGATGGGAGGGAAAGAGCAGCGGAAGCTTCTCAGGAATGTGCTGAAAAGAGGTTGTAATTGTTAAGATTAGTACCATTGATAAGAGGCCTCTTCTCCCTAAGGATGCTTTGCAAGGTGCTAAGGGAGAAAAGCAATCGATAGTTCTGCCTGGCTGCAATGCCTATGACCCACAATAATAATAGAATGGCAGGATATCCTGAATAATTCAATAGTGACATGAGAGATGGAGAGAGACAGAAGAATATAAATACAGCACTCATATATGAAATTCTCAAAAAAAAAAATTAACTTAGAAAAGATGAGGTCTCCTGTTCTGCACTGGAAAGTTGGAAAGAATATCCTCAGGCCAAGAACCCACAGAGCTGACCTTCCAGTGTGCGAAGGGAGAAAAGCCCAAGGGGTTGCTTGCTTCTAGAAGGCACAGAAATTGCTTCAAAAGTGGTTCAAGGGGGGAAGAGCCCATTCCAAGCCGGCAGCCCAACTTGGAAGTGCCATCACGTGGTACCGGGCTCGGAAGCCTCAAAGCAAGAGTGAGGGGCTTCAGGGCGTCTTCCTCTTCATTTTCAGAGAACTGTTGAGGCCAGGCAACGCGTGAGAGGGGATTCCCTGTGAGGTCCCCAGGGGCCATGGCCTGAAACTGTGAAAGGGAAGCCAGGGTCCCAGCTGAGATACCACAGCTGTGGGACATCTGCCAGGGACAGCTGCACATTGGGAGTAGAACCAGCCAGAAGAGGGAGGGGAAGGGAGAGAGAGAGAGACCACAGGAAGCAAAGTTGGGGGGGGGGGCAGGGGTGGAGCTCTCTGAAGTCCCAGACACTGTACATGGAGCAACCATTGGTGTTTGCCTTACTGGGCTTCTGACTTCGGGTCCAGTATCTCCTCGTTATGTTTCCAACCCTCCCTTTCAGAGTGGGAATGGAGATTCTGTGCCATTGGATGTTTAAGGTATGATGTTTCCCTTTTGATTTTGCAGAGGCCTATTGCTAAGAGATTGTCTTGAGCCTCAGAGGAAGCTGGACTTTTGAACAATTTTGAGGGAGTGAGATGCAGCGGGTTTGAATGAACAATGTCCCTTCCAGGCTTGGGTACACTTGAACACTTGCTCCCCAGTGGGTGCGTGGTTATACCACGTTTAGCAGATGCGACCTAGCTGGAGGAAATACGTCGCTGGAGGCGAGCTTTGAGAGCTCATCATCTTCTCCCCTTTCCAGTTTGTTTTCTTTACTTCCTGTGTGTGGACGGAAATGTGATCAGCGAGCTTCCTGTTCTGGCTACCTGCTTTCATGTCTTTACAGCCGCTGTAGATCTCTCTCTCTCTCTCTCTCTCTCTCTCTCTCTCTCTCTCTCTCTCTCTCTCTCTCTCTCTCTAATGTAAGCCCTCGGAATAAACTTTCTTCTATAGAATGCTTTTGTTCATGGTGTTGTATCACAACAGAAAGTAACTAGTGCACAACACATCGACACCAAAGGGAAGCTCTCTTCCTTCCCCTCTCCCCCTTCGTTTTTAAATTTGTCTCTCCATTCTGTCTTAGGATATAAATTGATTTTCACTTTTTTCACTCGATAATTTTTTTTCTCCATAGGCACAAATCAGAATCCCAGTGTCCTTTCATGAACTGAAATTCCCAGAGGAAAGACAGCCCTGTGTTAAATATTCCACAAGGTTGATTAAATACTTTGTAGCCTAAGGAGAGTTGGAATGGCACAGATTCAGAGCCAGATTATCATTGGGTGTTTTTAGTTCCATGAATAGTTACTCATTGTCCATCTCTATAATTGATTGACGGTAGGTATAAATGATTCCTTGTAGTCACTCACCACCTCCAGCTCTTACAATCTTTCTGTCCTTTCTACCTTCATATGCACGAGTATGATAATAGTCAATCATCTATTAACTACTGCCATGCTGATGAAGAGCATAGTCCCTACCTAAAACAGACCACAGGCCTTTTTCCTTATTTTATCTGTTGGCTGGAGAGACCAGATGTTGGCATGTCTGTAAGAGGAGTTGTTTGGAATCTCTGAATTATATGGAGTTTAGTTGGAAATAGTTATATATCCTAAAAGTAAGTCACAGTTTCATAGGATTAAAATACAAGATTGAAGCAAGATCATCATCCCTCTGGTGTCCCCAGAGATTTGTGGGAAGGGGGTTGGAGTGTGGCAGGTCAGAGACTGGAGTAAGCTACATCCAAGATTAGCATATTAAAGAAGCCAATGGCAGAGAAAGATTGAAAGCCCTTCCCTATGTGAGCTTCATAACAGGGTATTCTCAAGAAAAGCCCAAAATACATACACGTGAGTAGGGTGGGTCCTATGCAAATGTCCTATAGAAGGTCTCCTGGCTTATAGCCACATGATTTGGGGGCAGGAGTGTTTACTTCAATTCACCAGTCTACTCCCATTGTAAGGTGTGTTTTCCTTTCTTTTAGATTTTGTTTTGTTTTGTTCTTTTGAGACAGGGTTTCTCTGTGTAGCATTGTGCCTTTCCTGGGACTCACTTGGTAGCCCAGGCTGGCCTCCAACTCACAGAGATCCGTCTGCCTCTGCCTCCCGAGTGCTGGAATTAAAGGCGTGTGCCACCACCACCCGGCATGTTTTCCTTTTCTTAATCCACTGTCTTTCTCTTTCTAACCCTGTGTCCTTGATCTAGTACTTTTGCTCAAGAGCCTGGATGCTTCAGCAGGTGGCCTGGGATTCAGATCCACGGCTGTGACAATGTCCATCTTACAGGCGTCCAACCCTCTTCTTATTAGGGGGTAAGATCTGAAGCACAGAATGGTATTCAAGCTAACCAACAGTGGAACTATGTAACGCCACTGGCTGCCACTGTGTGGGAGTTGGACTTTGAGGGAAAATTTGAGGACTCCGCCTGGTGGGAGGGACAGTGGGCATGCGCGAGAACAAGTTGGCACAGATACCTGAACCTACAGGAAGGACAGCTGAGGGATTGCAAGGGAGACATGGGGAACATGTAAACACTGACTCATCTGTCACCTGGAAGGCTGGTAGGATTTGTGACATTGCCCTTGCTCCACCCAGCCCTGCAATGGTGACCTGAGTCATGAGCTAAGAGCTGGCATAGTTACCAAATACAGAACAAACAGTGCTGCCAGGACTTTGACCAAGTTACTTTAGGTTTTTGGTTTTTTGGTTTTGAGACAGGGTCTTTCTATTATGTAGCTCTGGCTGTCCAGGAACTCACTCTGTAGACCAGGCTGGCCTTGAACTGCTTCTGCCTCCAGAGTGCTGGGATTAAAGGCGTGCGCCACCGTGCGTGACATGGTGAAGATTTTATTTTTAAGACTAGTGGGTTGGGGGTGTAGCTCAGTTTATAGAATGCTTGCCTAGCATCCATGAAGCCCTGGATGTAAATCCACATGAACACCGGTGACATCAACACTACCCAACAAGTACATGCCAACCTCATGGCATTGTCCTGCCTTCTTCATGTGCATGATGTTCCCTAGTCAACACCAGTGTGCCCACAAAGTAACCCTAACTCTGAGGAGCATATTCATCTCCGGCACTGTGAGTTTGCATACAGGTCTCTCCTGTGGCTTCCTGACAGTGTTCGTTCACAACTTTGTCTTCCAACATTTCTTAAGGCAGGAATTTTTAAGGATGATATAATGATCCAGATAACATGAAAAAAAGTGCTGAGGGGTGAGAACCCCGCGAAGAAAGGAGGTAGGCAAAAGGAAAACAAAATCCCAGTGCTGTTAGTTAGGGCTATCTATACCCTGCAAGAAAACTACTCTGAATTTGATGCTATGGCGCTACCTGGGCAGAGTGTGGTAGGTACTGGGTCTTGTCTTTAGGGCCTACAGGGCACTGCAGAACTACATAAATCTTGTGACTACTACATCAGGAAAACTCTTCCCTCAGTCCAGGTCTTGGCAGTCTACCTGGGGACACCTGCTGGGTCAATTTAGTGCCTATTCCTGCAGGAGTCTCTGCCCTCTTACTGATCTGAGCTCTGGGAAGATTCTGGAAAGGCTCCTTCCTCTCCAGGCATCAGCAACCCATTACTAGCTCTTCCCTCAGCAGTGAGGCTTGTGCAGGGCCCTGGCTGGGCAGTCTGCTATGTGCTGAAAGCAGCTGTCATTTTATCTCCTCCTTCAGAATGGATCCAAGGTTATTTGCTCTTTCTCGGTGTCGCGCCTGTATCTTTCCTGTAATCTCTCTCTCTCTCCCTTCCCCTTACTCTTCTGGCTGGTTCTACTTCATAGAACTCAGGAAGGCAGCTAAGAGACAGGGAGACAGGCTTTTAGAAAACCCAGTGTAAAGCCGGGCGGTGGTGGCACACGCCTTTAATCCCAGCACTCGGGAGGCAGAGGCAGGCAGATCTCTGTGAGTTCGAGGCCAGCCTGAGCTACAGAGTGAATTCCAGGAAAAGCGCCAAAACTACACAGAGAAACTCTGTCTCAAAAAAAAAGAAGGAAGGAAGGAAGGGAGGGAGGGAGGGAGGGAGGGAGGGAGGGAGGGAGGGAGGGAGAGAGAGAGAGAGAGAGAGAGAGAGAGAGAAAGAGAGAAAGAGAGAAAGAGAGAAAGAGAGAAAGAGAGAAAGAGAGAAAGAGAGAAAGAGAGAAAGAAAGAAAGAAAGAAAGAAAGAAAGAAAGAAAGAAAGAAAGAAAGAAAGAAAGAAAGAAAGAAAGAAAGAAAGAAAGAAAGAAAGAAAGAAAAAGAGAGAGGAGAGAAAACCCAGTCCAGAAGGCATGGGCAGCAGAGGGACAGCAAGTTTGTAGGCGAGCTGTGGACATGTTAGGGTTGGGACAATTGAACAATTCATAGGCCTCTGAAAAGAAGCCTGCAGACTATATTCTAACATCCACTTCCAACTCTGTTTAGGACAAAACACAGCAGAACTGAAATTTGAACCAGGTGCCTTCATCTTGCAGTCCGTGGGCAGGATCGACAGGCATAGAGAAGCGAAACTGTCTTCAGAAAACAATTGAGAGAGTTTTTACTGGCTGTAGCGTATGTCCAGTATCTGCTTCTCATTAGCAATGACAAATGCAGCCATGTCTCAGACTTGGCAAAATCACATTTCTATCTATTGGTGTGTGTTTTATTATTTATTAAAATGTTTTTCATAAGATATATTTTGTTCAGCTCCCCCTCCCCCAACTTCTCCTAGATCCTACCCACCAAGCTTTATGCTTTCTCTTTTCCCTCTTTCTCTCAAAAAAAAAAAAAAAAGAAACAAAAGCAAAAACAAGAAACTAAAAAAAAAAAACTTATAAAAAACAAAATCAAAACAAACAGGCAAAAGACTAATAAGATTAACAACAACAGGCCGGGCCGGTGGTGGCGGCACACGCCTTTAATCCCAGCACTTGGGAGGCAGAGGCAGGTGGATCTCTGTGAGTTCAAGGCCAGCCTGGACTACCGAGTGAGATCCAGGACAGGATCCAAAGCTACAAAGAGAAACCCTGACTCAAAAAAACGGGGGAAAAAAAAGATTAACAACAACAAAAAAGCCAAACTTAACAAAAACGTCACAAAAATATCATGAAGTTTGTTTTGTGTTGACCAACTACTCCAGTCATGGGGCTTGCTCTAGAGTGTGGTTGATATCCCAGTGACATTTCATTGGAGAAAATTGACTTTCCCTTTGCCAGCAAACATCAATTGCAAATAGCTTCTTGGTTAGGGGTGGGACCTGTGTCCACTCCGCCCCCCTCAGAGCTGGGACCCCTCTGACTCGAACCTGTACAGTTCAACCTTGGTTACAGGACATTTGATCACACTGTGAAACCTGAGATTGCACTATTTACTGGGAAAACCTGTTTCTAGTCATGGCGTGGCTCAGCCCAAGCACACGCCTTTTCATCCAAGAGCTTTCCGCTTGAATATTGTAGACAGGATTAAATAAAGTCAACCATACGTCAAGAGGCGGAGCAAGTAACCAGTTGACAGGAAGTGATCATAGGATTATTGTGAAAAACAAAACCCATAGAGAGTAAGAGGGAGTCTGGAGGACCCATAGAGAGACACAGGAAGGGAGAGACATTCCATTTGAGGAGTTTTATTTGAGATTATAGAGGAGAAGAGAGGCCCTGGGACTTTGGCTGAGGAGGAAGGTCAGCTGGGTGCTTTTCCTGCCCCTCTGAGCAAGCAGGCTTTCACCCCAGCATCTGGCTCCAGAGTCCTTGTTGATAAAACTGAATTACTGAGACTTTGTTAAAGTCAACAGCCCTTGTGTGTGCTGCCGTAGTCTCTGTGGGTTCCTGTGTCCATCAGTCCTGTTGTAGCTGGGAGACACTCTTTCCTTAGATCCATCCATCACCTCTGGCTCTTACACTCTTTCTGACTTCTCTTCCCCATAACTCCCTGTGCTTTGAGGGGAGGCCTTAATGGAGACGTCCCATTTAGGACTAAGTACTCCACAGTCTCTCACTGTCTGTACATTGTCCAGTTATGAGTCTCCGTGTTAATAGCTTTTGCTGCAAGAAGCAGCTTCTCTGATGTGGGTTGAGCAAGGCACTGATCCATGTGTATAGCAGTGTGTCGTTAGGAGTCATTTTATAACTATGTGCATTTAGCAGAGTACTATTACTAGATTTTCCTCTAGGACCACGACCTATCTAGTCTCTCAGGTTCTTGGCCATTTTAACAGTTTCAGGTATGGGCTCCGTCTCATAGAGTAGTTCTTAAATCTAGTAAAAGAAAATGGTGGGTGGCGCCCATCACATTTATTCCACTATTGTACCAATGTATCTTGCAGGCAGGTCACTGTTGTGGGCCATGGGGTTTGTAGCTGGGTGATACTCATGATTTCCTTTCTTCTTCAGTAATGAGCAGAATACCTTCCAGTACCATGAATGTAGTCAGCAGGAGAGAAGCCTCTGCCTTAGGCTTGGCTTCTCTCTCTTTTTAATGGCAGCTAGACGTTGTGTTCAGCAATAAGGCCTTACTATCAGGTTGTGGAGTTTTTCTCCATTTAGGCTGATGTTGGATGTGGACTTGCTGTAAATTGCCTTAGTTATATCGATGTATGTTCCTTGTATTCCTAATCTCTCCAGGACTTTTATAATGAAGAGGTATTGAATTTTGTCAAATGCCTTTTTTGTATCTAATGAGATGATCCTGTGGTTTTTATCCTTCTATTTATTTATGTGGTGAATTACATTTATTGATTTATGTATGTTGAGGCATTCTCTGGGATGAAGCCAACTTGATCATGGTAGATAATCTTTTTGATGTGCTCTTGTGTGGAGGCCCACAAAGGTTTTCTAGTGAGATCTGAGCTTGACTTACCCAGCAGGGCTGCATTAGAGGATTGCTTGACCACATGTGTGGTTACCAGGTGATTGGAAAGGGTCTGCAATTGGCTGTGCTAGGGAGAGGTCTTTTGCTCCACCCCTTGGCATTCCTATAAAAAGCCCTTTAGAAGAGACAGAAGGGGCCAGTGAATAATGATCCAGGCCCTCCCGAGGCTATTCTGTGTTTCTATCTGTTTCTATCCTCTCTATCCTTCTATCTAAATATTTCTCATTTCACCCTCTGCTGTGGGACGGTCTGTATGTCAAATTGCTCTGATTGGTCAATAAATAAAACACTGGTTGGCCAGTGGCCAGGTAGGAAGTAGGTGGGACAAGGAGAGAGGAGAATTCTGGGAAGCGGAAGGCTGAGGCGGAGAGACACTGCAGCCGCCGCCATGACCAGCAGCATGTGAAGACGCTGGTAAGCCACCAGCCACGTGGCAAGGTATAGATTTATGGAAATGGATTAATTTAAGCTATAAGAACAGTTAGCAAGAAGCCTGCCACGGCCATACAGTTTGTAAGCAATATAAGTCTCTGTGTTTACTTGGTTGGGTCTGAGCGGCTGTGGGACTGGCGGGTGACAAAGATTTGTCCTGACTGTGGGCAAGGCAGGAAAACTCTAGCTACAAATGGCGCCCAACGTGTTGGCAAGAGTTTCTACCTAAAACCTGAGAAAAGATTCTAAAATGGAGCTAAAAACAGCTTCCTAATTGTCTCTCTCAAAGGAGTGGCAGCCTGCCGGTTTGAGCTTCTGGCGGGTTCCTAGCGTGTGAGCTTGATCTGCAGTATGGCGGGAATGAGGCCTCTGCAAGTGGCACATTAAGCTGCATGGTGGATTTAGCCTTTGCTAGTACAAAACAAAAGAGGTTTCTGGGCTACACACTGCTTGGATAAAAGCATAGACCCAGGATGGCTCCCAGAGCTGGCTGAAAAGGTACCACCGCCATGTTGGGAAGCTGAAGTGGGCGGAGCCAGCAGCCGCAACGCCGTTTCAGGCTTAAAAGGCTGCAGTTTAAGCAATAGGCTCAAGGTAATATAAAAAATAAGCCATGTAAAGATGGCTACCACACAGAGAATCTGGATTATGTTCTCTTTGATATTTGTAACTGAAGAAAAACATTTGATTGCAAAAGCTGTTGAGTTATGCCAAAATGTGTATTTTAAAGGTACCTTGACTTCAAAATTTGGATATAAGGATATGTTGCTTTGGAAAAGAGGCTCTGGTTTTGTTTCCACAGAAAGCCAGAGGCTATGGATTTGTTCCAGATTAAGATACATCAGGTTTGACCAGCCAAGACCACCTGAAAGATCTCTGATGACACCATGACCCAGATGATTCAACATCCAGAATCGTTTCAAGGCAACTGGCTCAGACAATACGGTCTCACGGACTACTCCATGATCCTAAAATTTTCTTTGTGTCCCCAAAAGATACAGCGCCCCCCTCCAGCAGGAAGTAGTAAGAGAAGCTACGCCCAAATTCCCAAATATACCAAGCTGACTTTGGAGATGTGTAAAAGTTAAAACCTTCCTTTTAAAAAAAAGAAAGGGGAAGTGCTGTGGGACGGTCTGTATGTCAAATTGCTCTGATTGGTCAATAAATAAAACACTGGTTGGCCAGTGGCCAGGCAGGAAGTAGGTGGGACAAGGAGAGAGGAGAATTCTGGGAAGCGGAAGGCTGAGGCGGAGAGACACTGCAGCCGCCGCCATGACCAGCAGCATGTGAAGACGCTGGTAAGCCACCAGCCACGTGGCAAGGTATAGATTTATGGAAATGGATTAATTTAAGCTATAAGAACAGTTAGCAAGAAGCCTGCCACGGCCATACAGTTTGTAAGCAATATAAGTCTCTGTGTTTACTTGGTTGGGTCTGAGCGGCTGTGGGACTGGCGGGTGACAAAGATTTGTCCTGACTGTGGGCAAGGCAGGAAAACTCTAGCTACAACCCTCCTCAAGAGTACCCTGGGGAAAAAGTGAAAGGGGGTCTCCACAGACAAATGAGCTAGACACCCCTCCCTCCACTCTTGCATGTGGTTTGCAATTATTTTATTGAGAATTTTTGTATCTGTATTCATAAGGGATAATGGTCTGTAGTTTTCTTTTTTTGTTGGGTCTTTGTGCAGTTTTGGTATCACAGTAATAGTGGCTTCATTAAAAATGAATTAGGAGATGTTCCTTTTGTTCCTATTTTGTGAAATAATTTGAGGAACGTTGGTGTTAAAATCTCCTTTGAAGGTCTTGTAGAGTTCTGTGTTGAATCCAACTAGCTCTGACCTTTTTTATTTGGGAAAAGTTTAATTACTTCTTCTATTTCACTAGGGGTTATGGGTCTACTTAAAGTGCTTATCTGATCTTGATTTAATTTTGGTAGGTCATATACATCAAAAAATTTACCTATTTTATGTTTTCTAGTTTGGTAAAAATACAGATTTGGTAAAATACAGTTTGAATTTCCTCCATGTCTGTTATAATGTCCCCCTTTTCTGTTCTAATTTTATTAATTTAGATCTCTCTATGTCTTATGGTTAATTTGACTAAGGATTTGTCAACCTTGTTGATTTTCTCAAAGAACTCACTCTTAATTTTATTGATTCTTTGTATTTTTTGTTTATATTCCATCGATTTCAGCCCTGGATTTGATGATTTCTTTACATCTACCCTCTTTTTCAGATATTATTTCTTGTTGTTCTAGAGTTTTCAAGTGTGCTGTTGAGTTACTAGTAAGAAATTTCTCCAGTTTTTTTTTTTTTTGTTGTTGTTGTTGTTGTTGTTGTTTTGATGCAGACACTTAGTACTATGCACTTATGTCTTAGAATTGGCTTCATTGTGTCCTACAGGTCTGGATATTTTATTTTCATTCTGTTCTAAAGAGCAGCTAATTTCCTTCTTCATGTCTGTCTTGACCCAAGCTTCATTCATTAGTGAGTTATTCAGTTTCCATGAGTTTGTAAGATTTCTGTTGTTTCTTTTGTTGTTAATATCCAGCTTTAATCCATGGTGATCAGACAGGCATCAGGGTGTTATTTTAATTTTCTTAAATCTTTTGAGACTTGCTTTGTGTCCACTGTAGTCGATTTTGGAGAAACTTTCATGAGCTCCTGAGGAGAAAGTGTATTCTTTAGTGTTGATGTAGAAAGTTCTGTTGATATCATCTAGATCCATTTGATTTATGACATTAATTAATTCCACAATTTCTGTTTGGTTTTCATTTGAGTGAACTAACTATCTATTGGTGGGGATGGGATATTGAAGTCACCAACTATCACTGTGTGAGGGTCAATATGTGATTTTAGCCGTAGTAAATGTTTATTTTTATGAGCTTGGGTGTCCTTGTGTTTGGTGCATAAATATTTAGAATTTTAGTAAATTCTTGGTGAATTTTTCCTTTAATGAGTATGTGGTCTCTTTCCCTATCTCTTTCTGATTAGCTTTGGTTTGAAGTCTTTTTTTTTTCTTTTTTTCAGATATTTTGATAGCTATGCTTGCTTGCTTCTTAGGTCCATTTGCCTGAAGTGTTTGTTCCATTCTTTTACCCTGAGGTGATGTCTATCCTTGATAGTGAGGAGTGTTTCTTGGATGCAGCAGAAAGATGATCCTGTTTTCTAACCCTTGTTTTTTTATTGAGGAATTGAGACCACTAATGTTAATAGGTATTAATGAGCAGTGCTTATTGATACCTGTTGTTTTGTTGTGGTGGTGTGTTTCCCATTGGCCCCTCTTTTGTTTTACTGTTCTTAGATTAGCTGTTCCTCGTGTCCTCTTATATGAACTTAACCTCTTCAGACTGAAATCCTCTGGTGTCCTCTGAAGAGCTGAGCTGGAAGACAGAAATTGCTTAAACTTGACTTTGTTATGGAATGTTTTTCTTTCTCTGTTGATTGTGATTGATAGTTTTGTTGAGTGGTTTGGGCTGTTATCTGTTATCTCTCAGAGTTTGTAGAACAGCTATCCAGTCCCTTCTGACTTTCAGAATCTCAGCAGAAAATTAACGTGTTATTCCAATGGGACCGCCTTTATATGTGACTTGGTCTTTTTCCCTTGCAGTTTGTATTATTTTCTTTGTTCTGTTCATTTAGTGTTTTGATTATCATGTGTCATGAGGAATTCCTTTTCTGGTTCTTTCTATCTGGTGTTCTGTATGCTTCTTGTACCTTGATAGGCATCTCTTTCTAAAGATTGGGAAATTTTCTTCTATGATTTTGTTAAAATTATTTTCTGTGCCTTTGACTTGGGTTTCTTCTCTTTCCTCTACCCCTATTAATTGTAGATTTGGACTTTTCATAGTGAATATTTTGTGCCTGAATTCTTTTATATTTAACATTTTCCTTGACTGAGATAACCATGTCTTCTACCTTGTCTTTAACACCTGAGATTCCTCTGAAGTTTTTCTTTGGCCTCCTAAAACTTCCATTTCCAGTTTTATTTCAGTTGAGGTTTTCTTTAGTGGTTCTAATTCTTTGTTAAATTCTATTTTCATGTCTTGAAATGCCTTCATTATTTCATTCAACAATTTGTTTTCGCAGTCTTTAGTAAAGCGTTTATTCATAACCTCCTTAAGGTCCTTTAACATATTCATAATTGCTATTTTGAAATCCTTGTCTTCTGCTTCAGCTAAATTGCTTTTCTCGGGGCCTATTCCAACAGGTTGTTGGCTTCTGGAAGAGGCATGTTGTCTTGGTTGTTCATGTTTGTGCTTTTTGTGTTGAGATCTAGGCATCTTCAGCTGTGATGCGTGAGGTCTTTCTTGGTGTGGATATCTAGTCTTGTCTTTCTCAGGTGGGTGTACCATTCTTTAGCTGCTGTTTCCTACTCTGGATCCCAGACAAGAGTGATGTCTGTCGTGTTCCTGGTAGAGAGTGTTTCTGTGGGTCAGCAGGTGACAAATGAATGTTGACTATTTCTAGGCTAGGAGGAAAGGCTGACCCACAAGAAAGACCTAGTGGGTCCCTGGGTCCACACCAAGAGGTGGACCTCCAGGGAATGGAGGTAGGTGGGAGGAGGGACAAGACTTCCTCCATTTTGGCTCAGTAAATTTAATTTTTTGCCAAGTACTCTCTTTCCCCCCTGCTTCTCACCTCTCTCTTTCTAATTCAAATGCTTAATGGTGAATTGTATCTGAAGAGGACAGAGGGCTGTATGGGCAAGTTTGTGTTTAGAGAATGTGGTGCTTACTTGTATATCAGGTATGAGACATTTGCTAAATCATGGCTGACGCCTGTCATCCAGGGACATGAGTCATCTAATAATGGTTGACACCAGGTGTCTGGGAAACTGTAAAAGTTAGCAGTGATATAATCTCTTTTATAACTATTCCTGGCAAACTGCCACTTTTGTGTGTGATTTTTTTTTAATATAAATATAGACTTGGACTCAGAGGGCAGTGCCTTCACCTTCTCTTTCGGCTTTCCGGGCACCCGTGGAGACCTGTTTGTGCCTTCCTGTGGCTTCTGTGTCAGCACCCACCTGTGTGCAGCCTCTAGGCCTGAGTGTGTGCCAGAATCTGCCTACCAAGTGGCCTGTGTACTGGTAATTCAGTGTTCTTTATCTGCCAGAGACTGCTCACACTCCTCTTAATCTCTTGGCCTCCTATGAACTTCCTCCATTCCTGACATCAGAGCTTGGACTTCTCGCCGTCTATATGGTGTGGACTGTACTCTTATGAGTTATCCCATTACTAAGTGTCCCTGAACGATGACAAAGTATTTCCCAAGAAGTGACAACATCCAAAAGCAATGCCTACATATGCTCACTTTCTCTCCTACACCTACAATTGTACTCAATGTAACCGACATTTGTGGAACTAGTCTGATGGAGATCAGGATGGATCGGGATCATGTAACGGTGGTCTACAGGCAAAGGTTGTCAGTTCTGTTCTCTGGAAGTTACTTGTCTACTGAGGGGAACAGAGATAGCAAGTGGGCTCAGTAGCAGCGTGTTGGTCTAGGACAGGTGATGCACTGGTTTTGATCCCCAGCACCAATGAAACAGGTAACATGGACAATACTATACCCTCCCTCCCTCCCTTCTTTCCTCCTTTCCTGTTCCCTCACCTCTCCTCTCTTCTTCCTCACCCCTTCCTTTTCCTTCTTTTCATTTCCATTTCCTCCTCTTCCTCCTCTCTCCCTTCCCCCTCCCCTCCTCTTCTGGGCTAAGGATAGAACCTTGGGTCTACATACATGCTGGGTGTTAAGTAGTCTACCTTCCTGCTATACCCCAGGCCTAAGATGGCGCTATTAACTTCCACCCTTGCATGTTCCTAGCACTGTGGTAAAGGAAGCTTCCAGGTGCAGAGAAATCTTAGAGACCTTGAGGGTGAGTAATGAGCTCAATTTCAAATACCCGGAGGGACGGGGCTCTGCTTGCTCACCACCATTGGATCACTCAGGTGGCCACAAGAGCCATTTGGAGGGGTGGGGGAAGAATTTTTGGCACCCCACTCTTCCCTGATCTCACTTGCTCCCTTTGTTCTTGCAGACTCAGTAAGCAGGAAGTCCTGAAGCTCACCCTGGTGATTATCTGTCCTTGGAAGAGCTTGGGTTTTAGTCTCTTATCTCAGCTGTGGGTTCCTCGCCAATCCGGCAGAAGGCGGCTCTGTAGGCTTTTCATTGTTCCACTTTAGACACCAAAGCAACCAAAGCGTGCCCCCCCCCCCCAGCAGTGAAAGTGAAGACGCTAGGTCTCGAGACCTGGGTGAAACGTATGTATAGGAATGATGGGAAATGTTACATGATAACACCGGCATGTTATTGAATGGTCTGAGGTTCAAGTCACAGAGCCAGTCACGGTCAGCTGTGAATTACTGAGAAGGAAATTACTCTTAAATTAACACTTTTTTAGTGGATTGTATGTTAACAGTCCAAACGTGGAGACATGGAGACGTGGTGTAGAGAGGCAGCACAACCCAATGATTAATCGGTGTGGCTGGGCTAGGCCCAGCTGGGTGGCTTCTGAGATTAGGGTGTGGTCAGCTGGTCTTGACTCATACAGGCTCTTTGCAAAGGCTCGGGGATCTTGTGTGCTCCTGACCATAGCAAAGCCAGCTGACGCTTGGCTGGCGCTGCTTATCATCTGGTACCGGTCTAGTCCAGTATGGAGTTCAGAAGTTGCCTTGCAAATACTGCTGCCCTCAAGAAATGGGACAAACGCTGCTACCTCCAGCAAGCTCTTGGGTCTTGAATTCGGTTCCCCTTCTTGTCATTTCCTTTGCTCTCCAGTTGGGTGTCAGTACAGAGATGAGGATAGATGAGCCGCTGAAAGGAAAGTCCACGTAGGAAAATGGAAATCGGGATGAGCGGCCTGCTCCACAGCCCTATTTCTGAGTCCTACTCTAAACATCCCAGAAACTGGTGCCTGGTCTTCAGAGCTGCTGTCAAAATACAGATTCACCCCCTGTGTTGTGTTTGTGTTCTGGGTCAGGTGTGGATGAAATACGACAGCAGAAATAGGACCCTACATCCTATGACTCCATTCCTAACCTTTGTACAGAGAGAGACAGCGAGTCCATCAGGGGAGAAAGAGGGTCATCACTTCTCTCCCCATCTGTCTTTTAATATAGCCCAATTACACAGCAACAACAACTGGGGCCCACTTTCTTTTTATAATAATCACGTAGCGACTGATTTCCCTCTACGTCTCCAACTCCTCCCTGGGGCCCATACAGTAACCAACAGCAGGACAATGCCGGACGGTTCGGCTTTGTATCAGGCTTTACTTCGGGCTGCCTGCTCATCTTTGCACATAGGCATGTTAATCATTTAAGGAGTGCCCAGAAGCTGGGTGATAACCAGGGGTTCATCCTTCTGCAAAGCTAAAGGAGCAGAGATAAGAGGAGCGGAAGCTGTCAGCGTTCACAGTGTCCTCTTCTAGGCCAGCCAACTTGAATTTATCTTGCATTCCAAGAACAGTAAATTCTTCCAGGAGAGATGCCTCCCTTCAGGATAGAAGCCATTTCTGGGATGGGAAGTTATACCCTGCAGCAGTCATAACCCTTGTATAGGAATCATATTGCTCCCCACAAGCAATGCAGTCTTAAGACCACCTGGTAGAACCAGAATGAGATGAGCAGCTCGGCCACGGCCTAACGAAGCTTCTGGATTGTGTACGCCTCGTGCTCTGCCTGCTCTTTTTGTTGAGACTGGAAGTCTGGGCTGGAGGTGTAGCTCAGTTGGTGGGGAGCTTGTCTAGCATGCACGAAGCCCTGTGTTTGACCCCAGTGCTACAAAAGCCAGGTTTGGTGATGCACACCTATGGTTCCAGTGTTTGGTCGATGAAGGCAGGAAGATCAGGAGTTCAAGGCCATCCTGGCTCACAAAGTAAATGTGAGCTTCAGGTCAGCCTGGGCTGCATAAGAAAGGAAAACCTCACAGAGCTCTAAAGGTCATGCCAGTGCCGTGCCCTCAAATGAGAACATCAGACAAACAGGAAACTTTCCTGCAAGACCCCTGCTCTGCCTGCCTATCCTCTGTCCAACTTCTAATCTGCAATGGCCTCTGGCCTTTCGAGGAGAAAGTATTATGGAAAGTATGCACAGGCTCTAGCCAGTATCCTAAAGAAAGAGATAAAAAGAAAGAAAAAAACAGGAAAAATTTACACTTTTCTGGGTAATTCAGAAAGGCAGGCAGGCGTAGCAACGGACATGGTAACAGCAGTGTACTGACTACAGTGTGAGTGTGTACGTGCGCACGTGCGCGCGCACACGCTCTCCTCGGGGTTGAGGGGCAGAGATGGTGTATGTGTTGAGAAAGGTTAAGTTTATTATCACTTCAAAGGGGTAATTATTCCTCCTATCTCCTTTGCTTGTCTTCCTGAGGGGTGGGGTCCTGGCCAGGTCATTGACAGGCTGACCTAGATTAACCCCTAATGGAAAAGACAGTAAAACGAAATGTTCTAATCTTTGGAGTAGGTCAAGAAACCATATCTCCATCCAGGGCCACCGATACTCTTTTCTTTATACCAAACATTAAGGAATGGCAAAGCCGATGTTTACCTTTCAGAGTTACCATGGAAACAGGTAGTGATGCCTGAAGCCTCTAGTGCTACTATAACCTCAAGACTGCTGGACCAGCTTCACTTAGAAACTTTCTGACTGTCACTAGGTTCCTCTCAAAGTTTAGGTTAAGTTCTGTCTTTAACATATAATTTTACCCTGTTTTTTACGGAGTATACTCAGATTTAATATAATTGGGTTATGTAGGGTTTTTTTAAATTTCTTCTTATGCTGTGTTCCTAAGAATTATTGATTTTTATGTAATTGTTTAGACCATTATGCTTGTGACTATCATATTATTTTGTTTTGTATCTTTATTTAAAACATTTTTTGGAAAGATTTATTTATTTATTACATATATAGTGTTCTGCATGTATGTCTGCAGGCCAGAAAAGGGCACCAGATCTCATTACAGGTGGTTGTGAGCCACCCTGTGGTTGCTGGGGATTGAACTCAGATCCTCTGGAAGAGCAGCCAGCACTCTTAACCTCTGAGCCATCTCTCCAGCCTCCTGAATATGTTTTTATATTGATAATAGTAAAGAGTTTTTCCTTTCAGTAAAATAAATAAATAAATAAATAAATAAATTTAAAAAAAGGCATGGGGGGGAGGGGGAGAAAGAAAAGGAAAAGGAAATTAATAAATTCTATAAATAGGTGGAGGAGAAGTGGCCCAGTGACTAAGAGAATTTGCTGCTTTCAGTTCCCAGTACCTACTTGGGTAGCTTTATAAATGCCTATAACTCTAGGTCAGGGATCTCACACCTTCTGGCCTCTGCAGCACCTGCACACACACACACACACACCCCTCTGCAAAATAAATAAAAAAGACACTATATTCTAAATCTTACTGTTAGACCCACCAGTAGTGTGGCTACCACCCATCACCAAAGACTCTTCTCCTCACAGCAAATGGAGAGCATCACAGAAAACCACAACTGGACACAATGCAGAGATCAATGGACCATGGGAACTCCAGCCCCATCTACATCACTGCTCCCATATCTATGGCTCAGGGAACATTGCGGAAGAGGAGGTTGAAAGACTGTAAGGGCCAGACTACGAGGAACTTTGCTGTGAAGCCATCTCTCCTAGAAAAGGCTGCGTAAACAAGATGAACTAGAGCAGCATTCATGGATGTATTGCCATGAAAGGGGGAGATTTCACAGGGTCCCACCCCTAGGCAGAGAGCAGGCAACTACTGACTGCTGGGATGAGAGTTAGCTTTTCCCAGGGGTGCATCCTCTCATTGTTTGTCCAGTGCAGAGTGATCAGCCTTGAAGCCAGATATACACCGTCAACAAAAACAGACTCAGCAGACAGAGAGAGAGGGAGGGAGAGGGAGAAGGAGAATCAAAGAAAAAGGTTATCAGTTTGAGAGTGGAGAGGTATTTGAGAGGTTAGAGGAAGGGGCTAAAATGAAGAAGGGAAGAAGTGATGTAATTATATTTCAATACACAACATTAAAACACAGTCCGCAGTGGTGGCACACACCTTTAATCCCAGCTCCCAGGAGTCAGAGGCAGGCAGATCTCTGTGAGTTCAAGGCTAGCCTGGTCTACAGAGTGAGTTCAAGGACAGTCAGGACTACACAGAGAAACCCTGTCTCCAAAAACAAAACAAACTAACAAAAAAGGCAATATCAAATATACAAAAGAAATACAGAAAGTTATAGGTGTAAGATTTTTTTTTGGTTAATTAAAAAAAAAAAGCTAAAAGGAGTGCAGGAAGACTGGATGACAGAAATGTGCTTCCTGAGTAACCAAATGAGCCTGCAACCGTAATCATTCTCTAACCAGACTAACTGTATTTTCCCTATTTGTCTGTGGTTACGTGTACTTCAGAAAATAAATTGTTTGTCCTGTCCAGTTTTTTAATTAGTTCATTGTTCATCAAGTTTAATTGTTCCTTTGACCAATTTTCTTGTATAATTTTGATTTAATGGGGAGGCATTTATTTCTTGGTTCAGAAAAGATGTGTTCCCCCAATGGCTTGGCTACTATTGATTTGTGGATTTAAATGTTTTATTTGACCTAGGATTTGTAAGATAAAATAATACCTTCTTCCCCCCTCAAAATTTGTTTATTATAGTGTGTGTGTGTGTGTGTGTGTGTGTGTGTGTGTGTGTGTGTGTGTTGGGGTGTGAACATGTTCCTACAAAGGTCAGAAGATGATGTTGTGGGACCAGTTCTCTCTACCTTTATGTGGCTTTGGGGGATTGAACTCAGATCCTTGGACTTGGATTATCATGAGGAAAGAGAGTTCACCTGCTGAGCCATATGGCCAGCCCTTATTTCTGGATTTTAAGTAACTCTATTCTATTTCCTTAGTGTTGTACCAAATTCATATATAGGAAAATAAAGTTGTGTTACAGGAAAAAAATCAGACAATGACTTCACTTTGGACACCTTCACAGCAAAATCTTTACCTTCCCCATATATCAGGCATTATTTATCGTTAAAGACTAAAGGCTTGACTTGAGACAAGTCAGGATCCCGCTGTTGTTGTGGGCAATACCAGACCCTATCTTTTTGTTCACAATCAGAAATGGAAGTGAAATTCCATCGAGACTCGTTTTGGGGTGTTACCCATTTGTTTCCGATGGACATGACCTGGACATCGCTTGTGAATTTTCCTGTCCCTGTTATCTGTACTATGGGCTCTTTTGTGGTGTTGTTTAGTCTAGGGATGTGGCAGTTAATGCACAGTGACTCCTGCTACATTTGTTGTTTATTATCCTCCCTAATTGTGGTCATTTGCCGTAGTCTCATAAGTTTTCAGCATCTGCTTTGCATTTAGAAGCGTTGGCAACTGTCCCATCGCTGACTCTGATTCCATTTGCATCAATATGGTTAATGATCCCTTTTGAGATGCAAGCTCTTCCCCAAATTTGGTCTAGGGAACAGTTTGTAAGGTATGTCCGGTGTAATTTATCTCATCAGTTAGGTCAGAGCCTACTTTGGAGAAGACCCTCAACTTTCTTCTCCTTGAACCAGAACTCTTACCTTACATCCTACTTGGGGAAGTGAATCTCTTGGACCAGCACTCTTACTTTACATCCTACTTGGGGAAATGAATCTTTTTCTAAGAAATGTCTCTCCTCATTTGTTACCAATTTGATTTGTTCCTTCAGCATTACCCAGCATTTGGTTTGTACTTCAGTTCTCTTCTGGTCCGATTGGTAGTCCAGTTTTAGGAAATCCATCATGAATGTTGATGCCATTCAGGATGAGATGCCTTAGCACAATTTGGCTAGGAAGTATGAACTCAGACCTCTGGATGAACCAATTTAGGTTTAATACCAGGTAGGCTGAAATCTGGGTTTGCCATGAGAGTCTGGAGGTGTTTGTACCTATTATGTTAAAAGCCCACCAAATTACCCACATGGATTGAATTTAGTTATTGAGGATTCAACAACCCGTCTACAGCTGTGAGGTAAGAGCCAATGCATAACGCTGCAGTGGACACAGGTTTTTGCTAACCTCAGGAGATACATTTAGAGGTTTCCTTCACTATGGCCTTCCCAGTCACTTATCCATCCTGTTCTAGATTCTTTTCTGTTGCTGTGATAAACACTCTGACCCAAAGTAACTTAGGGGAGGAAATGATCTATTTGGCTTATACTTCCTGGTCAAAGTCCATCATCATTGAGGGTAGTCAGGGTAGGAATTCAAGCCGGCACATGAATCAGAAACCATGGAGAAAGACTGCCTACTGACTTGCTCAGTCTACAACTGGATGTCTCAGAGAGTCCCTATCTGGTGCAGAAGGCAGCCTGGAAGATTCCCAGATGCTGGTCTTCAGTTTACACAGGAGAAACTGGTTCAGCTATCAGCTGTTGAGGTTAAAACCACAGCTCCCATCTTACAGGAAATAAAAGATAAGATTTTTCTGAAGCCATTTTGAATGACTATGGCCCAGGAACATAGGCTTGGGTAAAACCAAACTCCATGTTCCCGTGTAGAAGCAGTTTCATAAACTTTTATAGTCTTACAGAACAAAGAAAGTCATAAATCAAGGCAAGCTTAAAATACATTGGTGGGTCCATCAGAGAAGCAGATATAGCAATATGGGAGAAGCTTTTCTATAGGCCCAAGATGCTATCTGACTGAAGGGTCCAAGAATATAGAAATATAAAATTATAAGCTTAAGAGATGAACACTGACAGTCATCAGCTCTAAAGATTAACTGCTAACAATTGCTCTCTGCTTTACAGCCCGCTCCTCTGTCAACAGCCAGGGGTTAACTTTTAACCTCTTTGCCCCTGTAGTCAACAACTGCCTGGACTAAAGTTAACTTTTAATAGTTGTTTCTACGTGACTTCTGCATGCATTCCATACCTGATGTTCCTACATGACTTCTGCATGCATCTCATGCCTGATGTTTCTATGTGACTCCTAGCATGCATCCCATTCTTGATGTTTCTACGTGATTCCTAGCATGCATCCCATGCCTGATATTTCTACATGACATCTAGCATGTGTCTCATGCCTGATGTTTCTACGTGATTCCTAGCATGCATCCCATGCCTGATGCTTCTACGTGACCCCTAGCATGCATCCCATGCTTGATGTTTCTACGTGACTCCTAGCATGCACTCTGTGCCTAATATCTTCACCCTTACTATAAAAAGGATCTCATAACCCCCCTCCAACTGCCACAGCCTTAAAATCCAACTCTGGCTGTGGTCTCAGCCAACTGATAGGCTTTTGTGCCCTTTTTGTGATTTTTTTTTTAATTTTTTTTTTCTGAAATAAAGTTTGCTTTTGGTTTAATAGAATTTGGTGGTCTGTCCCCCATTATTGCAAAACCCCGGACCCAATATGATGTCATTCTTAGCTTTTAGGTTGGTAGAAGCTAACCATCTGCTAAGTTAATAGATTCCAGAAGGGTTTTTGTTTATCAGTCTCAGGATGTTAGTTCTGACACAGACATGGGGAAGCAATGGCTGTTTCTTAAGGGTAGAACTAGCCCAAGATAAGGTAATTAGCCTCCGGACCTGTAACATTCCAGTCTCTCCACAGTACCAAAGTTCTAGTCAGCCGATTTGTCTCTGCAGATGCAGCTTCTTTTCAGTTTCCGTTTACACGGCAAAGGAATGCAGCGTTGACGAGATAAATGAAATTGCTAGAAAGAGCTAAGGCAAAAAGCAACAGTTTATTTCTTCCATGCCCTTTTCTATGGGCTGTTACCAGAAAGCGCTGGCCACATTTCCGGTGGGTCTTTAAACATTCTGATCAAGGAAGTCCCTCCCAAGAGGTTTCAGTTGTGTTTGAGTTGACTCCAGATCTAGTCAACCTCACAACCAAGATTAGCTGTCATACATCTGCTCTGAGATGTCTCCACTGCCTAAGCCTCCTGCTGGAGACCTGAGTCTTATCACAAGGGACTGTCCAGGTGTGGAGAATATTTCTTGACTCTAACATCATGGATCCTTGAGTTGAGTCCTGAGATCTTAGGGGCCATGAATGTAGAAAGCATTGTATGGAATTTCCCATGGTGCCTTTTGAAAGGGAGTAAGAGGGGGGTGGTGATCTTATAAGCATCAACTCTCCATGTTCAAAGAAGGGAGTGCCTGGCTGTCAGGTTCAGGCCTCAGAAAGCTTTTTGATAGTGATTTGGGACTCACTGGTGTTACATGCTCAATAAGGGCCAAGGTCTCTGAGTCTAGCAAGAAGTCACTGGTAAGAAAAGGCCTTAAACATATGCTACCTGTAGGTTCCTGATCCTCTTTAGGGTGATGAGGAGTACAAGTATACCCCTTCCTAAATGTATGATCTTTTTTATACATATGTAGGTATGCACACATGTATATAATCTATGCGCTCCATTTAGCTTTGCTTGTATATACATGTGTCCAGGGCTGACCACTTAGAATTGGACAACCCGTGTGGGAGCTTATCCCTGGAGGAGACAGACCCTCCCTCTCTCCTCAGGCATTGAGCATCTGAAGCTCTTCTCGGAGTGTTCCATGTGGAATTTCCCCCACTTCACATCGCCATATCAACCGGTGTTGCCATTATGCTGCTCTTATTCTGGCAACCGTATTGTTGGGAGTTCATGGTGCAACTTCCCTGTCACATATAAAAGTCAGTGTATCTTGGCAAACATCTTGGTCTTCTGCCACTTGAAATCTTTCTGGCCTCACTTCCATGATTTTCTCTGAGCAGTGGCATTTCAGATGCTATCAGTTGGGGATGTGAACCCCACAGTCTTAGGGTATCAGTGTAGGTCTTGTGATGACTGATGTTATTTTTTAAATTTAAATTACTGTGCTTAAGAGATTTATAAAACAAAAATGTGTCTAACCTGTAAGCCCCACTTGTCCAAGGACAGATAATTTCCTGGCATGCTGGGGCTGTTCATGTAAGATAACAAGCTATGTGTTTTCACTTCTGTAAACAAGCTTGATTGCCCCATCTGCACAGGATGTGTGCTTGATCAAACCTGAGCAGAAGGTAAGTAGGCAAGAAGTAGGTCAGGATGTATGCTAGGCCCTGATTGGATAAAGGCAGGAAGTACGCAGCTTTGTGGGTTTTGCCTTTATAAGCCCCTGACTAATGTCATTCAGAGCCATGCTCTGGGAATTCTGCATATGAACCTGGCTTATATCCAGTATCCATGGTCCTGACCAGTATTTAATAAAACTTGCTTCAAATTTGGCTCTAAAGTTGTGGTAGTGGTCTTATTCTTACCAAGTGGGATTAACAATCTCACCCCTTATCAATGAAGTTTGTTTTTGCAACAGATGGAAACAGCAGATACCATAATAGGCTGCTCAGTCTTCTCTCAGAGAACTAGGCCTTGGTCTGTGCTTTATGGAACCCAGTAGGCAGTTTCTGAGGAAGAGCCCCAAAGAAAGGGCAATTAGTCACTGGTACCCCTGACAACAGACACAAGAGAGATAGGATGCATCAAGCCTAGGCCACTGAGCCAGCCCCTACAGTCAGTACATGCTAGTCCAGTCAGCCTCCACAGCAGCACAAATACAAAGCCAGGAACTTCTCCAGGCCTGCCCCCAAATGGAAAACTGTACCCTGACTAGCCTCTAACTAGCCCTGGCCAATTAGAATGTACTGATATGATTGCCACTTGCTTGAACCAATCATATCTAAAATGACCTAACTGCCTTAGGACCTCCCCTTAGCTATGCTTAAAAGGAGCTCACACATCTCTCTCAGGGTCTTTACCATCTTGCTTATGTGTGAGGTGGCAGGCCCTGGGATGCTGGAATAATAAACGTTCTTGTTGATTACATACGTGGATGGTGGTCTTTTGTGGGACTTCTCCAGAACTCGAACAGAAACTACTATAGAGATCCCCAGTTGCTCGTGGTCTCCTTTAATAGGAATCATTGCCACCTCTTGAGGTAAGAAAACTGAGAACAATAGGCTATCTATTCCTTGTCATAGCAGTGAGGAATTGTCTTTCCTTTGAAAACCAAACAAACAAAAACTACTGCGTGTGCATGTAGAAGCACAAAGGAATATTTAATCCCGTTTTTCTTTACTTAATTCATTACATTAACTCTGGCTAGGGCAATTGGTTCCATGAGGTGGGCATTTGTGTTGGAGGGGGAAGGCTTACTCTCAACAGTCTCATTTAAGGTAACTCCTGCATAGCCTGCACTCCCAAACTCACGTTGTATGAAGAAACTCCTGCCCACAGAGTCCAATCTGGGTTTTTTTAGAGAGCTGTCTCTAAGATCTTCCCTAGTTTCACATCTGAGTTGTTATCTGTTCACATTAGCAGTCCATTTTCTTGGTCTCTTTACACAGGAATGTAGCAGGATTCAGAGTAGAACATGCTATCAGCTGTATGGCCTGTCTCTAACAACATAGCCTGATATCTTCAAAGATGGTTGTCTCTGAGACAAAGATTCATTCTAGGAGATAATAGTCAGACTCCATTGAGGTCAAATTGCTTCCCGGTGTGAGCTGTATGGCCTCAAGAGTTAAGAGGCCACAGTGGCCTGAGGCAGGCTAACACCCCTTGGTGACTAAATCTAACTGTTTGCTTAGAAACACAAGAGTTCCTGACAGGTCCTCTGGGTTGTGTGAATGCCCCTAGAGCTATTCTTTCAGTTACCTGTAAACAAGAAAGAATTCCTTTCTTGCTGGCAGGGTCAACGCTGGTGCCTCCATAAAGCCGGTTTAAGCCGCTTAAAGGCCAGCTTGTGCTCAGATTCTTAGCTCAGGGACTTAACTTCTGGAACTCTGGGGTTTTTCATTAATTGATATGGAGTCTTGGCAATAGCTCTCTCCATCACTGGATATCCACAGGCCATGGATAGCCACTAGCCATGGCTATCCAGTGATACCCCAAATTCCCTAAGCTGCTTGAGAATCCCTGTGTAAAGAATAAGATAGAGTAGGTCCAGTTGTTAGCGCCCCTGATTTTCTCAACCCACCAGCCTGGCCAAGACCTGAATATTTAACAGGAAGTTCCAGGATTGGGTTTAAATTTTGAGGATTTTGTGGGCCCTGGTGTTGAGGAAGTGAAGGAAAGCCTGGGTTCTACTCTGTGAGCCTTTTAGAGTCGTGGTATGTGACAGCTCATCTTGAGTGCTGGCATGACACACCTGGGAAGAGGAAACTCAAAATGAGGAATTACCTCCATCAGATCACAAGCCGGGGCAAAACGAAACCATTAAACTGGACCACTCCATGGGTGTATAGAAAGAAATATAAGGTTTATTGTAAATATGAAACTGCCGTGTGGCTGTGTCTCCGGCACAGAAAAAGAAGAGCCAGCGGCATTTACAGGAGCTGAAAGCTGCCGAGGCTACCTCTCAGGAGCTGAGAGAGAAGTGAAGAGCAGCGGAGAAGAAGCCTTGTGAGTTTTAAAGAGAACAACGTAGCTACAGAGTGGGAGGGAGCTGCAAGCCGAAACAGCCGGTAAGTTTAGGGCCAGAGGAGCCCAGTGGTTTTGATATGCACCGCAGGTAAGTGTTGATAGGGACTCAAGAAGCCCAGAGGTTAGTGTGGGCTTTGAGACCACCACAGGTATAAGCCAATAGAGAACCAGATGCCCCATTTGTCTGAGGTGAAGGGAGATAAGGGATGTAGCTCTTCTTGGCAGGGAGAAATCCACTGTGTTTTATCCCGCATTTGCTGTGTACAAGATGCCCGAACGTGGATGCTTCAGGATGAAGTTCTTATCCTCAGATTTCCCCCGCAGATGGACCTGCTGCCAGTGCCATTATGGCCTGTGAGGTCGTCACCCGGGCACTTGAGTCCTAGAACAATTCTGCGAAAGGAGGAGTTTTGTGTCCCGATCCTTTCTGTCCAGTGCTCAGAGCACAAAAGTTTTCGCCGTCATTGGAACTTTGTCTGCAAACAGCTGGGAGGAGGCAGGCCCAGGGCTCACCGTGGGCTTGGATGTTAAAGAGCATGGTGAGGCTGACCCTGTAGCAGACAGGGGACAGCAGCATCTGCAAAGCCAAGGATTTTATGTTTTTCCATTCCTTTGGTTAGTTTTTTTTAAATTTTAATTTGTAGCCTTATGTACATAGCTATATATCTATTATAAGATGTATAAGTATAGAAATAAAGCCATATGAGTGAATTAAGATTTTTTTTTGAGACAGGGTCTCACTTTGTCACTGTAGTTGTCCTGGAAGTCACTATGTAGACCAGGCCGGCCTTGAACTCATAGAGATCCACCTGCCTCTGCCTGCTGAGTGCTGAGTGCTGAGTGCTGGGTGTTAGTTATTTAGCCGCATTGTGTTCTTACCCTGCAAGGAAGTGTCACGAAACACGACCAAACGCTTATAAGAGTTTTATTAGAGATAAAGGGATAGAGAGTGTGCAGGCCTGTGGGAGAGACACGTGGAGAAGAGGGAAGTGGGAACATGGCGCTCCACTTTAAAACCGGCTGGGGGCGTGGCCAGGTCACGTCACTACTCCACGTGTGTGCGTAGATCACATGGTCACGTTGCGCGCTTACGTGGTCATGTAGTGTCATGGATCCTGGTTTACGAGAGACGCCCTGAGCCGGAAATGCCTATCCTGACCTGGAATTGGCTAGGCGGAAGTGTCCGCCTGGTATATGCGACCGTGGGGGCATGTTGTGAACCTTTCACTGGGATTAAAGGTATATGTCACCCCACCTGGCCAAGTTGAATTAAGATACTTTTAACTATTCAAAATAATATATTATCAGAACACTCATTTTCTTTTTTAAACTTTAATCTATCTGAACTGTGTATATGTGTATATATAAGATTTATTTTTATTTTATGTGTATACATGTTTTGCCTGCATGTATGTCTATGTACCACATGCATGTCTGGTGCCCTTGGAGGCCAGAAGAGGGTGTCGGAGTGCCTGGAACTGGAGTTACAGATGGTTGTGAGCTGCTATGTGGGTGCTGGGAACCTAATCTAGATCTTCTGTAAGAAGAAGTGCTCTTAGCTGTTGGGCCATCTCTCTAGCCCCTAATTTTCTAAATAGGTTTTATTAATTTGTTTCATCAGGTAAGATTAAATCCTAGAAACTGGAGATATGGCTCAAAGATTAAAAATGCATACTATTTTTTTAAATAAATGGACTTATTTTTATTTATTTTATTTATTTTTTTTAAAGATTTATTTATTTATTATGTATACAGTGTTCTGTCTGCGTGCCAGATCTCATTACAGATGGTTGTGAGCCACCATGTGGTTGCTGGGAATTGAACTCAGGACCTCTGGAAGAGCAGCCAGTGCTCTTAACCGCTGAGCCATCTCTCCAGCCCCTTATTTTTATTTTTATTCTTCTTTCATATATTACAACCTGAATGCAGATTCCCCTCTCTCCCCTCCACCATTCTCTCCCCCCAGCTCCCCCTCTCCCCAAGACCCATCCACCCTCCACCTCCCCTCAGAAAAGATCAGGCCTCCCAGGGAGATCAACAACATGACATAAGAAGCTACAGAGAGACCAGGCACATCCCGTCCCATCACAGCTGGACAAGGCAACCCAGTAGGAGGAAAAGGGTCCCACAGGCAGGCAAGAAAGTCAGAGACACCCCACCCCCAACACCTCACTCCTGCTCCCACTGTTAGGAATCCCATAAGAACACCAAGCAACTCATAACATATATGCAGAAGACCTATGTCAGACCCCTACAGGCTCCCTGAGCTCTGCGAGCCCTTATGAGTCCCAGTCAGTTGATTCTGTGGGTTGTATTCTCGTGGTATCCCTGACCCCTCTGGTTCATCTGAGCCTTCCTCCCCCTCCTCTGCCCCACCTAATGTTAGGCTGTGGGACTCTGCATCTGCTCCCATCAGTTGCTGGATGAAGTCTCTCTGATGAAGATTTCACTAAGCTCTTGTTTCAGAACACTTTATAGGCAGGACAGACTGTTGGTCGAAGGTTTTGTGGCTGGATTGGTATCCCAGTCCCTCCACTTGGGGCCTTGTCTGGCTACAGAAGATGGCCAGTTCAGGCTCCACGTCCTCCATTACTAGGAGTCTTTGCTAGAATTACCCTTGTGGATCCCATGGAGTTTCCATTGCACTAGGTTTCCACCTCATCCCTGAAATGCTCCTCAGTTCCTGTCATTTCTCACACTATTTTCTACCCACTCCACATACACCTGATCCCTCCTGTTCCCAACCCCACCTGCCCCCAGTCCACCTCTGAAATCAATTCTATTTCCCCTTCCCAGGGAGATCCTTCTGTCCCCCATTAAGCCCTCCTTGTTATTTAGCCTCTCTGGGTCTGTAAATTGTAGCATGATTATCTTTTAACTTATAGCTAATATCCACTTATGAGTGAGTACATATTATGTTTGTCTTTCTGGGTCTGGGTTACCTCACCCAGGATGATTTTTTTTTTCTAGTTCCATCCATTTGCCTACAAACTTTATGTCATTGATTTCAGCAGTTGAGTAATACTCCGTTGTGTAAATATACCACATTCTCTTTATCCATTGTTCAGTTGAGGGACAACTAGATTGTTTCTAGTCTCTGGCTATTATGAATAAAACTGCAATGAACATAGTTGAGCAAGTGTCCTCATGAAAGACAGATTGTCCCTTGGTTATATACCCAGAAGTCATATATCTGTGTCTTTAGGTTGATCAATTTCCAATTTTCTGAGAAATTATCATATTGATTTCTAAAGTGGTTGTACAAGTTTGCACTCCCACCAGCATCAGAGGAATGTTCCCCTTGTTCTACATCCTCACCAGCATGAGCTGTCATTTGTGTTTTTGATCTTAGTCATTCTGACAGCTGTAAGATGGAATCTCAGAGTCATTTTGATTTGCATTTCCCTGATGGCTAAGGGTGTTGAACATTTCATTGTTTCTTGGCCATTTGAGATTCTTCTACTGAGAATTCTCTGTTTGGATCTGTAGCCCCCATTTTTAAATTTGAGCATTTGGCTTATTGATATCTAGTTTCTTGAATTCTTTATATATTTTGAGTATTATTCCTCTGTCAAATGTGGAGGTTGTAAAAATCTTTTCCCATTCTGTGGACTGCCTTTTTGTCCTATTGATGTGTCCTTTGCCTTACAGAAGCTTTTCAGTTTCATGGGGTCCCCCATGATTATTAGATATCAATGTCTGTGCTATTGGTGTCCTGTTCAGGAAGTTGTCTCCTGTGCCAATGTGCTCAAGGCTATTCCCCACTTTCTCTTCTATCAGGTTCAGTGTATCTGGTTTTATGTTGAGATCTTTGAGAATGCATACTACTCTTACAGAGGATCCAAATTCAGTTCCCAGCATGGTGGCTCACAGCTGTCTGTATCTTCAGTTCCAGGGGATCTAGAGCTCTCTTCTGACTTCTGTGGGCAACTACATTCATGTGCGCACACACCCCTGCATACACACACACACACACACACACACACACACACACACACACACACACACACACACTTAAAAAGAATAAAAAAGATTTAGTCCTAAACTCATAAAGGGATTACTATAATTTGGTTCTGATATAAGTACAAAAAGGAATTCTGACCTATGATATGCACAGATAAAATTTTGAAGCAGGTATATATGTTGGTTTTAAATAATGCAGTGCTTTTACCATGCAAGGAAAGATCAGAGGCATGGCAAAACCCAGTATCAGAGCTTTATCAGGAGGAAGGGGGGGTACAGAAAACAGCATGGCCAGTCCAGGAGCAGAGACACATGCGGGCAGGGCGGGGGCAAGAAAGAACAGAAGAGGAGGGAGGAGTCTGTGTCCGGCTTTTTAAGGATTCCCTTTGCACATGCGCAGGTGGGCTTTCGGAGCTATGCCACACATGTGCTGATTGCATGACTGTGCTGCACACATTTGCACAATCACACAACACACTGATGATGTAAGATGTAAGACCCCTTGCTTAGCTACTGAACTGGGCATGTGCAGTCATATAGCTGGACTGGCAGAATCCTAACATTCCAAACTTTTGCTTATTATAAAAAAGTGGGTGAATAGGAATAAGGATGTCATTTCTCTTGGAAAAACTGTTTCCAGCTGACTTGGTGGGCATCAGTTGACTCTTAGCAGGGTAGGGAAGGGGGCTTCTGAGGTAGACAGGCATCCTGGGATGGTGGGCTGTTGTCTGCTACCTTGGACCTGTGGGCTGTTGTCTGCTACCTTGGACCTGTCCATCATCCCTCTTGGCCTGGGACTCTGGCTGCTTATGTGTGGGAGACTGAAATAGATCTGACTTGTCCAGATGGATTTAAGCTGGTTTCTGGAGCTTAGAAAAAAAATTGAACATATTGAGAAGCAGCCATGGGAAAATTAAAATCTTGGGCTGGTGACCATTGTAGTGTTTAATACTCTGCTTATATTGGTTAGTGCTAGTGAGAGAGAGATTTAGAACATGTTTTTAATTTTTACCTGAGATAAGCTTTATCAGAGACAGATTATTTTTTTTTTTTTTTTTTTTTGGTTTTTCGAGACAGGGTTTCTCTGTGTAGCTTTGCGCCTTTCCTGGAACTCATTTGGTAGCCCAGGCTGGCCTCGAACTCACAAAGATCCGCCTGCCTCTGCCTCCCGAGTGCTGGGATTAAAGGCGTGCGCCACCAACGCCCGGCTGAGACAGATTATTTAAGGCACCTATTTCCTTTATTAGTTTAGCATCCAGGAGACACAGGTGATCAATTGTTGGGAGCATTTAACAGTAATAGATAGTTATATTAAAGTCTGTTTTTGCAGAGCCCAGACCCTTTTTGGTCTGGGGGTGTAAATACCTTTTGATTGTTACCGTTCCTTTTCCTTACCACCTGGATATATCTGATGATCCTTAGACTCCAGCTCTATGGTGATCCTGTAACAATTAGCTGAGTAGTTAATTAGAAGAGGGAACCAGGAAGAGAAAAGCTTGTGGGGTGAGACCTCATTCTTCTGGAATTGGTGACAAGGCAGTGGATCCTGGTGTCCTCTGGAACTTGAGAGAGAGCAGGGCCTTGTCTGTGTCACTGTGCATGAGGAGGAGAAGCCCTGCTGACCAGTCTGGAGTGAATGAGGCACATGGAGGGAGCAAATGAAATGAAAGCTCCTACCTTAGCTGGAAAATCTCTTCCCATTAGGTACCCTTGAAAGTACAATTAAATCTGGTGAGGTGGATAAGCTGTCCCCCTACCCCAACAATAGGGTAACAAGAAGGAGAGGTGAGACCCCAAAACTCCCTCAGGATTGAGTAAGTGCCTCGGTGTCCAACAGGAAGGAAATGGATCACCCCATGCTGCACTAGGAGGTCTGCTGGAGGTCTTTGTTTGATATCCCCATGCCATGAGGTGCATGAGGGCAGTCAGCTGACCAGTTATCTCTCTAGGTGGCACTTTGAACAAGGCTCAACTGATGGCCTGACAGGGTAGTCACTAGCACTTATGGCCTTCTAAAACAGGGACCTGGAAGCCCTTATGCTGCTACTGCTCGGATGGCGTGTGCCAACATTTGGCAAGTCTCTTCATGAGCTTTCCCATCTCTCCTATGGTACACCTTAAATGCCACAGCTGAAACTTCCACCTATGGGGTTAGGAGCCTTGCTCTCCAGATGCTTAAGTTTTGCCCTGATGTCAGGAAGCTCTGGGAGACAAGAGACAAACTCATGTCTTGAATTTTTTTTGTTTTTGTTTTTTGAGATAGGGTTTCTCTGCATAGTTTTGGTGCCTGTCCTGGATCTCGCTCTGTAGACCAGAGCTAGCCTCGAACTCACAGCGACCCACCTGGCTCTGCCTCCCAAGTGCTGGGATGAAAGGCATGCGCCACCACCGCCTGGCCGAGTTTTTGTTTGTTTGTTTGTTTGATAGTTTGCTGGTGTGAGGACAGCTTTAGGAAGACCCACCAGGAGGCAGGTTGTAAACTGATCTCTGGCTAGAGAGCCATCCAGATTATTATGACCGAAATGTGGGTCCTAATCATAAACTTATTTGAATGCATCCCAGCCTGCTTCCAGACCTGTCCGTGCTTAATGGCCCACCCAGTGCTGGAGAACAGAGTGGAGGTCAGTAGGTGAAGGTTCTTTAGAGTCAGAGATTCCTCACTCTGGAATGCAAGTGGGTGGGAGAGAAAGACTCAGAAAGGGAGGGTTCGGAGCCTAGGTAAAAACGTAGGGATAAGGTAACTCTTTTCATTTGCCCACTCACTGGCAGAAGTTAGATAATTTCCATGAAATATAGCTGGAATGGCAGAATCCTAACAATATAACCATCAATTATGTTTGGAATAACTATTTTAATTTTGAATACAATTCAGCATTCATTCAAAATTTAATTAATAAAAGCTAAATTATGATAAATATGCTGAAAATAATGGCAGAATGATATAAAATATGATATAAATATATAGTATAAATTACATACTATCAACCCTCAAAGAAAGCTCTCATCTAAAAGGGGATAAAGTACAGTTTATTCTGAAGACAAACATGAGTGATCAGGGGCTGAGAGCACAGATTCAGGTTACTGAAAATTCCATGTCCCAAGCAGTTTTCTAGTTTTACAGAACAAAGAAGGCCATAAGTAAAGGCACTCTTCAAATAGACTGGCTGAAATATTAAGCAGAAGAAAGAAAAAAAAAAAAAAAAAGAAAGAAATACTAAGCAGGTGGTTGCCAAAAAGCAGAAATATCTCTCAGATGCTGTCTGATGAATTTAACTGGTAGAGTGCGGTTTGGTTAAATTAATATGTTCTAAGATTTTATCTGTTAGTCACAGGATGTTAGGCCTGACAGAGAGGTGGACAAGGATCGGCTCTGTGGTGGAGCTTAACATAACCAAATACATGTTGTCATTAGGCTCCGGACCTGCAACATTCCAACCTCTCCCTGTCACTCAAGGTCAACAGCTCTTTGTAGACACAGGATTCAGGTTAGCATTTTCTGCTTTCTCTCTGGAGAAACAGTTGGAGACTATTGGTTAGGACAGTGATAGTGTCGGGAGCTATTGGATAAAGAGACCAGTGAAGCATAGTTAGAAATATTGACTAATATATTGTTCAAGAGTTTCACACTGAATTCCTCAAGCGTTTCATAAGGTTGGCCCCACAGGTTCCACTAGTGCCTGAAAATGACTTAAAAGATTCAGTCAGTGATGTTAAATTTAGTCAGAGTAACTTCTATATCATATTCACAGTAGTTATTATTGACAGTTCATAACAAAAATTACCTGTCTTGTTCTAGCAAATATTGTGCAGTCTCTCGTATCCTATATATCGTATAGCCTTGTCTGTCACTGTGCATACCAAGCTGGGTGGCTCATGAACTTCTAGACCGTGTCCTGTCTCTGCCTCCCATGTCCTCATGCAGCAGTGAGATTACAGATGTGTGCTACAGCAACTGCTCTTGGGAATCAGAACCCAGGGCCACAAGTGCCTTATCCCCCCGGGGCTTTGCTTTTTTGTTTTCTGTTTTCCTTTTTAACCCTTTATCTTCAAATCATTGTAGAGTCACGTGCCCTCGCTAAAAAATAAATTACATTCCAAGAGTGTATTTGCTCTAGTTTAAATATAAAATGTTTTATATGGACTTAGGGTTTTTGTTTTGTTTTGTTTCCAAGACAGGGTTTCTCTATATAGTTCTGGCTGTCCTGGAACTCACAGAGATCCACCTGCCACTGCCTCCCAAGTACTGGGATTAAAGGTGTGTGACACTACCGCCTGGCTAGGCTCGTGTATTTGAACCCCTGGTCCCAAGCTAGTGTGGCTGTTTCAGGGCGGTTAGTGTAGGGTGAGAGGTAGGGTCTTGGTGTCAGATGGAAGTTGTTGGGACCAGATCTTTGAGGTCAGAGCCCAGCTCTTCCAGTCCTGCTCCTTCTGCTTCGTGTCTGTCTCCATGATGTGACCAGCTGGTTTCTAGCCACACCAGTGTTGATGGAGTGAAGTCCTCTGAACCCATGAGTGAAAAGAATTCCTCCCTTATGTGCTCCCTGAGAATTTTATAGCAGCAACGAGGGAAGGGACGGGTACAATCCTCTAGGAAAGACTCCTTCAGTGTAAACATCCGGCATAACTCTACCACAGTATCAAATACCAGAGACTGGTCTTTATCCAGTCCATTTACGTTACTTTCTTCTCACCAGTTCTTCGGGGACCTGTTTGGGTCTCTGTGTGTTTGGTTCCATGTAAAATTTTACCCATGGACAGATGATAGGACACCACTATCGTCAAGATATGAAACAATTCAATGTGAACATCCCCTTTGTGCCTCTCTTGAAGACACGTGTAGTCTCCCACAGGTTTCTTTTGAGTTTATCCTCATTCTCTTGAATACAAATGCCACTAAATTTGGACAACTTTGACCATTATTTTCAAGTGCTTTTTTTCACTCTCAGCCCTCCTGGAATGCCGACAGTCGGAATTACAGCTGCTTTGTTACCGTCTTCTGGTGCACAGGGTCTGGATAAACCCCGAACACACAGCCAGACCCTGACCATTGCCTAACTCGGTCACTCACTATCACCTGCATCCTCATAGCTGGGCAAAACAGTTGCTAAAGATAAAACAGACTTGTCTGGACAAACCGCACCAGGAAGCAGAGGCTGCCCGCAACCCCTCAAGCTGTATTCAACTTCCCGTTCCCCAAACCCACTGTATAAACTCCAAGGATCCCCTTCCCTCTACGCAGGCGCCCCTTTTCCCACTGGGGAGCGCCTCTCATTGTTTGAAAACAACAAACCTGTTCTGGGGAGGTCGAGGTCGGAGGTCGGGGTGGACAGATCTCTTGCAGCCTTCTGTCTCTCCATGCAGCCTAGGAAATCTAACCCATGGACTCTTTTCGCCTGTTTTCTTTCCTTTGCTCAGGTTTGGTAAGTTCCACTGGTCTGTCTGCAAGCCCAACAATTCCATATAGTCATTTTCATTGTGCAATTAAATCCATCTAGTGAGTTTTAAAGTTTCATGTTTGTATTCAGTTTTATAATTTCCTTCTGTGTTTTCTCTTCTGTTGAGGTCTTTGCTTTTATGGAACAGATTTCTTAACTGATACTGAAGCAGCTCTTCATTGGCTTCTTGTATGACGTTGTCCTCAGGATTGCAACATTCCAAATTGAAACATTACCCATCCCCCCACCCTTCCACCCGCCATCCCTCCCCCCTCCTCCCCACCTCTGTCCCCTCCACTCCCCGCCCCCATCCTGCCCCCAGCTCAAGAAGGGAAGGAGAGGCTCCTAAGCCTCTGGGGGTAAACAAAGGGTCACATGTATGGGAGAACAGAAACTTAAGAAGATTCTGGAGAGCTCCTTCGGAGCAATATCAAACAGAAGTAAACAACTGATCCCGGGAAAAGTTGGCCTGCTGAACTGTAGAGAAAAGAAGATGTCACATGGTGGAGCTGCCTGTGGGCTGTGCAGAGAGCTCCAGGCTCTCTGTTGTAACTTTTGTGCACCTTCGCCCACATGCGTGGTTGGGGCTTTCTGGTGGTCCAGCTGCTTTGTTAGTAATCCCACTAAAACCACGTTGGTTCACCAAGAGAAACAGGTGTGTACTTGTTACTTTGGTCTGTGCTGGGTTCCCTTTCTGGATAAATAGAAACATATGTTGCATCTCCCTGGAAGTCTGTCATACAACACTGCTTTAACATTCATAGCAGATAATTTCAACATTGGATTAATGTTAGTATTAGCACTACTGATTTTTCTTATTTAGGTTGTGACTTTCCATATGTATTGGAATGATGAACAGTTTTCAACTATCTCTTGGGTATTTTGGATACTACTGTTAATGTTAGTTATTTAGCTGCGTTGTGTTCTTACCCTGCAAGGTAGTGTCACGAAACAGGACAGAATCCGCTTATAAGAGTTTATTAGAGATAAAGGGACAGAGAGTGTTCAGGCCTGTGGGAGAGACACGTGCATGGAGAAGAGGAAGAGGAGAGAAGAGAGAGAACTGGGAACATGGCGCTCTGCTTAAAAACTGGCTGGGGGCGTGGCCAGGTCATGTCACTACTCCACTCGTGTGCGTAGATCACATGGTCACGTTGCGCGCTTACGTGGCCATGTAACGTCACGGATCCTGGTTACGAGAGACGCCCTGACCCGGAAATGCCTATCCTGACCTGGAATTGGCTAGGCGGAAGTGTCTGCCTGGTCTATGCGACCATGGGGGCGTGTTGTGAACCCTTCAGTTAATCCCAAAGATTCAAGGAGAAAGACCACTGATCCAAATCATCACAGCCAAATTAAGGCAAACAATTAATTACAGCAAGCATCTTTATTTGTGTACATGGATGCCTCCCCCTAAGGCAGGTTTCAAGAGGTCAACATTGGAGGTAAAGAAAATAAAGGTTTTATAGCTCAGGGGTAGAGAGTTTCCAAAAGGGGAGTGTTGGCAGCCAAAGAGGCAGGGTTATAGGAGCAGAATGTAACAAGTTGGTTATAACAACCTCTTGTGAAACAAAGACACGCTTGCAAGGTGGTCATAACAACGTAGTCATAACAAGATGGTCATAACAATAGGTAGTCATAACAAGGTGGTCATAATAACCTAAGTGTTGCTGTTTCCTGGAACAGACAGTACAGAACAGTTTGTAATTAAGATTACAGGTGGGCATAGCACAATCCTTGAGAAACACAGGTTTAATCATAAACAGGAATGAGCCCAGCTTGTCTTTAGCATAAGATGGCTTTCAAGCCTAAGATAGAGGCAGATTGGCTCATCATTGTATTGTGAGACCCTGGATCCCACTTAAACTTTTTGCTTTTAACTAGCATCTCCTGTTGAGTAGTAAGGAGTGTGGGGACTTAATGGGCGAATGTTTTCAGTTTCTCGTAGATTCTGTCAAAACTGTGTCAGCGAAAGAAGAACAAACTCGTGTTCCTGAATGGAGTTGGGAGCTGAACTGCACTCTAGATCCTACTGACATCACCTTAGTAGTGATCCTGGAGTGCTAGCAACTTCCTTCAGGTGAGGGATGGATGGGAGAGCAATGAGTTAGCTTCAACCGCAGCAGCGCTTAATCTTGCTTTTCAATTTTATGGGACCTAGAATCAACCAAGAGACAAACTTCAGGGCTGGAGAGATCGTTCAGCAGTTAAGAACACTCGCTGCTCTTTTAAGGACCTCAGTTGAGTTCCCAGCACTCATGTCAGGCAGTTCACAGTTGCCTGTAACTCCAACTCCAGTGTATCTAACTTTGTTATGTCCTCGGTGAGTACTTACATATATGTCACACGCACGCACACACACACACACACACACACACACATACACACACACACACACACACACACACACACACACACACACACGGAAGAGAGAGAGAAATATAAATTGGCAGAGTGAGATAGCGCACGCCTTGGGGATTTCCTTAGTTAGGTTATTAGGGTGGGGAGTCCCAGTCTAAATCTGGGCGGCACCTTCTAGTGACAGGACAGATATAAGGAGACCTGAGGGGAAGATTTAGGTTTTCTTCATGGCTGGCCTTTGTACCTCACTTGTGAGACCCTCCCTCTCCTTCCTGCCGCTGCATCTGACATTGCTGCTGTGATCTTCTGCTTTCTTCAGAGCCCAGCTCCTTTACCCTTCTGACATGGACTGAGTTATGCCCAGGGTCCGGGGGAAATGCTACGTCTGGCGTGGGATATCTGAGGGAAAAAAAAAAATCTACCCACACTATGCTCTCATGTCTGTTAACTGTATTCCTCGGAGACAAAATTCTGTCTATACAGCTACAGCTCCGTCAGGCATTCAGGGCAGGAATAAATCTAGATGCACCAAGCTCCTTGTCTGTCTACTTTATTTCTCTAGGATGAAGTCCTATCTACATAGCTTCAGTTCCGTCCTGACACTCAGTTCCTCTTTGTCCCCTCTTTTACTGCCCTCTCATAGTCCTGCTAATGACTAAGCTCTTATGATTCCAGCCTCATCTTTGTCCTGTTTCTTCGCCCTCCATCTCTACTTGCTCTCTACTCCTGGCTCTGATGAACTCTACAAGACTTCTGCCTTACCATCTACTAAACCTCTGTGTTCTTCCCTTCTCCCTGGTCATCCCATTCTGTCCGCCTCTACAGAAAAGCCTGTTCCTTCTTCCCCTGGACACATGGTTCTCTGCCTCCTCAGGAATGTTGCTCCACCCTACCTTCCACCTTGATATTAAAAACCTCTTTTGTTCTCAGTCAATTGCTCTAGAGAACCACTAGGCCTCAAGGCAAGGGGGATGGTCTGAGCTTCATTTGTATAAGAAACAAAGCTATGCATCTAGGGGACCACTTGGCCTGGGAGACAGGCTGTCTCCAAAAAGACATTTTTCCTTTGTTTGAGGGGGCTTCAGGCATCTAGCAGATGGTCTGGTAGCTATCTTTTCCTCGATTGTCTTTCAAGGCTTGTTTGGGGTTGGCCCTATCTTAGGAAGTAGTTTAGGAGAATATTTGCAAAAGGCAGATACCCCAAACAAATGCTAAAAAGAGGAGCTGGGAGCTCAGAGGCAGAAGGTTCTATGTGACTTTATCCAAGTACTTTGAGATGGAGGTTCACACACACGTAGACATTTTAGGAGAATTATGAGCACAAGAAATTCATAGCAAGGCACAACTGAGTATTCAGCTGTGTAACACCAAGTAGTCCTTGATAAATGGCTTGCCACTTGACTGACCCTTGGTCTGCCTGGTCAAGGTGTAGCTTTAATACACAGCTGGACTCCTTATAACATATTCTTGTGGCTCCCCACACTGAAGACAGTGTCTCCAGAAGCCCTCCAGGCCTTCAGTGCCAGATTGGAGCTACCAAGGGATTTGGCATCATGGAATGAGTAGCCATCAATTCTCAGCTTCTCTGATATGGAGATGGCCATTGCTGCACTACTCAGATATAAATCAACCTAACCCTACCCTTTTAAGACCTTTTATTTTTATTTATGTGTATATATATATATATATATATACATATATATATATATATATATTTATGCAAGAGTTGAGATAGTCCCCATGGAGAATAGAAGATAGTTAAATAGAATTCCCTAGAATTACAGGCAGTTGTGAGCTACCTGACCAGGGGTGCTGAGAACTGAACTCAGGTGTTAGTTATTTTGCAGCGCTGTGCTCTTACCCTGCAAGGAAATGTCACAAAACACGACAGAATCTGCTAATAAGAGTTTTATTAAGATAAAAGGGACAGAGAGTGCTCAGGCCTGTGGGAGACACATGTGTAGAGAAGAAGGAGGAGGAGGAGGAGAAGAGGAAGAGGAAGAAGAAGAAGGAGGAGGAGGAGGAGGAGGAGGAGGAGGAGGAGGAGAAGAAGCCAGGAATATGGCGCCGGCTTATAAAGGCTGGGCATGCTGCGCAGGTCATATAACTACTCCATGCATGTGCGTAGAGCACATGGCTACACTGTGCTGCTTGCTTACGTAAACATGCAAAGTCACGGATCCTGGTCACGAGAGACGCCCTGACCCGGAAATGGCTATCTTGACCTGGAACCGGCTAGGTGGAAGTGTCCAGGTCCACTGGACATATGCAAACACGCCCAACCGTGGGGGCGTGTTGTGAACCCTTCATCAGGTCTTTGCAAGAGCAGCGAACACTCTTAAGCACTGAGCCATCTCTTCAAACCCAACCATCTTTAAACATATTTGTTCATTCTATCCGTTCTGATCCGCTAGAGAATCCTAACACAGCGTCAAATCCTCCTTCATCCTTGCTGGCACCACCAGTGCTAGCTTTGGAATTACTGTGCTTCATGCATGGGCAGCGGGCTGTGATGACAGGCAGCTTCGCAGTCTTGCTGAAACTGCCAGAGACAGTGTTTTCCAGGGCCTTTCCCATCACCACCACCACCACCAGAATATATTAGATTTCACCAAAAAAGTTTTCTGTCTTGAGGCTATGACTTCCCTAGCTGTTTGGGTGGATAAAGCAGGCATCTTTTTGCAGCAACTGATTTTCATTCCTCTTTTTTCCTCTCCATCTTACCTTCTACTCTTTTTATCTCTCTCCTTCCTTCCTTCCTTCCTTCCTTCCTTCCTTCCTTCCTTCCTTCCTTCCTTCCTTCCTTCCTCCTTTCCTTCCTTCTATTTCTCTTTTTCCTCTCCTTCCTGCTCCTTTGTTCTACCTGTGACCTTTTATAGGCTTGTGTTAGAGGTTTTAAACAAAGAAAGAAATTCAGGGATGAGTTCCTAGAATTTTACAGCTTCCTTGTTCATCATCTTTTCTCCTACCAGGGCTCTCCTCCACCCCACCCATCTACCTCCCACACAACCCCAGACAACCTCCGTGGTTGTCTGCTGTATTATGCCTAATGCCTTCTAGTTACGAGAGAGGACCTCTGAGAAAAAAGGTGCCCCATCTTATGAAAATCTGGACAATACGTGTATTTTTTTATTTATATACTGTAGCTGGAGAGTTTCTCTCCGGGTCCCACCAAGCCCTGGCAGTCTGACAGCCCACTTATAAAATAAACACACAGACGCTTATATTATTTACAAACTGTATGGCCATGGCAGGCTTCTTGCTAACTGTTCTTATATCTTAAATTAACCCATTTCTATAAATCTAGACCTTGCCATGTGGCTCGTGGCTTACCGGCATCTTCACATGCTGCTTGTCATGGCAGCGGCTAGCAGTGTCTCTCTCACTCAACCTTCCACTTCCCAGAATTCTCCTCTCTCCTTGTCCTGCCTATACTTCCTGCCTGGCCACTAGCAAATCAGTGTTTTATTTATACAGAATGATATCCACAGCAATATACCTCCCAGCTTACTGTTTTTAAAGAATGTGAGTTTAACTGGAACATCTAAATTATCCATCTTCCCGCCAAGGCTCAGGAAACATCGTGGAAGAAGAGATAGAAAAAAAAATGATTATAAGCCAGAGGCAGGACAAGAATATCTTCTAGATATGATAGGGCCATGGCATTCATTAATGCATAGTGCTTTGGTTGCCTGTATCAGACCTGCACACGATCAAAACTGTTAACAGCCTAGAATGGATGGGGGGCATGGTATGTAAACCCCAACCCTTAATTGAGCTATTGGCAGTTGATAGCTGCTAGGGAAAGATGAGTCAGTTTTCCTTAGGGGTGTGGTTCCTGGTACATTGGATTTCCTACAGTGGGTGCCCCCACACCTATATGTACACAGGCAGTACTTTAGGGCTCAATGAGTTATATAAAAAAAAAAAAGGTTGGGAGAGTGTGCTGGCTAGTCTTATGTCAACTTGACACACAAACTAGAGTTATCTGGAAGGATGGAAACTTAATTGAGAAAATGCCTCCATAAGATCCAGTTGTAAGGCATTTTCTTAATTAGTTATTGATAGGGGGGACCCAGCCCATTGTGGGAGATTCCATCCCTTGGCTGATGTTCCTGGGTTCTATAATAAAGAACGCTGACCAAGGAGCTATGGGGAGCAAGCCAGTCAGCAGCACCCCTCCATGGTCTCTGCACCAGCTCCTGCCTCCAGGTTCCTGCCCTGTTTGAGTTCCCAACATAACTTCCTTCAATGATGAATGGTAATATGGAACTGTAAACCAAATAAACCCTTTCCTCTCCAGCTTGCTTTTTAGTTATGGTGATTCATTGCAACAATAGAAACCCTAACTAAGATGGAGGGGGGTATGGGTGGAGTATCTGGGAGAGCTGGAGGTAAGAGTAAATGATGAATATGACTGAAATATGTTGTATGTATGTATGAAATGCTCAAAGACTAAGTGAAAAACATTAAACAAAAAAGAATAAAAGTCTTTCCAGTCTATATACTTGTGCTGGCTACTTTTTTTTTTTGTCAACTTGACAAGCTAGAGTCCTTTTAGGAGAGGGAACCTCAATCGAGAAAATGTCCCCACCAGACTGGCCTGTGAGCAAGCCTGTGGTGCACTTTCTTGATTGATGATTGGTGTAGGTGGACCCGGATGGCTGTGCACATTGCCACTCTGGGCTGGTGTCCCGGGGTGTATAAGAAGGAGCAAGCCATGGGAGCAAGCAGTGAGCAGCACTCCTTCACAGTCTCTGCATCAGTTTCTGCCTTCAGGTTACACCTTGTGTTTCTGTCCTATCTTGTCTGGATGATGGACTCCAAACCGTAGGATGAAATAAACCCTTTTGTCCCCAAGTTGCTTTTGGTCACACTGGTGTTTTATCACGGCAATAGGAACCCTAAGATAATACTGAAGTATAAAACTCCCAGGTATATGATGCTCAGCCATGCTTTTGCCAGTTTTGAATATATTTTGCAAAAATGAAAATGATTGCCATGGTAGGATAGTGAGGTTATAGGCAATCTTGAATATATTCTGTTGAGATAATGTTTACCTCCAATAAAGTTCATCCATCTTAAGTGTATAGCCTAATGAATTTTAACAGACAGTGCAGCCGTGAAACCAAAACCATATTAAAATATAGAACACTCCACTAACCTAAAGTATTTCTTCCTGTTCCTTCCCAGTCCGTTCTCCCTCTGTACATTTCTTCAGCCCTGACTTTCCCGAAGTGTATATAGATGGCCTATGACTTATTACGGTTTGCTGTATGATGACGTGACATTAAAAACCATATTTTCAACTTTGGTCTTTTTCTTCATTGCTGGACAGCTTCAGCTGCCAGCCAGTCATGTGGTCATGTGATAGACAAGTGATATTTATAGTGCCCTGTGTTGCTAAGCTGTGGCGTTTAATAGGGTAAATGCACTAAGAGTATTCTTTTATTTGTGTTTCCAGCTCACTGGTTTTAGTGTGTGTGTGTGTGTGTGTGTGTGTGTGTGTGTGTGTGTGTGTGTGTGTGTGTGTACTATATATATGGTTTTTCAAGACAGGATTTCTCTGTGTAGTCTTGGAACTCACTTTGTAGACCAGACTGGCCTCGAACTCACTGAGATCTCCCTGCCTCTGCCTCCTGAGTGCTGGAATTAAAGGCATGTGCCACCACTGCCCGGCCAAGCATATATATATTTTTAAACCTAACTTTTTTACTCAGCTTAATGTTGCATTTATATTGCTTCATTTAACCATCACTCATTTCTTTGTATTGAAGATTCTTGTTGCTTGGTTTGACTGTATCTCAGTGTGCTTTCTATTCATCATTTGAGGGCCATTTGGGTTTGATTTGGGGCTATTCTAAATAAAGCTGCTGTAAACACTTCTGTGGAGGTATTTATTGAGTGGTGGAGTATCTTAATTTCTCTTGGGTAAATACATAAATGTGAGACTGTTGAAATTGATTAAGTATGTATGTATATATAATTTTGTAGAAGTATTTTCCAAATTGGCTTACCATATTGCATTCTCAGTGCTGTCTCGATTTGAAATGCTAGTGAATTTTGTGGGCTTTGTTAGGTCTCACAGGCAGTCCGACTATCTGGAGGTGAGCTCAAACTGGACTGCAGGATTTCTGGCGGTTAGATAAAAGCCAGCATTCCTCGGGGACTTGTGAAACCAAATCCCTTCTTCCAAAAGGAGTCATTTCTCTTAACTCTGGGCTGGAGACCTGTGGGCTACCCATGGCACCTAGCGTCCTATCAAAGCCCATGCTAGCTTCTCGGCCCCCTCAGGATCGTGAGTACATTCCAAAGTCCACACTAGCATCAAAGTCCACACTAGCATCTTAGCCTTTCTCACCACCTCCTCTACCCGAAACTCCCTCCAGCTCAGGGGCATCCGTTCCCCCCCCCCAACATACACACACACTCACACTCCTTATAACCCATTATTCTCACTGTGTTCTCTGTTCCCCCCTCTTTCTCTCTCTCCTCCCCTCTATTCTCTCTCTCTTGCTATCACTATCTCACTGTCTCCCCTATTCTCTCCCGTTCTTCCCTAGCCCCGGCCATGTTCAGTCTACTTCTTTCTCCCTCTGCTCTGGACTCTAGCTGTTCTCTCCCTCATATCTACAGTAAAAGCCTTAACCGTGTCATGGAGAAGCTTAGGTTGACGTTACCAGTCCTGCTCTTATGAAGACTTTATACAATGGGCTAGAACATGCTCTCTGACACTTGACTGTTCAAAGACGGTCTGCACGCGGTCCTGCCTCTCCTCACACACCACATCAAAAAAAGATGAGTCGAATATAAGAAAGAGCCCTGCGTTCACACCAAGGGAATTCAGTCTGTAGTATTCTTTCCTTCTTGTTCTAACCTTAGCTTTTCTTGAGTACCTAACTTTGTGTAATATTGCCAGAGTACTTATTAGTAAAATGTTTGGGTTTAGATTTCTCTGATCTCTGGGAGTCATGGACTAAATTTCATGGCTAGTTCACTTCCTCATAGCTTTCCTTCTTTGGACTATATTTTTTTACTTCTGAGTCACATATTTTATTATTTACTTATTTATTTATGGTTTTTCGAGACAAGTTTCTTTTTTTTTAAGATTTATTTATTTATTATGTATACAGTGTTCTGCCTACATATATGCTTGCAGGTCAGAAGAGGACACCAGATCTCATTACAGGTGGTTGTGAGCCACCATGTGGTTGCTGGGAATTGAACTCAGGACCTCTGGAAGAGCAGCCAGTGCTCTTAACCTCTGAGCCATCTCTCCAGCCCCCAGGGTTTCTCTGTGTAGTTTTGGAGCCTGTCATGGATCTCTCTCTGTAGACCAGGCTGGCCTTGAACTCACAGAAATCCACCTGCCTCTGCCTCCCGAGTGCTGGGACAAAAGGTGTGCGCCACCACCGCCCAGCATGGTCACATGTTTTAAATTACTATAATGTCATAGATACGTTGGACTTTCCTTAGTGAAAAACTGAAGTGTGGCAGGCTAAGGCTGTTCTTGTAAGAGATTTTTAAAAAAAAATCTTATATGAGTATATCTCATGAGATTTCTGTTCATACTCCAAATCCCAACCTCAGAATAGGATGCTAATTATATTACAAAAACAGCAAAGAATGTTGGTCAGACTTGGGGCAGAGGTAGGAGTAGACCATTCCAAAAGATTTTGCCTTCTGAAAAGTAAAGTAGACGTTGGCGAAGGTGCCGTGGTTTTGGTAAGCATGACTGTCTTGGTCTGCTGCCTGTGGCATGCTACAGCCGTGAAAGGAAGTTAGTTATAGGGGGCTTGCCCTTTGGAAGGATATGGGCACCTTGGCCTCTCCTCTTAACTTATCTTTCCCCTCTGGCCACCTCAGAGTAGGCAGCTTGCTCTGCCACATGCTACCACCATGATGTGTTGGCTTACCACAGAACCAAGATGAATGAAGCCTGCCCTACCAGCTCCAATATGAACGTCCATCATCCAAGCTACTGACATGTATGCTTAAACAGGGTGTCATGATATGTGTGTGTAATTAAGCAGTCAAGGGAGTTGTTTATCTGAGATGCATTGTCACGGTGATGGGAAGCTGACAAACACAGGAAGTGTGGATAATTAATGTGAGCGGTGACACAAATAATAACTTGAGAGCCAAACCAGTAGGGAAAATAGTTACATACCAAACAAACAGTTTTAACTTTAAGAAAGACTCAAATGTTACAGATGTATTAATTTTTTTCTTTCCTTAATTCTTATTAATTTACTCTAATACTTTTTTTTTTCTTGAAAGAATAGGATCCAAATGCATCTCCAGCTCTGGGAAGGGTCATGAATTTCTGAACTGTCAGGAAAATCTTGAGATTACTATCTAGCAGGAAGTGTTGGGGCAGAAAGCAAAAACATGCTACTGTTTCCTCCATTAAGAATTGAGCACCTGGGGGAGAAAACACCTCCTGTGAAGGCTGTCTGCTCCAGAGACTATAAAGATAGCATATGGTCTATCTTAGCACGCAGGTCTGCACAATGGCCCTTTGCCGACTATTCTATCCGCTCTCATCCCACAAGTGACTGCTTCCCTCCGTAATGACCTCCCTGACGACTGTCCAGTCTCAACCTGCTTTACATTTCTCTACAGTGAGCCTTGCCTGTCTCCTACACTGTACTTATGAAGATCAAAGGGAATGAGATCCAGGTATCACTCTGGCCCCACACAGAAATCGCTCCTACATTTGAATTTGGAGCACCAGTCAAAGCCTTGGTGCCCAAGGAGTCTTACGTTTTCCCATAAGCAGAACCACCGTGGTGGCTTGGTGACCTCTCTGATATCTATATGACCGAGACCACACCTGACCCTACTCCCTTAATCTGCCTTAAGCTTTGTTGTGAACATGGGATTGAGATCATTGTTACCCGAAAACTTTTTTTTCCAAAATTGCACTATACTTAAATGCCTAAAAAATAAACTGCCTGGGATCAGACTCCAGAAGTTTGAACCAGCCCAGCTAACCACGTCGTGTCAAACTGGGTTTCTTTTCTTACTTCTCACACCTGTTTCTCTGACAGTTTTAGTATTTGCAGGGACCCCCACACTTGAGTGCTGTAACTTGGGCCCTGTTCACACCTGGAAGTGATACCTCCTTCACCTATATTGTTAGTAGCAGGAGGGTACGGGCCTGAGACAGCTCCATGCTGCCACCTGTGGCAATTTGTGGAGTTCCCTTCAGAGGTCTATGCTCAGGTGAAGGATTCTTGACTTCACCACAGCTGAAAATGTGTGGATGAATTCCAAATGAATTGAGCAGAACTAAAGTAATTAGGAAGAACAAGTTTAGAATAGACTTAAGCCTGAATGTTAACAGAGAGGCCTTCAGAGTTAGAGCAAACACAGATGTAGGCTCCTCATGGGTGACTCGTGCTGAAGTGTCAGCAGTAGCCATAAATATGGGGAGGAAGAATGGTTAAGACATAATCGTTATTATACGTGGGATTTCTTGTGAGGTTCTTGGAAAAGCTCAGGCTTCCTGACAGGAAAAGAGAAAAGCCATACACTTGGGCCGTAAGCATGATTCACTGCTGTTTTACATTCTTATTTGAAAAGTCTTTACTGTATTAATTATTTTTTTTGTCATTGTGATAAAATATCACAACAAAAACCTTAAGGAAGACTCTGACTTTAAGTTCCAGAGGATAGGCTGTCCGTAATGGTGAAGAAGAAGAAGACTGGTCATCAGGAACAGGAGGCTGAAAGATCACATCTCAACTGTATGCACAAGAAGAAGAGCAGATTGGAAGGAGAGCCAGCCTATAAATTCCCAAAGCCCATCCTGAGTGACATGCTTCCTTTAGAAGGTTCTATAACCTCCCCCAAAACAGTGCCACCTATGAGGCAACAAGTGTCCAAAGCATGAGTCTCATTCAAACCACATTTATATAAGTGAAATGTTGTCTCTATGTAGGCGACCTTTACAGCAATTACTGTCTGTAATTCTTGTCTCTCAGCTGGCAAGTGGCTTCAACTGGCTCTGAGTGTTTCCTTTCACTTCCCATGTCCCCCGAATTTTCCCTGTCTTTCTATCCTGCCTCAATATGAGGATCCAAAATAACCCATATAAATGAAGGCTCACGTCATCTCAAATACCACTCTCTCAGGTTGACTCTGGCTGGTTCTTGGAGATGGTGGGCACAGTCATGCTTCAGGATTTTACAATGTTCTATTTTACGGCATTGTATTGTTCCCTCCGCTTGGAGTGTCCTTCAAATCAGAAACCGACACGGCTCCTTCTTTTTCTCACTGAAGAAACCCTGGCTCTGCCCAGGTGATGCCCCGATCTGGCTCACAGACGCCCATCTCCCACCTCCACACTCCTGAGGCATCCTAGCCTTTACTGCCTCCTCCTGGGCCAGCTACCTGCTAGGCAGCAGCAGAGAGTGAGCTCCTGTAACACCAACTGCTCTGGGGGATGTGTACTGAGCGGGGATGGAGGAGAGGAAAGACGGAGAGGGAGGGAGTAATTAGAGGGGGAAATTGTCTCAGAGCCAGGCTCTGCTGGAAAGGTCACTGGCTCTGTACCTTGGCGTCAGTCCACAAATATCCCTGTTTAGTGCTCTGATTGGTCGGAGAGATCAGGTGACGCCCAGCCCGACTGTCACCAGTTCTGGCCGCCTCTTTGAATTAAATTTGAGAAAATTAGGGGTTGAGGCAGCCTTCCTGATGGACACAGTGCAGAGAGGGACCAGTGAGAGGATTAGAAGGTCGTTTCTCACCTTGAGAACATCCTCAGTCGTCAGCCCCCCACCCCCACGGGAGAGGGGGGTGGAGGGATGGGGATAGAGGATCCCAGAGAGGATGGCTTCTGAGAGATTGAGGGCTGAGGGCATAGGGTCTCAGGAAGCGGCCTGTTCTGGGGTTGGTGTGTAGCTGAGGGGATCAGAGATCGGGTTCCCTGTGGTCCCCTTGCCACCATGTGTTCCAAGCTGCTTGTGGCTGAAATCCACTGGCACAGCCACAGGCTTGTTGCGGGGACTGCTTTCGTAGCAAGTGTATCTCCAAGAAATAAAGAACTCTCTCTCTCTCTCTCTGTCTCTCTGTCTCTCTCTCTCTGTCTCTCTGCTACGAGGCTTCCGGATTCTTACTGAGTAAGAAGATTGTGGCTTCTCAACATGACAGGAACAAAATAAATGCTTAGAAATTTCCCCCTATGATGAATTGTGTGACAGCAAGCACAGACACTTCTGGAGAATCTATTCCTTGTACTGTCAAATCTTGGAAGGAACTGATTCCGTGATTTGCCCATCTTGCTTGAAAGAAATTGATGCCTAGGTCTGACTTGATCTTTTGGAACAAGTTGGCTTGCAGTTGAGCTAAATTTGAATTTCAAGTTGGACAAAATGACCATCCTATATTTTTTATTTTATTTTATTTTGTGTGTATGATTGTACCTGCGCGTCTGTGTACTGTGTTCGTGCAATGCCCTCAGAGGCCAGAAGTGGGCGCTGGATCCCCTGGAACTGGAGATACAGACGGTTGTGAACCTCCAAGTGTTCTGGGGATCAAACCCAGGTCTCCTGATAGAGCAGCCAGTGCTCTTAGCTGCTGAGCCACATCTTGAGCCCCAGGCTATATTTTATATTCAGACAAAAGTTTCAAATGTTCTCTTCTTTGTTATACTAGACTGTATTTATAAATGTTTCTTAGCCAGATGGTGGTGGCACACAACTTTAATCCCAGCACTTGGGAGTCAGAGGCAGGTGGATGTCTGTGAGTTTGAGGCCAACCTGGTCTACAAAGCAAGTTCCAGGACAACCAGGGCTGTTGCACAGAGAAACTCTGTCTCAAAAAAACCAAACAAAGGCTGGGCAGTGGTGGCGCACGCCTGTAATTCCAGCACCTCGGGAGGCAGAGGCAGGTGGATCTCTGTGAGTTCGAGGCCAGCCTGGTCTACAGAGCTAGTCCAGGACAGGCTCCAAAGCTACAGAGATAACGCTGTCTCAAAAAAAAAAAAAAAAAAAAAAAGTTTCTTTCTGCAAAATAGACACAGATTTTTTTTCTTTTGATTTCTGATCAATGCCACCTCGCTGAGATTTCTGAGTTTTAGATGCCTATCTTTTGCCTTATAGGGTTAGGAAATTCAGCCAGGGTCTGGATTACTAAACCACTCTAAGCAAATCACAAAATCTCAAGTTGCAAACTAGAATACTAAATTAACTAGCCACAAGTATAACTGCCCAAATGCTCCCTCTTCATCATTTTTCAGGGCTCTCTTGTAGGGAGAAGAGCATGGAGAGACAAGTACAGCCAAGTAACCAAATGAAAGATGATCATAAATCTTTGATGAAATGAGAGCTAGACCTGAGCGGTTGGGGGCGGGTGGCTGGGAGGCTTTTGGGCACGAATGTGATGTTTCACATCTGACCTAACCAGCTTGGATGATGAAAACACCAATCATGCCACAACAGAGATACTGCTGTCAAGTTCCCACTTTTACTTTCTTTACCCAGAATGTATTTAGAATGCAAAACCTTTTATTATTAGCCAGATGGTGGTGGCACAGGCCTTTAATCTCAGCACTCAAGGGGGATGGGTTGGGGGTGGGGGAACCAGGCAGATCTCTGTGAGTTTGAGGCCAGCCTGGTCTACAAAGCCAGATCCAGGCTCCAAAACTACACAGAGAAGCCCTGTCTCGAAAAAACCAAAAAGCAACCAAACAAAATCCCTTTTATTACTTCAGACACATTAGAATTACCTGAGGGGTCATTTTAGTTACATTTATCATCTCAATCAGAGAGGTGAAACATTTACAGACCATCCCCAGGCTAGTCTTGTCTGTAGCTGGGTTTTTGTGTTGCTGCTTCTACATTTGAGATGACAAGTGTTTTTGAGATTTGTGATGCCAATTCACTATCAATATGATGCCAATTCACTGTCAATAATGTGGATGTTTAGTTCCGGTACCAAGCGTTGAATGTGGGTGGCTTGCCAGGGTTATGTTTGGTTTTTACCTTCCTGTCCTCTCTGGGATTGAAGTGTAAACTACGGAAAGTCAAAAGGCCATGCTCTGTTGCATTTTCACTTCCTGACACGTGATCAGGTGTATCTGCAAGGTGAGAAGGATAGCAATTGTTTTATCACTTACAGCCACATGTATGCTTTTATGGACACTCGTTCCCTTTCTCATAATGACCCTCCAGTGCTGGCATTGTTTCCATTTCATGGCTGACACAAGCGGAGGGCAGTGAAAGGACTCGCTTTATTTAGTGGCTTGCTCATTTATGACTTCAGTACCGTCTCTCTCCGCTCATTTTAACCACCCGAGTAAAATTAGTAAAGTCCATAGCCTATTTTTAAAATGCCTTTCCAATGAGGGCAATCTGGCTTCTCTTACCAAAACAGAATCTGTGTGTTCCTCTCTCTGATGTGCTCTCTCTCAGATTAATGCTTGTGCTTTGCTTTATGTAGATTTCTGTGCTGGGTCTTTAACACTTTCTGTGCCATGGATGGGCTGTTGGCGGTGTAGGGAAGGTTTCATAAAAGTACACAAATAGAAAACAGATTGTAAAATACTATTGCTGAAATAGTTCAAAGCTACAGTTGTGATGTAATGCTTTAAGTGGTATATTTGTTTGTTTGTTTGGTTGGGTTTTTTTGTTCAGTTTTGTTTTGAGTTTTTCAAAACAGGGTTTCTCTGTGTATCCTTGGCTGGCCTGGAACTTGCTCTGTAGACCAGGCTGGCCTCAGACTCAGAGATCTGTCTGCCTCTGCCTCCTGAGTGCTGGGATTAAAGGGATGAACCACCATATCTGGTGCTTTACGTGTTTCTTTATGAATGTAGTAAAAAAAAAATTAGTAGCAGGTCAATCTAACTATCAAAGCTGAACAAATGCTGATGAGGATTAATTACACTTTGAAATACCGAAAAAACTATAATGCAATGTAGAAACAGCTGTTATTTCACAGACTGGAGAGATAGCGCAGTGGTTAAGGGCACTGACTGCTCTTCTAGAGGACCTAGGTTCAATTCCCAGCACCCACATGTCAGCTCACAACTGTCTGTAACTCCAGTTCCAGGGGATCTGACACCTTCATACCAATGCACATAAAATAAATTTAAATAAATGATTTTTAAAAAAGAAATAGCTGTTATTTCTCTTGGTAACAATGTTGCAGAAATGGCTAACAAAACTGTAATATCCCCACATTAATAATTCAAGGAAATACTAAATTTCACTTAGAGATTAGGGTGAACAAAGACTTTTGTCCTCACCCACGTTCACAAATTGAATCCTTCTTAACTTAGCATGCACTTGTAGAGGCTAGCTCCATGTGAGAACACGATCATAGTATGCCCAAGTTCCCTTTCTTGGCACCAACACATAACAAATATCTCTTCAGTACAGCAGGTAAGTCTTTAGCTGTTCTGAGACAGGGTCTTCCTCTGTAGCTCAGGCTGCCCTAGAATGCATGGCAATCCTCCTGCCTCTGCCTCCTATGTCTTGAGGTTACAGGCCTGAGCCACCATGTTCAGTATGCAAATCTTTTTCATTCTGTTCTTTTTTTTTTTTCTTTTCTGGTTTTTCTTTTTTTTTTCTTTGGTTTTTCGAGACAGGGTTTCTCTGTGTAGCTTTGCGCCTTTTCCTGGAACTCACTTGGTAGTCCAGGCTGGCCTCGAACTCACAGAGATCCGCCTGGCTCTGCCTCCCGAGTGCTGGGATTAAAGGCGTGCGCCACCACCGCCTGGCTCTTTTCTGGTTTTTCAAGACAGGGTTTCTCTGTGTAGCTTTGTGCCTGTCCTGGAAATCACTCTGTAGCCCAGGCTGGCCTCAAACTCACAGAGATCCGCCTGGCTCTGCCCGCCCCCCCATGCTGGGATTAAAGGCTTTCGTTCTGTTCTGGGGTAAATTCTTGGATAGGGCTGGTGTCTGTGTCACAGGGTCTGGCATAGAAGGGTTCCCTGTAGCTAATGTCACTGTGGATGGTCACCAGTGCACAAATGCAGATGATTATTATTATTATTATTATTATTATTATTATTATTATTAAATTATTATTGAATGCTTACGATGTACCAGGCAGAATGGTAAGCTTTTAACATCCCAGCTTATTCGGTCTTCCCACTAACCATCCAAGAATGAAACTGTTATTATCTCCACTTCATTGATAAGGAAAAAATAACAAAACTTAACTTGCACATAGTCAGTAGTGGAGCCGAGGAGTTTTTATTTTTTTCAAATTATGGGGGAATCCCTGTGAGCTCTACTATCAGCAGAGACCACCATGTGGGTGCTGGGAATTGAACTCAGGACCGCTGGAAGAGCAGTCAGTGCTCTTAACCCCTGAGCCATCTCTCCAACCCCAGTTTTTATATTTTTATAGCTCGTTGGAAGGGCTCTCACATGCTAATTTTTCTTCAGCCTCCGAATTACATTTGTTGTCTTCTGATGTCTGTTAATGAGAATCGCTCAGCTGAAAAGACGCCAATTGTGTGTTTTGGTATATCCTTCAAAATTCAAGAGCATTGGAAACAAACCTAAGTTAAAGACGATTAAGCTGACTTAAACCTAAGTTAAAGATGATGATCGTTTTATTCATAGTAATGAGTAGAAGGCAATGTTCACTCTGTATAGAGATGGCTTACGATTTATGTTGTTGTATTTTATTTGGGTTTTCATTTAAATCTAAGTTCATTATTGCAGCTGACCGCTGTGAGTGGGGCTTAATGGGCCATCTTCATAGGAGCTTGGAAGACAACAGCATAGAAAGCAATGTGGACTATGGGCCCCCCCACCCCCAGCTCAAGAAGTTTCAGAGGGGAACAATATTAGCCAATGGGTTAGAGACCATTCTTGCCATATTTGGCAAAGTATATGGCTGCCTTTGCCCAAGTCTTAAAAATTCTCCTGAGGCTAACTAAATTAAATAGTTTTGAACTAATTTTGTTAGCAGAAGGGATATCAAAATAAGACAGTCTAATATTGACTCCATCACATGATCATTACTCTTTATAATTTTATATAGAGCTATAATAAAATAGAGCAAGTAGAGCAATATGTAGTTGAAGTTTTCTCCAGTCCTGCCTGGCCCACGGTCAGGACAAATCTCTCTCAACTGCCAGTCCCACAGCTACTCAAATGCAACCAAGTAAACACACAGACACTTATATTACTTAAACTGTTTGGCCTAATGGCTCAGGCTTCTAGCTATCTAGTTCTTACATCTTAAATTAACCCATTTCTATAAATCTATACCTTGCCACGTGGCTCGTGACTTACCAGTATCTTACATGTCGGTACTCAGGGCGGTGGTTGGCAGCGTCTCCTGACTCAGCCTTCCGGTTCCCAGAATTCTCATCTCTGCTTGTCCCGCCTATACTTCCTGCCTGGCTACTGGCCAATCACTATTTTATTTATACAGAATGATGTCCACAGCAGCAATATATATAATATATTAACAATAATTATTGCTCTACTTAATATATATATATATTCTATTTTGAGGAGAATATATAATACCTATTAAAGGCATACAAATGTATATTTGTAAATGATTTGTATATTTGGAATATATACATTTGTAATATATTTTTGTAATATATACATTTGTAATATGTATATTACAGTTTGAGGAGAAAAAGAGCACCAGGAAATTTAATGTTGTAGCCCAGGCTCGCAGAAAGAGAAAAAAAAATGGCCTGAGGTGAAATGGAATAATGGGAGTGGTGCCCCAAGGGTAGACCCCACCCAACTAAGCTTCCAACTTGTAAAAAGGAAAGCTTATGCAGCAAAGGAAAGCTTATGCAAATATAATTCAATCCATTCCAAGCAGGCCGTGGAACTTGGCAGCATCAGCCACATGGTCACATGGTTCTGGCTTTAGAGTCAGAAAGAAGGCATGAGTAAAAGGGTTCTAGAATCTTCCGCACATGCCGTTGAGGCCAAGCATATGTCAGGGGAGTCCCTGAGAGGCCATTGCATGAAGCTGTGGAATTGAAGCCTAAGCTGTCTTGGAGATCCCAGGATGTTGTAGGGGCCAGAGCTGTGGGAGAGATATCTGCTGAGAAGAATTGTATACACAGGAAGTGGAACCAGTCCAAGTGAGAGAAGCATGTTGCAGTCAGCAAAATACGAAGGATGGGGTCATCCGATGCCTTTGACATTGGACATAGAGCTATATGAGTCAGAGTTTACCCTGATGGGTTTTAGTCTGGCTTTGGCCCAATATTTCCTTGCTATGCTCCCAGTTTCTTTGGTCTGGAATGATAATGTATATTCTGTGCCGTTGTATGTTGAGAGTATGCCAATTTATTTTTAATTTAACAGGAGGTTACAGTTAAGAGATTGCCTTGTGTCTCAGAAGAGTCTCAAAAGAGGCTTTTATGGTGGTATTTTATTTGTACTGAAATGTGATTTTAATTGTATGTTAATAAATAAAGTTGCCCAGGGGTCAGAGCTATTAGCAAGCCATAGGAAAGCAGGGTGGTGGTGGCATACGCTTATAGTCCCAGCACTTGGTAGGCAGAGCTAGGTAAGTTTCTGTGTGTTCAGGGATACAGCCAGCATTGGAGACACACGCCTTTAAGACCTGGAGGGCTGTACTTACAGGCAGTGACGAGGCAGTTACATGTTTGGGTTTACAACCAATGAGAAGGCAGAACAGAAAGACTATATCAAGACAAACACAGCAAGTAGGTCTCTTTCAGAGAGGTCTCTTGGCTTAAGAGGCTAGCAGCAGGTGGTAAGGCTCTTAGCTCTGATCTCTTGGCTTTCTTCTTTGCATTGGTTCTGTGTTTCTTATTTAATAAGACGGTTGGTTACATCTACAGGCTTTGGACTTGTACACTGTCTTGAGACTGTAAAAGACTAGGGGGACTTTTGAAGTTGAACTAAATGCCTTTTGTATTATGATATAGCCACACACGCATGGGGCTAGGGAGTGGAATGTGGTCGCTTGAGTGAGAATGGCCCCTATAGGCTTATTTGTTTGAATGTTTGGTCCCCAGTTGGTGGAACTGTTGGGGAAGGATTAGGAGGTGTGGCCTTGTTAGAGGAGGCGTGTCACTAGGGGAGGGCTTTGAGATACCAGAAGCCTATCCCATTCCTAGTTAACTCTCTCTGCCTTGTGGTTGTGTTCTAAGATGTGAGCTCTCAGCTACTGCTCTAGCACCATGCCTGCCTGCCTGCCGCCATGCTCCCCACTACGATGGTCCTGGACTCATGCCCTCAATAAACTCTTTCTTCTATAAGTGGCCTTGGTCATGGTGTCTTATCACAGCTATAGAAAAGTAACTAAGATATGGATCATGCTTAGATTCCCACCATATGGGAGGTGAGGGCAAGAGTCATTAGGAACTCAAAGTCATCTTTGGCTACATGGCATGTTCAAGCCCAGCCTGGGAGTTTTGCCTGATTTTCAGTGCTCCAGAAGCAAGTTTGACATACTGGAAGGACACTGGGGTGGGTCAGAAGGTAAAAGGAAGAGCTGGTACAGTAGACAGGCAGGGACCAGGGCAGCCTGGATCCTCTTCTTTTCTTTCTTCCTTTCTTTCTTCCTTTCTTTCTTCCTTCCTTCCTTCCTTTCTTTCTTTCTTTCTTTCTTTCTTTCTTTCTTTCTTTCTTTCTTTCTTTCTTTTTTTTTTTTTGATTTTTGTTTGTTTGTTTTTGTTTTTTGAGACAGGGTTTCTCTGTGTAGTTTTGGTGCCTGTCCTGGATCTCACTCTGTAGACCAGGCTGGCCTCAGACTCACAGAGATCCACCTGGCTCTGCCTCCCAAGTGCTGGGATTAAAGGCGTGAGCTACCGCCTGGCCAAATCCTCTATCTAAAACACCTTGACTCTTGATACTGCTGCACACCGGGCAGGCTGAGCCTCTGCATTTAGGTTTCAAATTCCCAAGAGAGTCTGAATTGGGCTGGAGAGGTGGCTCAGAGGTTAAGAGCACTGACTGCTCTTCCAAAGATCCTGAGATCAATTCCCAGCAACCACATAGTGGTTCACAACTGTCTGTAAGAGATCTGGTGCCCTTTTCTGGCCTGCATGGAAACATGCAGAGAGAACACTGTCTATATAATAAATAAATCTGAGAGAGAGAGAGAGAGAGAGAGAGAGAGAGAGAGAGAGAGAGAGAGAGAATCTGAATTATCCACTTGGGTCAGATGTCCACAAACAACCCTGTCTTCCCTTCTCTTCTCTTCCTCTATCTCTCCTTCTCTCTTTTTCTCTCCTCTGCTCCCTTCATGTTCTTTCATCTCTCTGTCCCTCCCCCCTCCTTCCCTCCGTCCTGAGATAGGATCAAATGTTCCCAGGCTGGCCTCAAACTTCCTTTGTAGCCCAGGATGACCTTGCTAGTTTTTGGAGTTTTGTTTTTCAGTTTTTCAAGGCGGGTTTCTCTGTGCAGCCTTGGTTGTCCTGAAACTCGCTCTGTAGACCAGGCTGGCCTCAAACTCAGAGATCTGCCTCTGCCTCCCAAGTGTTGGAATGAAAAGCAAGCGCCACCACCGCCTGGCTCTAGGATGGCCTTGAAGTTGTGAGCTTCCTGCCTGTACCTCTCTAGAGCTGCAATCTCTGCAATCACAGGCACGTTGCACCATGCCCAGCTTATGCTGAACTCTGCAAGCCAGACATGTTGGGCAAGCACTCTACCAACAGCTCCACCCAATTCCCAGACCTCTGCTCTCCTGAGACTTGGATGGGAAGTCCTTCATGGGCCAAGCAATCTGCCAGCAGGACATTTTCTGTCAGGAAGAAAAGTCAACAGAAATGCCTTGTCATCCAGGAGGGCTGGTGGGAGCCTCATAGCCGTAACAGAATTCAAGGCTGTTCTATACGGCTTCATCCTGGTCAACAGTTACGAAAGAGGCACTCTGCAATGCCAACCACACCGTGTCTCTGAAGAGTTCCAGCCCTAAGGACGCCATGGTAAGGAGGTGCTCCAGGCAGGGAGGATGAAGGACACAGTCTAGAAAGTATAGGCAGCCTGTTTGCCAGGAACTCCGAGGACTCTCCACAAGGGTGAGTCAAGACCACACCAGGAACCGGCTTAGGGAGGAAAGGTGCTCGCCAAAACCTCCACAGCCTCAGCTCAATCCCCAGGACCCAGGCGGTCGAAGAAGAGAATCAGCTCCTGCAACATGTCCTCTGACCTCTGCGCATGCTCGACCTGCCCTTTCCCATACACACACAAATAAATACATGTAATTCAAAACAAAACCACACGCCATGCACTTGATCTGGTGGAGCTGTGCCTCGTGTCTCGCAGCACGTAAATGTGGCCAGCCCTCACGAGCAGAAAGCAGAGATGCAGCCTAAGCTCTGAAGCCCCTTGAAGGCCCTCAGAACCATTTTATCTGAGAGCCTGTCCAGAATTAAACCGGAGCCTCAAGACACTGTCCAAATTCACAGGCTGGTATCTCAACAGCTTCCTAAACCCAGGAAGGTCCTGAGCCCACCCCCATCCCCACCCCCTGCTTCCCACCCTCCCCCCATGCCCCGAGTTCAAATTATCCTGTGTCAGCATGCTGCTCCTGGCTGCTACAGGTTTCAACTCTTTTCTTTCTTCCTTTCTTCCTTTTTTTTCTTTTCTTTTTTGTGTGGGGGATGGGAGTAGAGTGGAGGGACATTTTGTTTTGTTTTGGGACAGCATCTTGTGTGTCCCAAGCTGCCCATGAACTTGCTGTGTAGCTGAGACACAGCTTGGGTGCAAAAAAAAGTGTGCCCAGCCTGCCATGTTGTGGCAGGGGCACAAAGCAAGTGTACAAACGTGCTTGCCCTGGTCATCACATAGCAAGACTAGGGTATGGCAGACATGTAAACAGGTGTGCCCAGGCTGCCACGTGGCGTCCCTAGAACAAAGCAGGCATGCATACAGAGATGCAGGCACCACCCTGCGGTAGTGGCAGGACACATCACGGGTGTGGAAAGGTGTACTTGAGCTGCCGTGTATTGACCCTGGGGTGTGGCAGTCATGTGAACAGAGAAGCCCAGTTGCCATGCGGCAGCACTGGACATGGCGTGGCACTGGTGTGAAGAGCTGAGCCTACTGGAGGCATGTGAACAGGCAGGCCCCCATCACCACGTGGCAGCACCAGAACAGTGAACCAGTGGAAACGGGGCCGTGGCACATGCGCAAATAGGCCTGCCCGAATTGCCAAGTGGCAGTGCTGGGACATGACTGGCATGCAAACAGGTGTTCACAGGCTGTCACATGGTGGACACTGACCCAACATGCATATGAGCAGGCACACCTAGGCTGCCACATAGTGGGGTTGGGATAGGACATTTTGCAAACAAGCATGCACGTACCCACCACTTGGTAGCACTAGGACTCGGCTTACATACAAATATATGAGTCCATGCCATGAAATGGCAGAGCTTGCACACAGCCGGAGTGAGAGCATGCATGCCTGTACCACCTTGTAGCCACACATGACACAGGTATACCCGTACCTCAATGTGTTGGTGTTGAGAGACGGCACATGTGTAAGCATGCATGCCCAGGCTGCTACATGGCGGTACTGGGGCACACACAGACATGCCCATGCCACCGCATGGTGATACTGGGACATGGCACATGTGCAAAGAGGTGAGCCCAGGCCACTGTGTGGAGGTGCTAGGACATGGCAGGTGTGTGAATAGGCATGCCCGGGCAGCCGTGAAGCAGCCCTGGAACATAGAAACTTTGTAAACAGGCATACCCAGGCCACACATGGTAGTACTGTGTATAGCAGGGGTGCCCGTAGTCATGACTGCTCTTCCTCATCATGGTACTGGGACACGGCACAGTCGTGAACAGACATGCCCACCCTGCCAGGTGCTGGCTCTGGGACACGTACAAACAGGAGAGTCAGCACCACCAGGCCATGGGACACAGCACATGTGCAAACAGGTGAGCCTGGTGCCGCCGGTAGAACGTGGCACATATGTGAAGAGTTCTACCTAGGCCTTCGTGTGGCCGCCCAGAGACACAGCAGGTGTGCAAACAGATGAGCCTGTGTCACCAAGTGGTGGCGTTGGAAAATGGTGGGTGTGCAGAGTGGTGAATTCACACCACCATGTGGCAGTGCTTGGAAATGGCACGTGTGTGAACAGGTTAGCCCTGGTTGCCACATGGCCATGCTGGGATACCACGGGCATATACACAGTTGTGCCCAGGCTGCCACATAGCACAGTTGGGACACTTCACGCAAGCAAAGAGGAAAGCCTAGGACAGTATGTGGTAGCCCTGGTACATGACAGGCATGTGAATAGGCATGCCCAGGTCACTATACTGCAGTGTTGGGACATGGCAGATGTGCAAACAGGCATGACCATGCTGCTTTATAGCACCATTTGGACAGGGCAGGCATACAAAAGGCACACCTGTGCTGCCATGTGGTGGTGCTGGGGTATGAATAGGCCTGCTTGCTGCTACATGTCAGCGATGGAACATGGCGAATGCATGAATAGGCATGCCCGCGCCACTCGGTGGTGGTGCCGGGACACAGCAGGTGCAAGCTCAAGCTACCATACGGTGTGGCTGCGCGGGGGCATGGCAGGTATGCAGACAGACATTCCTGAGCCACCACACAGCAGCCCTGGAACATGACAGGCATGGAAAAAAGGTGTTCACAGAATGCCACATGGTGGATACCAGCACAGCATGCACATGAACAGGCAAGCCTCGGCTGCCACACGGTGAAGTGTATGAGCATCAGGTGTGCATACAGGCATGCCTCCATGTGGTGGCCCTGGGACATGGCAGGCATGCTAACAAGACATGCATGTGCTGCCACATGGCAGTGTTGGAACGCAGGCAGCATAGATCTGAGCATGTAAGTCCATGCCCCCACGTGGAGTGCTGGAACATGGCAGGCATGCAAGCAGGAGTCTTCAAACAGGCATGCACATGCTGGCACAGGGTGGCCCTATGCTACAGCAGGTGTGTGAGCATGCATGCCCAGGACACCATGTGAATACTTGGACAGGGCTTGTGTACGAACAGGTGGGCTTGCACCAGCAAGTGGCAGTGCTGGGACACAGCAGGTGTGTAAACATGTGTGTCTGCACCACCAGGTGTCAGCACGGGGATGTGGCATGGTTGCTGAAAGACTCGCCCATGCCATCGTATGGCAGTGCTGAAACATGGCAGCCCATGAACAGGCATGCCCAGATTGTCATGCAGCCGTGCATATAGTCACATATATACTGTGCAATTGTGCACAGCAGGTGTGCAGAGACTCATGGCTGTACTGCTCCCTTGTGGCGCCTGGACATGGCAGGTGTGTGAACTGGCAAGCCCGCGCCAATCCCTGAGAAGCACATGTAAATGGCCGGAGTGTCTGGTCACGTAGGCATGCCTGTGCTATCTGGTGGCCACACTGGGACATAGCACGGGTGTGAACAGTTGTGTCTGTGCCGATCTATGGTGGCAGTGGGACATGGCACATGCGTGAATAGGCATGCCCAGGCTTCCACATCACAGTACCGGAATATGGCAGGGGTGTGAACAGGCGTTCCCAGGCCACCACGTTGGTGGCACCAGGAAATATGCATGCCAACCGGTGAGCCCAGGCTGCCATGTGGTGATGCCGGGATATGGCAAGCATGTGAACTAATGAGCCCAATCCATCATGTTTGGACCCTGGAGCACAGCAAGCATGTGAACGGGAGAGCCCAGACCATGTGTGGCCATTGGGGGGCGGAGGCGGGGGCGGGGATACAGCAAGTTTTTGAACATTTAAACCCAAGTCATACTCAGAGGAGTGTGGTATAAGGGCAGGGGTGCAAGCAAACATGCCGTCACTTACACATCATGCCACTGGGACACCACACCTGATGCCAGTACCACGACATGACATGGAAGATGTGCAAACAGGTGAGCCAGCGCTACCAGATGGCACTAGTGTGAACAGGTGTGCTGCGCCGACAAGTTTGCACTGGGACTTGGCAGGCATGCAAACAAACCTGCCCATGCCCCCATGTGTTGGTGCTGGGACAGGGCAGGTGTGCAAACAGAATTTCCCATGCAGGTTCATGTCTGCCCTGTCACATGGCAGGTGTGTGTAATACACTGCCACACGGTGTGTTTGGAAATGGAACGTGTGAACAGACAAGCCCACACCATGTTATAGCAAAGAGATATGGCAAGTGTGAAAACATGCCTGCCCAGGCCACCACATAGAGGTGTGAGAACGTGGCTTGTGAACATGTGGCCATTACGTGGCATCCCAGGGATATGGTAGGCATGCACACAAGTGTGCAAGTGCTGCCGTGGCGTGACATAGGAGGCATGTAAACAGGCCTGCCCACACCACTGCATGGCGGGACTGCTACACACATGCATAAAAACAGGCGTTCAGAGCCTGCCCTGTGGTGACACCGAGACTCGGCATGCATGTGAACAAGACAGCCTAGGCTTCCGTGTGGCTGCGACGGGATACAGCACATACAAAGTGTTAAGGCCAGGCTGCTACACGGCCATGCTGAGACCCAGCAGGTGTGCAAATAGTGGAGCCCAGGCCATCAGAAGGCAGCATTGGCACACAGCAATAGCACAAACAAGTGTGCCTGTACTGCCATGTGGGGGGGTACTGGGTGGGCACATGAACAGGCATGCCCATGCTGCCACATGTTGGCCCCGGGCACAGCAGGTACATGGATGATGGGGCCCAGGCTGCCACGTGGTGAGGCTGGGACATGGCACATGTGCAGATAGGAGAGCCCAGGCTGCCCTACGGTGATCCTGGGAAACAGCAAGCATGTGAACGGGAGGCCCATGCCCCCACACAGGGGTGCAGGGATGCTGCATGTGTGCACAGGCCTGGCTGCATCACGTGGCGGCACGTGGACACAGCGGAGGAACAGGCAAGTGTTCTGGGCCACGGCGTGGCGGTGCTGACACGTGCCACGTCTATGAGCAGGTATGCCGTGCCAACGTGTGGTAGGGGACACAGCGCACATGCAAATAGGTGTGCCTGCATGGCCACCCGGTGGCACAGGAACAGAGCAGGCATGAAAATGTGCGCCCATGTCACCATCTGGCTATGCAAAGACACAACAGGTGTGCCCTCACTGCTGCATGGCGGCACTGGGACATTACAGGCGTACAAACAGGTGTACTCTGCGTCCGTGTTGTGGCCCTGGGATTCAGTATACATGTAAACAGTCGTGCCTAGACCACCATGTTTTGGCACTGGGATACGTCAGGTGTGTGAACATGCCTGGTCAGGTCACCGCATTTCAGTGCTAGGACACAGACGGTGTACAAACATACATGCCAGCCCTGGGACGTGACAAGCATAAGAATGGGCATGCCCCAGTGCCAACTCTATGACATGGCATGGGAGCAACAAAGCATGCTCGTGCTAGGTAGCACTGGGACACGTGTGCAAGGAGGCGGGGTCATGTTGCCCTGTCGTGTCACTGGACGTGGCATGAGTGCCAACGGGTGTGCCTGTGCACTGGGACATTGCAGGCATAGGAATGGGTTGGCACACATTGCCATGCGGTGGCACTGGAATATAGAGCAGGCTGCCACGCGGTGACGGTGGCACATGGCTGTGTGTGCGAATAGGTGAATCCAGGCAGCACATAGCAGTGCTGGGAGATGGCAGGGGGGGTGCAAACAGATGTGACTGTACCACCATATGGTGATGCTGAGACACACACAAACACGGATGTCTACACCACTACGTGGCAGCACTGGACACGACAGAAGTGCAAACAGGCATGCCTATGCCACCTTGTGGTGGCATTGGGACATGGCGGGCATGCAAACAGGTGTGCCCTCGCCACAACATGGTGGTGTTGGGACATTCAGGTGTGTAACTCCATGTACCTGCACTGCCACGTGGCATATCCACGTGACCATGTAGTCTCACTGAGACACATTAGCATGCAAATTGGCATGGCCGTGCCACCAGGGATCAGTGCCAAGACACAGCAGGCCCTTAAAACATCATGCCCATGTCACCACCTGGCAGTGCTGGGAAACAGTGGGCACGCACAACAACATGGTCGGACTAGGACACAGCAGGTGTGACAACAGGTGTGACACACTGCCACGTCGCACATCCCTTGTGTAAACAGGCATGCCCGTGCTACCAGGCTGCTGGGACACAGTAGGCATGCACGCAGGGGTGCCCACACGGACGGACACATGGCATGAGGCTTCGCAGGGCACTGCAGGTGGACAAACTGGTGTGCTTGTGCCATCGCGTGGTGATGGTATTGGAACACGGTGAGCCGGTGCCACAACATGCCACCGCCAGGGATGTGTCCCACATCCAGACATACATACCCTGGCTGTCAGGATGGGTTCTGGGAAACAGCAAGTGCAAACACAGGCATGACAGAGAGATGGAACACGGCGGGCCCATGAACAGATCTGCCCGTGCCACCGGATGGTGGTGCTGGGACACAACTTATACCTGAACTGGCATACCAGTGCTGCCAGGAGGCATGGCGGTGCATGCCCGTGCCTCCACGTGGTGGCACAGGACTTGGCAGGCGTGCCAGCCGTGCCAGGACATGACAGGTGTGCAAACAGTTATGCTGTGCCGTCACACTGCATTGCTGGGACATGACAGGTATGCAAACTGGCGAGTGGTAGAGGTCACAGAGTGGTTTGGGATGTGGCGGGTGGGAACATGTGTCCAGCGTGGCAGCTCAGGGACATGGCAGACAGGCAAAACAGGCACCAGGCGGCAGGGCTAGGATCCAGCAGGCATGTGAGCAGAGGCGCACAAAGAGGTACGCCGGTGCAGCCACGTGCCAGTATTGGGACGTGACAGATACGGACAGGCCCGTGCTAGGACACAGCAAGGAATATCCACACCACCACATCGTGGGGGCGGACATGGTAGATTTTCAAACAGGTGTGATGTGCCACCATATCGGCGGTGGAACAGATGTCAGGTGTGTGAACAAGCATGCCTGCGTCATCACGTGGCAGTGCTGAGACATGTCAGGTGCGCGAACAGGTGTGCTGAACTCCGCATGGTGGCATCAGGACGTGGCAAGTGCGTGAACAGGCATGCCAGGACGCCACCGGTCAGGACGGGGACACAACCAACAGGCAAACATGCATAACCCATGCTGCCACGTGGAGGTGCTATAGCATACAGGTATGTGCAAAGAGGTGTGCCCATTCTGCCCTGTGGTGTTGCTTGAATACAGAAGGCACACAATCAGGAATGCCTACGCCACCAAGTGGCATCATGGGGGCATAGCAGGCATGGGAATAAGTGTGTCCGCACTGCCCTGTGGTGGCTACGGGACAGGGCAGGCGTGCAAACGAGCCCGCCTGCACAGCCATGTGGCATGACTTGGACAAAGCAGGTGTGCAAATAGGTGTGCCCACGTTGTGACATAATATGTAGCATTACAGGGACACTGTAGGACACTGTCTGCAGCTGCCACATGGCGAAGCTGGATGTGACCTGCTTGCAAACAGGCATTCCCGTGCCACCAGGTGGCGGTGCTGAGACGCAGCCGGCACACCTCTAGCAAGCGCAAACAACCATGCCCATTCCATCACGTGGAGGCACTGGACATGGAAAGTGTGCAAACAGGCCTGCACACTCCGCCACAAGACCACAACGAGACACCACAGGCGAGTGAACAGGGGTGTCGTGCTGGGAGGGGGCAGCATTTGGACACAGCAGACCTGAACACATATGCCCATGCCACCAGGTAGCGATGATGGAACATGCCAGGTACATGAACAGGTATGCATATGCCACCAGGTGGTGGTGCTGTGCCACAGCATGCACCAGAACAGATGTGCCTGCACCACAGCCTGGTATACCGGAATACAGCAGGCCCTAACAACCGTGCCTGTTCCACCACATGGTGACACTGGACACAGAGGGCATGCAAACAGGCCTACATGCTCCACCATGTAGCAATGGTAGGGCACAGGAGGCATGCCCATGTCACCACGTGGCAGCTTTGGGATATAGCAGGCATGCATACAGGCAAGCCTGCACTGCAGCATTCCAGAGCTAGGACACCGCATGCACGCAGATAGGCCACCAGGTGGCAGTGTTGTCTCTGCTGCCACAGCATGATGCCACAGGGTGTCTCACATGTGAACACATGTGGCAACACTGCCATGGCCCGATGCTGCAGCAAAGGCAGAGATCACATGCAATGCTGCTGCGGCACACCATGTAGCACATCTTGGGTATGGTCACATACGCCCACACTACCCAGTATGGTGCTTCAGCCCAGCTCCTGTGTGACCAAGCATGCCAGTGCTGCAGAGAATGGTGTTATGGCCATCTCATTTGTGCACAGGCATGCACATGCCACCAAGGCACAATGCTGTGGCACTGCTCATGTGTGAGGGTGAGTCTAGACGCCAAGCATCATTCTAGAGTTGGAGATCCCTTCGGGAATAATTGTCCCCATCTTAAAAAGCTGCAGTGTTTGCGTGTGTTTGTGTGGTGTGTGTGCAGAGAGATAAAGCAGTGTGAGCATTCAAGTACGGGAGAGCACAGCTTATTTATCAGCCTTTGATCGGTTCCAGGAAGGGACATCAGGAAGAAAGGCGCGGAAGGCTGGGGGTGTAGGTTCGATGGGAGAATGTTCACTTAGCACACAGGAGGCTTTGGGTTCCATCTCTAACAGTCCATAAACCAGGCACGGTGGCCCAGACCCATGATCCTGGCCCTGTGAAGGAAGAGGCGTGAGGATCAGAAGTTCAAGGTCATCTATAGCAAATCCCTAGCAAAGGCTACATGAGACCCTGTCTCAAACGAACACTATCATACGCTGGAAAATTGGAAGCTCGTTCAGTAAGCCTTAAGCAAACTGCTGGGTATTGTGTTATATTATGTAGGACGAGAAATAGCTCTTAGCAAATAGGGGCAGGAAATGGTTCCAGTCGACTATAGGCCATTGGCAAAGCCCTGCCTGGTTGCAATGCAAACACTGGGAGGCTTCTATGCTTCTCTTCGAAAGCAAACTGCAGAACCGAATTTGGTGGTGAACACCTGTAATGCCACCTCTCTTGAGGCAGAGGGAGGAGCCTGAGAGTCAGAAAGGCAGCCTGGGCTATGACTCCAGGCCTTGTACTCCCACTTAAAGGTAGACTGCGGTGGTGGTTCTGTCCCTGTACTCTCTCCAAACAGGCGGTCATGCTTAACAGACCCCAAGATTAAAGTGATACTCAGCTGGAGGCCAGGATGACAAAGAGCAATTAGCATATTCCCAGGTCAAAATGGGAATGCATGATTTTATGAGCACAGGGCATGCTATTGCAACCATCTGAGGAAAGAAGAAACCAGCTTCAAAGAGAGCCGTTCGTGAAGGGGCCTCCTCTCCATGCTCAGTGGCAGACCAGGCACTGACACACTGACTCTCGGGCCTCCGAAACCAGAGCCCCCTTCCTGTCTGAAACTTTTCCAGCTTCGCTTCGCTGAATAAAAAGCTGAGATTTCTGGCATTCTTGCCGGGTGAGTTTGAACTCCTGATAAGTTCATTTGGGTGGAAGAATGCGCGGAACTGCCAAGCTCTACAAATCTTTCAGTCAGCCAAGCCAGATCTGTTTCTAAACAGAATCATTCTTCTCCAACGTAACGTGTTTGCGCCAAAACGCTTTATGGAAAGCATTTTCTACGCTCGATAGACTAGCCATTAGATATTCCCCTGCTAATTATAGAAGTTGAATATTTGCTATCCACGACTCCATATTTTCAGTAGATGCTGTATTACCTCAGAGCCTGGTGGAAGAGGAGAGATGGGTCTGCTAGGGCTGTCATACTAGTCATACACCAAACGCCATAAACGCCTGCGATATTACCACCAATATGTTTATAACACAGACACAGGTCCTAGTACATTGTATGTGCTCAAATGTTTGTTGAGTGAATGAATAATTGAAATAGATTTTCTCATAGTAATGACTGTTTTGTAAAAGGTCGTGTGCTCCTGACACCAGTTTCCCCACTGGGAAACGGATACCCCTCCTTCCAGGGTCTGTTGCATTTGCAGCTGGCTCTTGTGGTGCACACCTGTATCCTAGCACTCTGAAGCCAGAAGCAGGAGGATTGCTGGAAGTTCAAGACCATCCTGGTCTCTACAGCAAAACCATATCTCTAAAATCACTTAATGAGTATAATACCTTCTGTGCTGGCTAGTTATTTGTTTGTTTGTTTGTTTGTTTGTTTGTTTTTCAGGATAGGGTTTCTCTGTGTAGCTCTAGAGCCTGTCCTGGAACTCACTCTGTAGACCAGGCTGGCCTCCAGTTCACAGAGATCTGCCTGCCCCTGCCTCCCGAGTGCTGGGATTAAAGGAGTGTGCCACCACCACCTGGCTGTCCTGGCTAGTTTTAAGTCAACTTGACACAAGCTTGAGTTATTTGAAAAGAGGGAACCTCAACTGAGAAAACACTTCCATATGATCCAACTGTAGGTGGTTTATTTTTTTTTAAGTGATTGATGAGTGTCCAATCATGCCAGAGTTTAAAAAAAAAGAGAGATCTTTGAATTTAACTTTTGTTTAGCTTTTTTTCTATGACCAATAACAACTTATAACCAACCCCCCTAAACAATGACAAACATCCATAACCCACTGAATAACCAAAACCCACTCATACCCCATCTCTTGTGAATGTGGGCGTTGTTCTCTAGACTACTTCTTATTGTCTGTGGATGCTGGCGTCTTTGGAGGAACCTTGAAAAAATTCAAGATGATGGTTAAGTCTTTCCTGGAGTAATTTGTGAGGCTGGACCATAGTCTTGAAGCTGTTCTGGATGTAGAACTCTAAGGAAGCTGCAACAGAGACATTGTGAGATGTGGAATCACCTGGGCCATTTGTTTTCATTGGTGTCTGGTCTCCTTGCTCTGAAAATACATAAACTTTTAAAGGTAACATACATATCTGTATTAGTACAAGTATAGACTGTATGCTGTACACCAGTTAGCCAGGGATGATTTTTTTGTTGTTATTTTATGTTTGAGCAGGTAAAATAGACATTTCATATGTTGTGGTTTTTCCAGGTTTATTTCTTTATGTTTGTAGTCAGGATTTTCCTCCATCAAACCTGATCATCTTTAACCTAGAACATATCCACAGCCTCTCATTTCCTGTGGAAATAAACGATAAACCTCTCTTCCAAAGCAACACACTCTTTGACTTCCATTTTGAAGTCAAGCTATTTTTAAAATATATAGGTTGATTTAATCTAGCAGTTTCCATAATCTAATGTTTCTTAACAGTTATCACTCATTTCATTAACAGTCAAAAAATTTATAAACAACACAATAACATACAGGATCTAGACTTTGTGTATATCCCATCTTTATGTATCTTTTTTTCTTTTATACTAATTTACTCTCTCTTTAAGGGCTTTATTTTATTATTTTAAAACTATATAGGTGTGTGTTTATTATATATATATAATGACTGTCTATACTCTTTTATTCTCTCCCAAGATTTTGTACACTTTTAAACACACTATAACCCATTTAGAGTTGTTTTTTTCCCCCATAAAGATCTGTCTTTACTGAACATCTGTAACGTTTTCTGTCTGCATGAGCAAAACCCTATGGTGGTATTTTATTTGTACTGAAATGTGATTTTATTTGTATGTTAATAAATAAAGTTGCTTGGGGGTCAGAGCTAATAGCAAGCCATAGCAGAGCTGGGCGTTTGTGGCGCACGTCTTTAATCCCAGCACTTGGTAGAAGAGCTAGGCAGATCTCTGTGTGGTCAAGGATACAGCTAGCATTGGAGACACACGCCTTTAATCTCAATACCATAGAAGACCTGGAAGTCTCTACAGACAGGCAGTGACGAGGCAGTCATGTGTTTGGGTTTACAACCAATGAGAAGGCAGAACAGAAAGTCTATATAAAGACAAACACACAGGAAGTAGGTCTCTTTCGGAGAGGTCTCTTGGCTGAAGACGCTAGCTGCAGCAGGCAGTAAGGCTCTTAGCTCTGATCTCTTGGCTTTCTTCTTTGCATTGGTTCTGTGTTTCTTATTTAATAAGACGGTTGGTTACATCTACAAAACCCCAAACCAGCCATGCAGCACACTGTAGAGCTCACACTGGTGGCTCTGGCCCATGGGTAAAGGCTGGGAGATGCCTCTCTATACCGAGGCCTGTATGAGAGATGGGGGGAGGGGCTTCCATTCATGCTAGCAACTGCCAGGAGACATGTGTCTTTACTGCAGCTAGCATGAGAAACAATGAGACTAGGAAGCCATGCCTTGGCTCCATTTTTGTGTGTTTAGAACCTTTTTAAGTTTTCTCAGGTCTTATGTGGATTTAGGTGATGGACATTTGGATACCATTTATAGGCAGAGTTTCTCTGTGTCTTGGCAGCTACTCAGAGACTTATTACTAGTTATAAATGCTTGGCCAATAGCTCAGGCTTATTACTAACTAGCTCTTACAGCTTAAATTAACCCATTTCTATTAATCTGTGTAAGGCCCTGAGGCTCCTGGATTTTACCTCTCTTACATGTCCTGCTTCCTTTCCATCTGGCTGTCCACTCCTTTGACTTCACCCTTCTTCCCAGCATTCTCTCTACCCTGAAAAATCCTGTCTAGCCACTGGCCAATCAGCTTTTTATTAACAATAAGAGCAATACATATTTATAGTGTACAAAGGTTGTTCCACAGTACCCATCTCATTGTGTGTGGTGCCACCCCACCCCTGGGCTGGTGGTCCTGGGATCTATAAGAAAGCAGGCTGAGCAAGTCATAGGGAGCAAGCCAATGAACAGCACCCCTCCATTGCTTCTTACACCAGCTCCTGCCTCCAAGTTCCTGCCTCGTTTGAATTCCTGCACTCACTGCTTTTCATGATTAACAATGATGTGGAAGTGTAAGTCAAATAAACCCTTCCTGGCCAAGTTGCTTGTGGTCATGGTGTTTCATCACAACAATAGCAACCCTAAGACACCATCTAATGGCTCTTTGTATGAGTCCTAGGGGCTGCATATAGTTGTGTGGTCCTACAGTACTAGATATTCGGGAAGCTCTAAGTGGACATGTAAGCCTTCATTTGACTATCCACAGTTCATTAAAACATCTGCTGACTTCCTGTTCCTCTTCTAAAGTCTAGGTCGTGTGTTCCAATTCTTCTTGGAACTCGGGTGATATGGTTATCTTGTGGCCTCGGGTGTCTTATATGGTCAAAAATTATTTTACTAACCATTGCACCCTACCCCCACTTTATGCAATTCTTTCTTTCCACAACCCTTCTTTCTTTATTTTGGATTTCTGAGACAGGGCTTTACTAGGTAACCCGCCTGGCCTAGCCCGTATTCACTATGTATACAAAGCTGGAATCAAACTTAATAGCAGTCTCCTTGCCTCCTCTTCTCAAGTGCTGGACTAACAGGCATTTGTCAGCATGATCTGCTTCTTTGACATTTTAAGCCAGAAGTGGAATTAAGCCCTGAATTGAAAGACTGGGAAGTTTGGAAAGCCTTAATAGTTTGAAGGGGAATAAACACTAGGCAGGCAATGCACAGTGTCCAGATGCAAATAAGATGGATAAATACAATTATTATAATTGAAAAACAATCTTTGTTCAGGCAGTATGTGGGTTAAGACAAACAAGGTGGGCTGGGGAGATGGCTCAGCGGTTAAGAGCACTGGCTGCTCTTCCAGAGGTCCTGAGTTCAATTCCCAGCAACCGCATGGTGGCTCACAACCATCTGTAATGAGATCTGGTGCCCTCTTCTGACCTGCAGTCATACATGCTGTATACTAAATAAATAAATCTTAAAAAAAAAAAAAAAAAAAAAAAAAAAAAAAAGCACAGGCTGCTCTTACAGGGGACCTGGGTTCAGTTTCCAGCACCTACATATTGCCTCAGAACTGTCTGTAACTCTAGCTCCAGGAGATCCAATGCACTCTTTGGCCTCTGTGAGCACCAGGCATCCATGTGATATACATACATAGCAGGCAAAACACTTGTCCATGTGAAATAAAAATAAAGAATAGAAGCCTTAAAGACAGAGAAGGCGATGCTGCAGCTATAAACAACCCAAACTTTAGTGCCTCGATATAATTTTATTTTTCACTTAAGCCATATATGTCTGGTAGAGACTGTCATCTTCCAGGCTTTGTTTATTGTTTACTTGTTTACTGCTCCGTGGCAGAAGGGGTGGCTTCATCTTGTTTTTGTTTGTTTGAGTCAGGATGTTGTAGAACGTTGTTCTCTGGCCATAACAGCCATTATTGTCATCTTCAGGGCAACTGTGACTACTTCCGGGTGAATCTGAGAACCATCCCTGTTGCTGTTTCCTCAAAGAAGTGGGTAGGGAGGGTCATTAGACCCTCAGCTGAGACTCCGGCCATGCCTTCCCTTGCCTCCATCTCAGATGTATGTAATTCTGCTAAGATGTGCGTGGTCGAGTGGTCTCTGGAAGTGCTAGAGTATATAGAGTGTGGAAGGTTAACTGTGGAGGGCATTCCATTATTACAGGTATGGGGAAGTCGTCATCCATACTTGGGTGAGACTCTTCGGTGACATGCTGCTTTGAGTTCATGCACAAACAAATTAATTTGCCACAGCTAATTTCAAAGACAATAAAGAAGAGCAGACAAATCTGGAAGAGAAAAACCCTAGACACAGTTGATGGATAACACTAATGACTTCCTTGGTGAGGTGGCCTTGCCAAGACAACCAAGAGCAGAAGTGTAGTTAGTTCAAATTGTGCAGTTATATCCTGTGATGGTTTGAATGAGAATGGCCCTTACAGACTCTCAGAGATTTGAATGTCTGGCCACAGGGAGTGGCACTATTTGAAAGGATTAGGAGGTATGGCCCTGTTGGAGAAGTGTGTCACTGGAGTGGACTTTGAGATTTTCAAAAGCCCAAGCCAGGCTCAGTGGCTCTTCTTGTGGCCTACAGGTGCAGATGTAGAACTCAGCTGTTTCTCCAGCACAATGTCTGCCTGCATGCTGCCATGCTTCTCACCATGATGACAACAGACTAAACCCCTGAAACTGTAAGCAAGCCCCAATTAATGCTTTCTTTTATAAAAGTTGTCATGGTCATGGTGTCTCTTCACAGTGCTGTGTGATATTTTGACCGAATTCCGACAATAAAGTTCACTTTGAGTCAGAGGGCAGAGTTAGCCACTAGCTGACCAAAATTAACCATAGAGGTTTTGGAGGACCGAGGACTGATAGGAGACAGGAAGTAGTAAGGCGGGGCCGAGAGAGGATCTCAACCCTTTTGGATGGAGGAATGGAAGAGGTAGGAGGTCACTGGTGGCTTCTTCGCTGCTTCTCTCGTCATTCAGGTTCTTGCCCTGATTATCTGACTCCCAATTTTTTATTGATAAAGAATAGTTAGATAACCATCATAGCAATAGCATGCTAAGACACATCCAAAACAAGCCACCGACTGGTTCTTCTCATCTCTAGGGATTGAGCCCAGGGCCTCATGCATGCTAAGCAAGTGCTTTACTACTGAACTGTATCTCCAGCCCCCTTTACAAGTTTATCTTCCATGGCTCCCAAGTAGCTCAGATTACAGAAATGTACCACCCACCGTTCCTGGCTGGGTTCATGTTAAGTAAGCCTGTGAGGAGATTAGTCAGAATTTTAGCATTTAGATCAGTTTCTATTGTGGAGTAGAAATCTGCTTCAGATTGATAAAAACATCAGAGTATGTTTCATCCCTGGAAAAGCCGTGGGATTCACTTCAAAGTGAATATGGTTGATGAGAGGCCAGCTCTTCAGTGTCTCAACCATTTGGCTGGTTGTTGGTAGCACGATTCTGCCGGTTTCCAGTTTCTACATCACTAATGTGTCCTGGTGCTTCAGCTTATGGATATGTGAAGTCATATACATTTGAACATTAAGATCAAAGGTCTCAATGCTCCTGTCTCACTTTTTGAAGCATCTTTTTCAAGGATCTCCGCGGGGTCCGTTTCCTCATTAATTCCCACAAAGTCACATACTCTTATCCAGTGTTAAAGGTTAATCCTAGTTATGGCATTCACGTCCAGGAGAGATTAATAGGAAATTCACTCACAACTTGCAGAAACATGTCTTCAGCCCATGTCTTAGTCATGGTCACAAAAGTGACAGTGTTAGCATGACAGATATCACTGAGTCTGGTGTTTGATATAAACTTACTACCCTCTTACAGTTCTGCATGCCAGATCTCTGGCCCAAGTCTCATTAGATAAAAATCTAAAAACCTCAGCAAGACTGAATTCCTTCTGGGAGCTCTAGAAGAGAATACAGTCCCTTGCCTTTCCAGCTTCTAGAAGCTACCATGCTATTTAGCTTATGGCTCTCTTCCCAATTCAAAGTCAGGTATGTTGATCTTGTCTATAATCCTAGCACTTGAGAAGCCGAGGCAGGAGGACTGCCATGAGTTCAAGTCCAGCACGGGCTGGAGTTAGACCCTGTCTCAAAAATCGAAAAACAAACAAACAAAAACAAACAAACAAACAAACAAACAAAAATCCCCAACAGAGTAGAAACAGAGAGTATCTACCTGACCTTGCTTTGTTCTTCACAGCGGGGTCTCTGTGGCTATTGAGAAGCCCTGTATTCAGAGGAGCTCCACAGGTGGTCTAGGCCCACATTATTCCCAGCTCAAAGGTCCTTAATTTAATCATGTTTGCACACATGCTGGGTTCTAGGGATTAGCAAGTGACTGCCTTTATAGAGTCATTATTGCTCCCACGGTGGCATCCACTCCTGCTGAGGCCACATGATGTGGTGAGCTCACTGTTACAGCACGGCCATTTTTCTCCCTGTCCCAGTACTAGGATGTTACTCTTTTCCCCCATTGCGGCTAAACTCTAACATCCCTCATGTCTTGACCTTCATGAGAAGGGAGAAAGGCGCCACCATCCCTGCCCCCTCGATCCATCCCTACGGGCTCAGTGACTCGCCATCACGAGAAAGCCTCTCCTCTTCCATTTTCCTGTGTCAAAAGTAAATAATACGCTATTTGCTGCTTAAAATACTTCAGTGCCTTCTCATTAGACCTGTTACAGCACCAGAAAGCAATGTTTATCAGCCCTTTATACCTCTCTAATCTCTCCTAGGACTTCCTTCCTTCTTGACTATACTACAGCTATACGGAAGCTCTTGCAGTCCCTCAAGGGTTCCACTGTTTTCTTGTGATATGACCCTCAAATACACCATTTCCCCCTTTTAGACTGTTCTTATTCACATCGTCAGGTCTGACTTCAAATGTCACTTCTTGAGCCAGTTTCCTTGTGGCCCTTATCTTTTCCCATAGCCCCCTGATATTTCCTTAATGTTTTCACTAAATCAGAATATGCATAAGGAGCCTGGAGAGGCAGCTCAGTGCTTATGAAAATACTTGCTCTAGCTGAAGACTCAGGACCCACAACCAGAAGCTCACAACTGTTTGCACCTCCAGCTTCATGGAAGTCCAATCCTCTGACCTCCTCTGGCTGGCGCCTGCTCCAATTTTCTCTCTCTTTCTCCCCTGCCCCCAACCCCCACGCACACAAGCACATGCACACACAATTTCTTTAAATAAAAATATCTCTTTTTTTTTCTTTTACAGGATCTCAATATGTAGCCCTAGCTGGCTTGGAACTTGCTATATAGATCAGGTTGGCCTCAAACTCACAGAGATTTCCCCCAACTCTATTTCCCAAGTACTAGGATTAAGGGCCCGTGCTAATACACTGCTACAAAATAATAAGGTTTTTTAAAATGTGCATATTTTTCCTCATCTTGTATGCTATTGGTTTCCTTAGAAGGAGTCTGAGATCTACCACGATGAATCACATTTAGCATAGTCTACCTTGTATCAGAAGACAAATCTTTTTTTTGTTTGTTTGTTTCTTTTTCGAGACAGGGTTTTCTCTGTGTAACTTGGGAGCCTGTCCTGGAACTCGCTCTGTAGACCAGACTGGCCTCAAACTCACAGAGATCCACCTGGCTCTGCCTCCTGAGTGCTGGGATTAAAGGCATGTGCCACCACCGCCCGGCTCAGAAGAGAAGACAAATCTTAAGGGATGACTTTCTGCCCAGTGCCACAGGTGACTGGGGTTAGTGGCATGGGTCACACCGTCCTTTTATAGTTTTTTTGAGGAAGTTGTAGAGTTCAAGGATTGACCAACTTCCAAAAGTAGGAGTGGGTGGGTATCCTTAGAAGCATGATTCCTGGGTTGGAGCGAGAGCTGATGATTGACAGTAAGCCTTCTTATTTGTTGCGGTAACGCCCGCGTCACCGCTAACCGTTCACCATGTCCGAGCGAAGGGCTGCGGATTAAAAAATAGAGACAAGAGACAGCGGGTCATCCGTACGATTGGATGTCGAATGCCGTTTATTGAAAGAGGGGAGGAACCTTAAATACGTACAGGCTTACAGCACAAATGGAGGAACCCCCGGAGGGCAGAAGTTCGCTGTCAATGGTCTACATTCCAGACTCAATGTTCGACCATCTAGCATCTAAGTAGTTAACGCCCAAAATACAGGATACACAACAAGGAACTTCCTTTAAGCATTCAGAAGGGTGGATACCGGCAGGGAATCCGAATAGGGAGGAATTCTGATCAAGGTCAAGCAAGCAAGGCCGCAGCCACTCCCAGTCGGGGGCCAGGGCCCATGGCGCCCACAGGTCCCCCCTTTTTATTAAATGAGCTTCTGACTTAGGTTGCGTGGGACCAGCAGACCACCTTACCCGTCATAGAGACACTTGCCCAGGCCACACAAGTGCTCTGTCTTAGGTTGGTGGCAGCCGCCCAAGCATTACCCGTCTCTGAATACTCATTATCATACAGACTCAACCATGTGAGCTGTAGAGTGACTGCTGCCAAAGATCTCAAAGTGGCACTGGGCTTGCAATCTGTGCGACACAGAAAAGACCAACAGAAGTCCGAACCCACCCATAGCCAGGAGGCTAAAGGCAATTGAACCACTCCCTTCTAAAACGAGCCTTGCTGTAAAAAGGAGTCCTTGTAAGGTGGTATCCCATAAGCAAATGGAACTTGAGTTTTAATAATTTTTTACAACTTACAAAGCCAATTATAATGTATAAAAGTGGAATTAAATTTGTCATGCCCAATAAGAAGAAAGATTAACTAACTGTGGTAGCTACTTTTGCTGCCAGGGTCTCCATTGTGTTAGCTGTAGTAACCAATTATGAAATAGCAATCCCAGGAACAATAGCAGCAGTGACCACCACTGCTAACAGCAACAACGGCAACAGCGATGTCAGAGTCTCTTCTGGAGCATGTGAGCATCATCTGTGTCTAGCTGCCACGGTCCACTGGCATGGACACGGCTCCAGGAACACGAACCACCAAGGCCCATTTTTCTTGATCCCAGCACTACTTAGGCTGGCAGGTCTGCAAGAGAACAACTGAGAAACAAAGAAAACAGAAAACAAAAACAGCAAACAAGGAGTATAACTAATGGCCTCAATAATGGCCACATTCAGGCTCACAAATTTTGAGGTATCTTCAAAAAGGCTAGATGAATTTCAGGAGGCGAATAAATGTTGCACAGAGCCATTCCTGAAAAGTAGGTACTACACCAGCTTGAGGGGGGTTGCAAAATGCGAAAAAGGCTTAGCTGGTATGCTACTGTTTACAACTGAAGTTCATTGACCTTCAGAGTTATCCTTAATCTCCAAGGTGTGGTACATTCTCAATGTTTTTTGAAAAAAGTTACCATACATTACCTTCTGAGGAATTCAACCACATGGCTACAGTTCCTAGGCTTAGAATAATGTTTGTCAAGGCTGGCCGTATTGGGCTCTCAATCCCCATCGGCATCAGAAGGGGAGAGTTTTTTACGAAGGCCCAATAGGTCTCTGCCATGTTGTGATTCAGCAGCAGCCACAGGGCGCACACAGCGTTCAGGAACCCAGAGAGGAACTTCATTGTCCTGTGGAAAGACACAAACAGATCCCCGGGCCCACACCAACACCGGATCGGGTCCCCTCCAAGTGCCAGTAGAAAGATCTTTCCATCGCACCAGAGGATGATTTGCAACAGGAGCCCTCCAGTGCTTATCTGCAGCAGATACTCCAGCAGAATCCACCGATAAAAAATTTAAAATATATAAAACAAGGGAAAGAATAGAATGTGGAGAGGAAAGATGAGCCCCTAACTCCCCCTTTTTTACTTTAGCAATATAAGTTTTTAAGGTACGATGGCAGCGTTCTACTATAGCATGTCTTTGAGGATGCAAAGGAATGGTGAAGAAACAATCCCTCAAGTCAACCACAATTAAGTGCCAATGTTTAGGAATTGCCACAGGGGCAGGCAAGCCAGGCTGTGTTGCTCCCATGAGAAGCATGGTTTTATTTACAGCTCTAAGATCCTGTAACAGCCTCCATTTTCCTGATTTCTTTTTATAACAAATATAGGTGAGTTCCAAGGTGAAGTGGAAGGAATGATATGTCCAGCATCTAACTGCTCCTTAACCAATGCATATGCAGCCTCCAATTTTTCCTTAGCAAGGGGCCATTGCTCCATCTACACAGGGTTATCACTCTTCCAAGTGATTTTTATCGGTTGTATTTTGAAGGCTGCTGTGCAGTGACCCCTATGGAAAAGATCCTAATCCTCTAGTATCGCCAGGACCCCTAGTGACACAGTTTTTGTCTGCCGCAGGGAGCGGGTCTCCTTGCAACATATTCCCTAAGCCTTTGCCTGGGCAGTAGCCCTGACTCTTCAGCATCTGTTGTACAGGCTGTGTAGTAAGCACCGCTCCCATGCCATCCAACACATCCCGTCCCCACAAGTTCACTGGAATGTCAGGTAGCACAAAGGGTTGAAAAGTTCCTGCATGACCTTCCTCATCCTTCCAATTTAAAAGTAGCCTGCTCTGCAATGGCATCTGAGCTGTGCTGATACCTTTTGGTTAGAGGTAGAATTTTTAAGGGGCCAATTGGGATCTCAGGATTCTTGAGAAATTATAGATATATCCAGCACCAGAATCCAATAATCTTCCAATCTCAATCCCATATAATTTTATTTTTAATTTAGGCTGTTATCATTGATAACTGTTTGTCAAAACACCTTTTTTTTTTTTTTTTTTTTTCCCTGATTTTGGCAAAAGAACTTGGCAAGCTGGCAAGCGAACTGTTCAGCTGCAGGGCTCGATGAGGGGCCTTCCACACTTGGGAGGGGGAGCAGACACCCAATGCAGGGTGCAATGTGCACCCCTCATCTGTCTGCAACCCCACACTTATTAGACTGACTTTAAAAACTAGGAAGTTTGTCCCTGGGGGATTCTTTTCTAGTCTGGACTAGCTTGAGTTGCTGTTGGCCTATTCAGTTTAAAATCACTCCTGCTTATTGCAGCCATCGTTAGAGAAGAGTCTTTCCAAGAATAGCTGTATCTTTTAAACATTCTACTCAAGAAGTCATTGACTGGCCGGGCGGTAGTGGTGCATGCCTTTAATCCCAGCACTCGGGAGGCAGAGCCAGGCGGATCTCTGTGAGTTTGAGGCCAGCCTGGTCTACAGAGTGAGATCCAGGATAGGAAGCAAAACTACACAGAGAAACCCTGTCTCAGAAAACAAAAAACAAAACAAAGCAAAAAGAAGTCATTGACTGATAAACACATCCAAACCCTTTAAGTTCAAGGGGATTGGAGTTCTTGCAGGTTTAGGGTGGGGCTGGAGAATCCAGGGTCATATCCTGTTACCATCCTCCCTGTAACTTTCATTTTCATTCTAGCAGAGCAGGGATAATGAGGCTGAGTAGGCATAGACTTAATAGGAAGTGTCTTTTCTGGGCAAACGAAGGCAGATATATATTTTTTTTTAAGTTACAAACACCATTGCTGTATTTTGGATATATTTTGTCCCTCCAAAGTCATATACTAGAGTTTTAGAACCTAATATAATATAACAGTGTTAAAAGAGTTTGCAGGGTGGTGGTGGCACACACCTTTAATCCCAGCCCTCGGGAAGATCTCTGAGTTTGAGGCCAGCCTGGTCAACAGAGTTCCAGGGCAGCCAGGGCTACACAGAGAAACCCTGTCTTGAGAGACAGAGAGACAGAGAGAGGGAGGGAGAGTGGGAGGGGGGAAGAGAGAGAGAGAGATCTCACCCTTTCATCTTTCTTCCCATCTCTTCCCTTCCCTCTCCCTATACTTCTCCCATGTCATACCATCTGTCGTTATGCAGTGTGATACGACATGAGGTAGCCAGTTGAGCTTAAGCATTTCAAAACTGTGAGCCCAAATCAACCTCTCTCTTACTTATGAACCACCCAGCCTCAGATATTGTCACACCACCAGTCAGTGCACTGCTAAGACAATCATCATCACCACCATCTTCATCAAACTGAAAAAGAAGAAAATAATTTTGAGACAGACTCTCACTATGTAGCCTAGGCTGGTCTTGAATCACCTTCTGGTCTTCCTCAAAGGTAGGATTACAGAAAAGTGCTACTATACCCAACTGACAAAATGCAATTTTAAAATTCATTGCCTGGCACAGACTTGTTTTGCTTTTCTTTATCATTTTTACTCTTGATATCCCCCCCCCCCCCCCCCCCCCCCCCCCGTCTCTGTGTAGCCTTGCCTATCCTGGAACTCACTCTGTAGACCAGGCTGGCCTGGGACTCACAGAGCTCCGCCTGCCTCTGCCTCCCGAGTGCTGGGATTAAAGGTGTGTGCCACCACTGCCTGGCCTCTTTGTCTCTTAATATGATAATAATTGGCAACAAGTTTCATTCCAATATTTTTAGCATATATGCTGCTGAAGCGAGCATGGCAACAAGTTTCTATTGAATAGTTCAAAAAGTATGCATGTCTGTACATGATGTTCATGCCTTGGAGGCCCAAGGAGAGTGTTGGATCTCCTGGGACTGGAGTTACAGATGGTTGTGAGCCACTCTGGGAGCTAGGAGTCAAAAACCCTGTCCTTTGAAAGAGCAGCCAGTGCTCTTAACTGCTGAGCCATCTCTCTAGCCCTTGTTTTTTTTTATTATTTTATTTTTTCTATTATCAGCTTGATACAGTACAAATTCTTATCCTAATAGTGAAATGTTTCACTGAAGCTTGCCCAGTGATTGAGTAAACCCAAACTTATTATAAGCCACAGTCATCCTAGGGTCTCCCCTGCTATGTAGCCTCCCTGGATCTGTGGGCTCCAGTCTGATTGTTCTTTTCTAGCCCTTGTTTATAACTTCTTGATGACATCACATACATTTTTAAGATTGCCATTAAATCTGGAGACATCACCAACAGTTTGTTTAATCTAATGACTTAAAAAAAAATTGGGGCACATCAGATTTCTCCAAATGAACAGCATTCTAGTTTGCTGGAGAGCAGTCCTTTAAATTCTAACAGGAGAGAACTTCCTTTTAAACTTAGCACTGATAAACATTAAATCTTTAAATTAAAATAGTGGCAGTTCCTATAATCCTAGCCCTAACATCTTAAGTGGCCCGCACAGGACTTGGATTTTTGCCCCCTTAGTTATAGGGCAGAGCCTCTCACAGAAAGGAATGGAGAAGCTGTTGGGCTCTCTTTTAGAAACAGATCTGAAAAAAATTAAAAGGAACTTGCCAATTTAAGGGCTGAGGCATAAGGGCTGAGGCAGGAGGATTATTGCAATTTCGAGGCTAGTTACCTAGTAACTTCCCAGTGTTGTAGCCTATAGTGTGAGGCCCTGCTTCAAAAAAATCCAAACAAAAATAAATAAAATCACACACACACACACATACACACACACACACACACACACACACACACACACACACACACACACGGCGAAATTGCCATAGATTAGCCTCATGCTCTCTTAATTTCAATTCTGCTTTCCTCCATTATCTTCCCATTTTTCTTTTTTCAGCACAGGGTCTGAACCAATAGTATCACACATACTACCAAGCACTCTACTACCGACCGAGGTCCACATTCCAAGCCACACACTTTTGACTCTGGAACAAAGCGCACGTCCACACGACAAGAGGTCTGGTCCTGCACCTTTCTTTCATAATCCTGGGAGGGCCAGCACAATGGGTGGGAAGAGTATTCTTGGAAGCTTGGGACAGCTGGCAATATCCTAACCACATATAAAAGAGACTCTAGGCTACAAAAATAAGTCTTACTAAATGCAAACCAAATGTAACCCTAGTTCAATTTTAGCAAAACGTTTTAGATGACTGCCAGCTACTCCAACACCTATAGTCAAGAGGAAGTGTGGCGGAGGGGGAGTCACTGAGGATGAACGAGAACAGTAATAATACCCTACTCTTTACAAAGTTTATAAAAGCATACGGTCACGGAGGCATATTGCTGAGATCCCTTTTAGGGTCTTAGAAGGGGGGCATTGTTCCTGTAAATTCCTGAAAGTGAAGTTTCATCGACTGTCTTCAGGGTCTGGAGACATTCCTCAACTCATAAAACATATTAAGGAGGAAAGGAGCTTTTATATGGGTCATATCTGTTCAGCATTTACTATAGTGGGAATTAAAAAATGTAAAATACTTTTATTAATGCATTTTAAAACAATTATATTACAAGTTAAAAGAATAACTCCCCCGAGACAGGGTTTCTCTGTGTAGCTTTGGAGCCTGTCCTGGAACTCGCTCTGTAGACCAGGCTGGCCTGGAACTCAGAGATCCGCCTGGCTCTGCCTCCCGAGTGCTGGGATTAAAGGCGTGAGCCACCATGGCCCAGCAAGAATAACATTTTTAATAAAAACATTTAAAAAGTATTAGTGAGACGTGTGTGGTATTTTTGTTTATATTTCTGTCAATTCTCTTATTTGTGGCTTGGTTGGGATATGCTCTACCTTTAACTATTACAGGGGTGCAGTCGTCTCTGGAAATTCAGCTGTGCTGTCCTTATAGTGAAAGAGTGAGAATCTTCCTACAAAAATAATTTTGGCTTTATTGACCCTGACTAGGCTTGCAGAACCACACATTTACAAGTCAATTCTTTTGGGTGCCTGAAGCTCTTTATCTATTTAATCAACCCCGCCTCCCAGATAAGTGCCAATCAGTTCCATACTTTAGCAAACAAGGAAAACTTTACAGACAGCTTTTAATGAATAACATGTCTTAGGGAAGTTATCCTTTCATTGACAAGGGGTAAATTATCTCCAGGATTGTCCTTAATTCTAGTTAGTAAGGCTTTAAAACCATGACTAACCTCAAACACAACTTAGGTGCTTCATATAGTGTGCTCAGTAGTTTTTTCTTTTTTTTTTAAGATTTACTTTTATTAATTTTAACTCTCTCTCTCTCTCTCTCTCTCTCTCTCTCTCTCTCTCTCTCTCTCTCTCTCTCTCTCTCTCTCTCTCTCTCTCTCTGTGTGTGTGTGTAAATACAGGTGCTCTTGGAAGCCCAGAGGTGTTGGATTCCCTGGAGCTAGAGTTGCTGGCCCTTGTGAGTGTCCCAACATGGGTGCGGTTGTGCCCTATCTCCAAACGGTTCTTTTGTTGTTGACGCTTGTTTGTTTTGTGTGGGTTTGTTTGGGTGTAGGTAACAAAATCTAAGGCCTTCTTTTATGGTAGGCAAAAGCTCAAAGGCCAACAGTCTGGCACACCCCTGGCCGCTCCCATTACCTAAGTTTCCAACTTCTCCCTGAATCCTTGGCATGTGCTAAGTAAGTGCTTTTTTATTCATTATCGTATTTCATCCTCGCAGCCATCCTAGGTGACAGATAATAAATAACACTGAACTCTTTTGCAGATGTGGAGCCTAAGATACAGGTAGGTTAGTGCCCAATCTTACACAAAACTGGGTCAGGATCTAAACCTTGGGTTCAATCTATTATTCACTGATAAAGTATACAGGTGGGAGACAGCGCGAAATCCTCGTGTTTAAAGGCATAAATAGGCAATTATTAAACCAAAACACTGTAAGGTCCAAGAAAGCCCGGACAGCCATCCGGGACGCACGTCTTCTTTCCCACCCCACGACTCCGCGTGATTGCCTCATTTTCCAGACATCTCTGTCTGTCCCGATGCCTTCGACGCTCTGAGACCGAACGCTGACCCTGAAACGCAGGCGCTCCACGGAATGGGGAAACTTGTGTGTGTGGAGGGGGAGAGGAGGAACCTCCGTGGTAACCACGGTAACGGTGGCGTGGCGGGAGTCCTGCGCAGGCGCACAGCGTCCTCCTGTGGGCCTGCCTGGGCCTGGACCTCCCCGGGGCCCGAGGGCGACTCCGGGTGGTGGGTGGGAGCCCGGCGGCGCGCGCCTGCGCAGCGGGCCGGGCGCTGGTGTGACCGAGCGCACGTAGCGAGGGCTGCGGCCGCCCCTTCCCCGGCGCGCCGGCGCGGCCCGGGGGTTATAAAAGGGCCGGACGGGCTCCCTCTGCCGCCCAGAGGCACCGCTAGCAGCCGGCTGGAGGGTAGCGGGGAGGTAGCGGCCCGAGCGCAGGCGACAGGACCCGACGGGACCCTCCGCACCCGAGCTGTCGCCGCCCTCAACGGCCCCGCTGTCTAGGTGAGGCGCTCCCCCGACCTTGGGGACCGGTGCGGGGTCCCCGCGGGCAGCCGGGTGTGTGTGTGTGTGTGCGGGGGGGGTCCCCTCGCTCTCGGCGGCGGGGGGCTCTGTGCCGTGCCACCGCCGCCCCCCGGGTCTCTCGGAGGGGATTCGGCCCCGCACCCCGGAGGCCCAGCCTCCCCGCCCGCCGCTCGCCCGGCTTCCCCCTCGCCGCCCCCGTCCTGCCTCCGGCTAGGGCTGCAAGCCGCTTCTGCCCCGCCCCGGGACTGGGACCTTCTTGAATGTTCCATCCCGGGCAGCCGGCCTCCCTGTTGACTTGGGTCGCGGCGGTACCTGGTCCTCCCTCCAAAGCTGGAGGAAGAAGGCGGCGAGGGCGGGCGGGCGGGCGGGGGTTTTCTGGGCTGCCACGGCCGCAGATGGTTAGCATGTGGCTGGCTGGGGAGAAAGCTTGCGGCGGGCGCTTTGCAGCCGGGGCTGGGGCACTCCTCCTCCTCCGCCGCCGCCTTTTTCTTTTCTTTTTCTTCTCGCTTTTGGAAAGTGAAGCTGGGAAGTGGGACCCACGCAGAAGTTAGGGCTGAACTTGCCTGTGGCGTGTCGCGGTGCAGCCTCCGCAGTTAGACGTAGCCCGGGGAGATGAGCTGCGGGAGCTGAGAAGTGGCTGTCATTCAACGCTGTCGGGGAAGCTGGCTTCCTCTGCATCCCCGTGAATCCTGTTAGGACGCGTGAACCCGTCTCTGTATTCTGTATCCCTCCCCCACCCCACCCCCACTTCGTCCTCCTCTCCCACTCCTCTCGTTCCGCTCACTCCCCCCACCCCTTTTCGTCCTTCCCTCCCCTCGTAGGATCGAAAAGTCAAGTCTATTGCATGCAGGCAGACCTTCCATGGTTGTATGAGAATTTTAAATTTAAATTTCGTGATCGCCCCCCCCCACCCCCATGGATGTTTTAGTGTGTGTGGTGGAGGGAAAGGATGGTACGAGAAACATGAGACCCTTTCAAGAGCGGGAACTTAATACGGACGCACTTTTTAGACGCTGACATCTTAAGCGGACCGCACAGAATGAGGACTCTTGGATCTTTTTGCCTCCTTAGTTATAGGGCAGAGCCTCCCACAGAAAGGAATGGAGAAGCTGCTGGGTCCTCTTTTAGGAACCGAGCAGGAAAAAAAAAAAAAAATTTAAAAGGAACTTGCCAGTTTCAACTTAACTGTTTCTCCGAGAGCCGTGGCTCTTGGACTTTTCCTTGGAATGCGCTCTGGAGGGATGGAATCGCCACTACGTGAGTGGGGGAGGGGGGAGACGTGGCAGCAGCGTTCCTTCATCAACTTTTTCCCTTTTTTTTTTTTTTTAAGGTTGAGGGGAAAAAAACGTATTTCCCTTCTCAGGTTTAGATGTAGCTTATGAATGGAGCTAGTCTTTTCCTAAAATAATCATATTAAAAAAAAACATGCCTGCATAGCAGGAACATTGAAAATTAATTTTCAAAACACATAAAAGGGTTATTTTGGTTATTTCTATGGAGAAAGTAGATTTTTGAGCAGGAAGTAGTGAAGAAGCTGAAAGTGAACAACCTTGAATTTTTTGTCCTGATTTGAAATATGAACAGCTGTGATTTCTTTTTTCTCCTCAGCCTCTGATTTTTCTTTAACTTTGGACTTCAGCCTGAGTGTCATTTCAGATCAGATCCTTAAATATGAATTTGAAGTTTTGCCTTTTTCTTTCTGTAGGAAGCATAGCTTTTTTTTTTAACTACTTCTTTAAAAGGTTGTGACAGTTTGATTTTGGAATATTGTGTCTAGTGTTTTTTTCTGAGGGCAAATGCCTTTTGGGTTTACAGACTAGGGAAATGATTATTTCTCTTTTAGGAGGGTAAAGCTGTTTCCATTGTTCTACTGAAATGAGTTTCATTTTGAAATGTTGAAAGCAGGGACTGTGATATAAAAGGACTGAGCAATTTTGTCTCTTGTTAACTCAGCAAAGTAGGTGAAAAATAGGTACAACTTGTAATTATTATAAAAAATAAACACTGAAGAACAAGGCTTTAGGCCACCTGTGTATTCCATTGTTGCAGGTGAGTCTCAGCTTTGGAAGGGGGAGACTGCTATTTTTCTGTTGCTGCAGACTGAGTTATGTATTTGACAAGTTCATTTCAAACATTTGCACTGATGCCAGGGATGTGTTAAGAATTGGGACAGCCATAAAGTTTGTGAACCTTAGTTTCTGTGGAAGGAGTGCTTTGTTTTTAATAAATGACTAACCTGGGGGGTAATTATTGTTCTTAGATTAATCTTTGAGATCCAGAATGGTTTCCAACATATTTTGAGGCCATGAAACCCCTTGAAAGTCGGCAGGAAGGTAGGGGCCTAAATCAGAAAATACAAATACACATTTCTATATAATTTTATATATTATTTTATGCCCCATCCATTAACTCCATTATAAGAATCCCTAATATCTAGGCTTCTTGAGGCAGACTTCTTGATTGTTTCAGAAAGTTGAGATGAGCATATGTCAACTTCAAGTATATAGATGGCTCTAATAAACTTTTGCTGAAAGTGTTTTTAACGAAATAGGTTCTTAGAATTTGTTGAACTGCTGTACTGTGAGTCAATAGAAATATATCATGTTATATATGGTCCTTCCTCTCCCCCAATATTGTAACACTGAAGGTGAAATAAACATGAAGATAAGAAAAGTAACTGGAATGGTCTTTGACATTGAATTTATTGTCTTTCTTGTGGTAAAATATTAAATTTTACAATTAAACCATTTGTGGCATGTGTATAAATATATGCATAAAATGGGGACTTAGATATGTGAAATTAGGGGTTGGGGATTTAGCTCAGTGGTAGAGCACTTGCCTAGCAAGCGCAAGGTCCTGGGTTCAGTCCTCAACTCCAGAAAAAAAAAAAAAAGATAAGTGAAATCAGTTAAAACTTGTGTTTATATTCAGTGAAATGTTTTTATATAAATTGAAGCTATCCTCTCGTTAGTTTTCCTTTAGCCAAATAGATACTATGCCTGGAAACCTAGAAAATTATAAAAGATTCTCATTTAGGGTACTAGAGCAATTTTGAAGCAAATTCCTCTTCCTGCCTTCTTGTGGATGCCCAGGATGATTGTTAGTATATTTGGCTGGATGCTGGCTAAAAATACAGTGCTAAGATTCATGCTTCTTACATAACTATCATCAGAATAAATTCTGCCTTAGATTTCTTCTGCTTCCTGTTTTTAGAAATGTGTTCATGTTTTGATGGTTTAGTTTTCTCAGTAATATTAAATCAAATTAATATACCATGCTTCTGGTATTTTACATTTGAGCTGTTTATTATAAATAATGTAAAGGGAAGACTAATTCAGTAGTTGTTTCATTTATTTGGATGGTGGCAGTTAACTTTTAACTTGTTTTCTTTTCATCTCTGTAATTAATTAAATATTTTGAGAAAGGTTCTCACTATTGTAGCCCTGGTTGAACCTGGAACTTCCCTCAGACCCAGAAAGATTTACCTGTGTCTGCCTCCCAAATGCTGGGATTAAAGGCATATGCCACTGTGCTCAGCCTTGTCTTAGTCATTTTTCTGTTGTTATAACAAAATGCTCAAGACTGGATAATATGTAAAGAAAAGAGTTTTGTTCATGAGTCTGGAAGTCTTAGAAACATAGCTCTGGCCAGACGGTGGTGGCCTTTAGTCCCAGCACTCGGGAGGCAGAGCCAGGCAGATCTCTGTGAGTTTGAGGCCAGCATGGTCTACAGAGTGAGATCCAGGACAGGCTCCAAAACTGCATGGAGAAACCTTGTCTCGAAAAACAAAAAACAAACAAAAAAGGGAAAGAAAAGAAACATGGCTCTGACTTGTGGTCAGCTGCAGTGATGGCCTCACGGCAGATGGCCTCACAGTGCTAAGAGTATTTGAAAGTAGTCATGGGGTAAGGAGGGAAGTACATAGATCCAGGGGTGTGGTTCACTTTCCCTAACAATCTGCTCTTGAGGGAACTGACTGACAGACCCTGAATTTAACCACTTCATTGGTCCCTTCTGAAAATGATGTCCCCGGTGACTTCACCTCCTCCTGGTAGTCCCCACCTCTTACAGGCTCTTCCACTGGGGCTGGGCAGATTGCCCAGTGGTTAAGAGCACTCGCTACTCTTGCGGGGGACCCAGGTTTGATTCCCAGCACCCACGTGGGATCTCACAATTGTCAGCAACTGCAGTCCTAGAGGATCGCATGCACTCTTCTGACCTTTGAGGATACCAGGCATGCATGTGGTGCACATACATGCATATGGCCAGAATACTCATATACATAAAAATTTTTAAATCTTAATAACAAAAACTTTAAAAGTTCTACCCTTTGGGTGATGAGGTAGCTCAGTAGGTAAAGACACTTGTCACCAAGCCTGGAAACCTGATTTCAGTCCTCAGGACCCACATATTAGGAGAGAGACCTGACTCCTGGGAGTTGACCTTTGCACCTCCTTCATCTTGCATGTCCTTCATCTTTCCTCCCACCCCCTGTCTACAGCCACACTGGGGGACTAAGCTTCCAACACAGGAACCTTTGAGGTACAAAACTAGATCCAAACCATGGATGCCAACCATTGTACTCAACCTCAAATCATTTAGAAAGTGCTCCGGAAAATGTTTTTATTTATTTTTGAGACAAAGTCTCATCACTGTGTAGCCCTGGCCATCCTGGAAATCACTATGTAGTTGTACATACACATACATAACTTGTCTATCCTCCTAGGCTCTCCCTCCTCTATGCTGGGGACCGAACCCCGAGTTTTGTGCATGCTAAGCAAGTGCTTTTTCCACTGAGCCACATTCCCTGTGCCCTAGAACTTCGCTTTTAAGTAAATTCTGTGAGGTGCTTTTATGGACAGCTCCATTTTACAAATAAAAGACTCAAAAAGGTCTCATCATCTGGTTAAGAATAGTAAGTGGCGAAGCTGGGACTTGGATGTGGTTGGTTGCAGGTTGTCCATTCTCTTGATTCATGTTTCATGTTAGTGCAACATACCAAGCTTTCTCATCATGAACTGTTCTTTGGGTTATTTTACACTCCCTCAAAAGACAAAGTTGCCCCAGATACGGTAGTAGTAGTTAACAATTGTGACTCTTTAGTTCTCAGGTTCTTCTATTCACAAAGAACATTCATCATGTAGCCCACATGCTGTAGACCTCTGTTGAAATTTAATGAGCAAGAGCTATAGAATTGGGCTGTGGTTTATTTTTGTCCCCTTTTCCTTTGCTTGACACAGAATCCCTTGATGTGTAGCGTAGACTGACCTCTTGAGTGCTGGGATTACAGGTGTCTCACACAGTACCCAGTTCTCTGGATTTTTTTTTCAGTCTTTGAAAAGTGGTTTTGTTTGTTTTTTGAGGGAGTTGGTTTATTTATTTTATATGTATTGGTATTTTGTCTGCTTGTCTATATGTGTACCAGTGTGCCCACAGTGATCACTAGAGGCATCAGATTACCTGGAACTGGAAGTACAGATGTTTGATAACCAAATAATTGTTTCAGCTAAGGCAAATACATACATTGAGATGTACTAGTGTTGGGTCTTAGAGACAATGTCTTGAAGGTGTCTTTGATTCTGTATAGGTAAGCATTTGTTATGTTATATATCTATATATATTGATTACTGTGCTGACAGAATTATAATTTCTAGTTTGAAATAGAATGGAAAACAGTTACATGTATTTATATGACTATTTGAGAAATATCTAGTAAATATTAACTCATTTTAAATAGGCTGAAGGCTTCTCTTTTACTCTAATTTTATATTAATTGGACTTTCATATCCAGTTCTCTAAAAACAAAAACCCTATAGTGTTTGTGAACCCTCCTTGCTTAATTTAGGGCTCCAAACATGACTTGCCATGTTGACTTTTGGTTTTGCTCCTTTGTTCAAATAAATCCCCTCACACTTTTTTTGAGGGGGTGGGGGTTGAGGCAGAGTTTCAGTGTATAGCCCTGGAACTGTGTGACTGTCCTGGATCTCACTCTGTAGACCAAGTTGGCCTTGAACTCACATATATTCCCCTGCCTCTGCCTTCCGAGGACTGTGTTGAAAGGTATGCGTCACCACTGCCTGGCACCTCATGTTTTTTAACTTTTTAAAAAATTTTGATATTGTAATATAATTACAACATTTCTTTTTCCTCCCTCCACTTCCTCTCATATAATCCTCATTTTTCAAATTCATAGCCTCTTTTCATCAATTGTCATTTCATACATACACATATATAATATGACTATATGTGTGTATATATACATACATACATGTAAAACCTCAGTCTGTATAATGTTGCTTGTATGTATGTTTGCAGGGCTGACCACTTGGTATTGGCTAACCAGTTGATGTGCTCTTCCCTGGGGAAGACTTATTTCTCCTGCTCCCAGCATTCCTTAGTAGAGCCTCCCCACACCCTGTCCATTCGTGTTGTCCTTGATCAGCTCATGTTTAGGTAGGTCATGTTGAGAGTTTGTGGGTGTAGCTTTTGACATTACTAGGAGATAAGATAGATAGTCTCACAGCAAATTCCCTGATCCTCTGGCGCTTACTATCTTTCTGACCCCTCCTGGGCGATGTTCCCTGAGCCTTAGATATAGGGGTCTTTTTTAGATATATGTACTGTGATTGGGCTCCACAACTCTGCATTTTGATTGGTTATGGTTTTCTGTTGTGGTCTTCTCTGTTGCTCAGAGAACTCTCCTTGATGAGGGGTGAACACTACACTTATCTGTGGGTATAAGGACAGATGTTAATAGATTGTTATTAGGGATGCTGCTGGCTTAGTAATGAAGTGGTTATAGATTGTCCTTCAATATCTGTGACATGAATCCCTCCACCTATTTTTTTTTAACCTACATAAGATTTTACTCATATTCAGGGCTGGCAGGATGGTGCTCAGCAGGATAAGATACTTGCTACCAGTTCCAGTGGCCTAAGTTGGATCTTCTGATCCACATGGCGGAAGAGGAACTGATTCCAGCTATCCTTTGAACTTCACATATGCCATGGCATGTGCCCCCCCATTAATAAATAGTATAAAATATAAAGACTTCACTTACATTCAAAGATTGCATGAAGTTGTCAAATTTGCATGATTTCAGAATATATCCATCATCTCTTTTCACCACAAATGTATTTTGAAAATAAATTACTTATACTTGAATGATAAAAAGCACTACTGACCTTACATGTGAATACAGTGAACAGTTGTTATAGGTACCAAGCAGAGTGATAGTGATGAAAATGAGAAAGGGGGTTGCTAGTAAGCTGAAGAAATGGACATTAGACAACTCTGCTGAGGAATAACAGACACTAAGTAAAGTGCACGTTTAGTGTGCAATTGGGTCAGTTTGGCAAAGACACTTAAAAAATGTCAATATAATCAATACAAGGAATGTCCATTACCCTTAAAATTTTCCTCATGGCTCTTTGAGGTCTCTGTTTCCTGCTCTTAGAGACCTTTCCTCTATGTGACTTAAGATTCATTTGTGGGTGTTACATAAAATAATTTTGTGTGGAGGTGTGAGTTTGACTTCTTAAAGTTAACATTGACTTTTGGCATTTATCCATGTTGCTACATGTACATTCTGTTTTTATTGATGAATAGTATTTTGATGGACATTTGGGCCATTTTCTGTGTTGTGAGCTTTTGTGTAAACATCTTTGTAGAGGCTCATACTTCTGCTCCCGGGTTAATATGTAGGAGCAGAATAACTAGAGCATACATGATAAGGAAATATTCTCCCCCCAGTTGTTGACTTGTCTCTTTTTTTTTTTAACATTGTGCTTTAAGAGGTAAGAATGTTCACTATTCTCAGACAACATATCTATGTAAAAAACTGGTCAGGACAATTTCGAGAGGACTAGTTGAGAGGATCCAGCCTGACAGACTACTCTCAAACAAGGACTTGAAACAAGCCCTGAACTTTCCTATTATGCAGAGACTGGACAAATGATACAGGACTTGATGAAAATTTTGAAAAGAAAAATTTTGAAAAGAAAAAAATTTTCTTTTCAAGATTCCCTAAAGATATCTTCACCCCTAGAAAGCAAAAATAAAAAGAGAATAAGCTATGAGATAGATCATTGAATCTACTCTGAGAAAAAAGATAAAGAAATAATAGGATAAATAGGTAGATCATTGAATCTATACTGAAGAAAAAGGGGAAGATATAAAAATGACAAAAGGTAGACTACTGAATGTATTATGAAAAGAAAAAAGAATATGGATATGATAAGATAAAAAGGGAGATTATGGAATCTACTTTTAAAAAGGAACAACTTGTTTTAAATAAGATAAGTAATGAAAATTTTTTGGTCTGAGTTGATCAGATGTTACTGGACTAGACATTGTTAATAAATATAATGGAGTTTTTATCTGAATCTGTCAAATGTTAATGGACTAGACATCATTAATGTAATTTTTGGCTGCATATATTGTATATACTTATTGGATAGTTTTTCTTGTATTAGTTATAAGCTTTCTTTAATTTTAGACAAAAAGAAATGTGGTGGTATTGTGTTCTCCAAAATATTGTGTACCTTAATAAACTTATTTATTAAATAAGTTTAAATAAAAGAAAATTTTTGGGTTAATTGTCAAGTCCTGTATCATTTGTCCAGTCTCTGCATAAAAGGAAAGTTCAGGGCTTGTTTCAAGTCCTTGTTCAAATAGTCTGTCAGGCTGGAGGGAGAGGCAGGAAGATGCGGAGTTTCAAGGTCATTGTCTGCTACATGGTGAGCTTGAGGTCAGCCTGGGCTACATGTGATCCTGTTTCAGAAAGCAAAGTCCTCCAAATGAGTGCATTCAGCAAGTTTACAGGATAGAAAGTCAATATACAGCAGTCAGTTGTCTTTCTCCTTAACTGGTACTTAACAACTGGCGGTTAACTGAACAGTTACCACCTTAATGACCCCAGAAACATGCAGCTTCACAGAACTGTACAAGGCGAGTATGCTGAAATGACAAAACTCTGGCATACCATCTTCATGGATGGGAAGACTGACTATTAAGATGCTCCCTCTTCTCAAACTAGCCCGTATCCCAGCAGTATACCTACAGAGACTGAGGAGCTGATTCTAAAGATGGGGAAAAGTGAAAACCCTTGGAAAGAGCCAAGTTACTATAAAGCTACCGTACTCCAGACAGTATGATATTAGAAAAAGATACAGTGAACAAAACAAAGTTCACACACAAACATGGCCAATTAAATAAAAACAAAACAAAACAAAACAAAAAACCAAAAACCCTCCAAGACAAAGTCATAGACCAGACTGCTTTGAATTCAAAATTCTCCTGTCTCATCTGTTTGAATGTACACATTCAGCTCAGTTCATTTTTGGGAAGCTAAAAAGCAAATCAATACAGAGAAGTCTGGAACAATTGCTTAATTATATGCAAAAAAGGGAGGAGAGCATCCTTGTAAGGTTTTCTGTTTGTTTTGTTTTGTTGAAACAGGGTCTTATTGTATAGTTCAGGCTGGCAACTTTGGACTCTGTAGTTCAGGTGAACCTCAAACTCAGTCTACTGGTTCAGTCCTCTGAGTGCAGGGATTATTGGCTCTTTTCTTATTTTTCTGGTGTTTTTGTTTGTTTGTTGTTTTGAGACAGAACTCACCATGTAGACTAGGTTGGCCCCAAACTCACAGTTGATCCTCTTGCCCCTACCTCCTGGTGCTGGGGTTTCAGGAGTGTGCCACCACACCTGGCATCTTTGTTTTATCCGTAAGAGAAATTTTGAAAAACGTTACTGTTTGTATATAGCGGGATCCTTAAGCAGCGTCAAGCATTGCATGCGTAATTTAATGTTTCTTTTCCTCCTTCCTTTCCACAGCCTCCTTCCACTCTTTGCTCCCTCTTAAAATACAGTCTGCATCTGATTTCTAGTGAAGTTTGAGTCGAAGTGGCCTCTTCTCTACTTCTCCAAGTCTTTGTTTTTCTTTCCGTGTCCCTCAGGACACCTTGGTAACAAATCCAGCTGTAGCTCTTGCCCCACCTTTGGAGTTTCTTAAGTGTCTTCTGTGTGCCTGACACCATCTTAAGTGCCTTAATTTACATTGTTGGGTTATTGTTGTCTTTATAAGCCTAAGGCTTTTTTTTAGTTCTATTATTTTATTTCATGTGTCAGTGTTTTGCCTGATTGTTTATCTGTACACTGTATGTGTAGTATCTGAAAGAGCCAGAAGAGGATGTCGGATCTCCTGGGACTGGAGTTACAGCAGTGGCAAGTGGTCATACAGATGCTGGGAATCAGACCCTGGTCCTCTGGATGAGCAGCCAGAGCTGTTAACTACTGGATTCTCTCCAGCCCAGAAATACTGCTTTTTTAATTACTTGGTGGTGGTCACTTTTAGCCTCATGTTTTAAGTTGCTTATTCTCCTTCCTATTAAAAGGCCATCAAATAAAGTAGACATTATTGATAAATCTTAATAATTTAGAATGCTTGTAATATATCACTTACAATGCCATTTTTAGGCTCTCTATCCTGGGAAAAGAGCTCTAACTTTTTTGTACATTAGGAAAGGTATGTTTTGAGACAAGATACACACACACACACACACACACACACACACACACACACACACACACACATCCTTAGGCTGGTTTAGAACTCATAATCTTCCTGCTTTAGTCTCTTGAATTGTAGGTGTGTGGCACCACACCTTACAGGAACTGCCTATGTGTTTCTAAGGTGCTTGAAACAATTAAAATCTATTGTTTAGTTTAAAATAGGCAGTCTAAGCCAGATGTGGTGGCGCATGCCTTTAATCCCAGCACTCATGCAGATGCAGGCGGATCTCTGAGTTCAAGGCCAGCCTGGTCTACAGAGTGAGTTCCAGGACACCCAGGGCTATATAGGAAGACCCTTTTTCTAAAATAAAATAGACAGTCTAAAAGTCAAGAACAAGACCATTTTAATAGTGATTCCTAAATTTTTATTAAAAATCTGATATAGCATTAAAATAATTGTCCATCAGAAGCATGATGGAAATTTATAGAATAAAGTTAAGACAGATTACAGTTTGATGAGGGATTGCAAAGAAGATTAGAAATTTAACCAGTTCTTTTAGTAATTGCTTGGTTGTTTTGGAAAACATGTCCTACGTGAATGGGAAAGCATGCCAAGTCCAGTTACGTAGCACGTTGTAGTGGCCTTCATTAGGAACCAGAGTTTGTGTTGATTGTGAAAACTATCACAAGATTAAAGGTGAACACAGAAGCCTGGAGAACAAGCAGTTAGTAGCAGATCTGCTAGAGCTTTCTAAAAGGTTTGACGCAAGTATGGGAGGCAGGGAGAGACTTTAAAGGAGCCTTGTGGAAAAATTTTAATGTCAGGCAAAGTTTAGATTAGAATATCAAGCATTCTTTCATCTCCGTTAAGATTTGGGTGATGTGTCTGGGAAGGAGGAACATTTTCTTAAAATGTTGCAACTTTTTTAGAAGAAAAATATGAGGCTGAAAGGATAATAAAGTATCTGCCAGATGTCCTGTTCTAGTAATCCATTAAATAACTTGTACTTGAAACTCAATGAATGCTGATAACACTGTAAATGTTTACAGTGTAGTAGAACTATTCCAAAACCTGTTCCTACGTTTGATTGACCTGGTGAGTGTGTGGGGCTGGACTTTTCCTGAAAGAAGCATGACAGAAAAGTTGTGTTCGGTAGATAGCAGTGTGTGTTTACCCAGGCCTGCCTTCAGTAAGGTTGCTGCTCTCCCCTCCCCCATAGTTTTAAAAATATAACATTCACACTAAACATGTACATGTATGTTACAGGATTGTATAATAAAAATTCATGAATCTGCTGTCTAAGCAGTAATCAGATGCTTTTCTTTTTTGATACATGGTTTTGCTTTGTAGCTTAGGCTGGCCGAGAGCTCATGATGGTAGCCCAGGCTGGCCTCAGATTTCCAGTCTTCCACTGTAGCCTCATCAGTGCTTCAGTTACGGCTCTGCAGTGCCACATCGGGCTCTGAAATCATTCCTATTCCACGATACCAGGGTTATCTTGGCATCCTTTCCCTTTTCTCCTCCTTCCATCCCTTAAATCTTCTCTCTCCTCTCTGCAGGTCTTCTCAGGAATCCCGAGACTTAGTTTTTCCTCTTAAGAGATTCCATTCAATACTCCAGGGGCAGGAGTAGAGAATCTCTGGGAATTCAAGGCCGCCATGGACTACACAGTGAGACCCGGTCTCAGAAAAACCAAATAAAGAAATAGCGTAAAATGAGAGAGATTGCATTTACTTTGGCTTATTTAAATTCTGTTCCCTGTGTGAAAACTTAGAGCAGAAGGCGATTATATCTCACCGCTTCTAAATGCTGTAGTAGCCCTTGGGAAGCCTGACTCTTAAGTATTCTGTAGTGATTTGCTTTTGCAGACCTGAAGGGTAGAAATAAATGGAAGTAGGACATAGTAATTAAGAAAATCATTATGCTTTAAAAAAAAAAAAACTGTGATTATAAAGCTATGTCTGCCTATTAACATGCCTCTTAGGTTGTTCAGTGAATGTGGGTAAATGAGACATAGTACTGAAACAGATTAGAGTGAGTCTTTTTCTGAAAGATGAATTGAAGTGTAAAACTTTTAAAGAAGGAGTCCTGTTTTTGTGATTTCAGTGTTTTTCTGTATCCAGTGGCTCTCCAAGTATTGTCGGCAGATCAGCAACGTCTGCAGCTCCTGGATATGAGTACAAATTACCTGGCAGTTTGAGAACCATAGCTGTATGGCAACAATTAGCTTGTCTTGCTGGTTGTTTGGAGTGATGCTGTATAGGCCTGAACTTTATATTGCAAATGATAAAATCCAATTTAAAGTAGCCTGGAAAAAAAGACTTATAAAAGAGGCTTCCTTCGGTGTATTGGGAAGTTATTGGGGTATCTCACTGGTTCAGTGCACCAGTTGTAAAGAACGAGAGACCTTGTGGTTAGAAGTTCTTGATGCTGTATTACTTTGTCTTGATTGGCTGGATACATCCTTGAGAACTAGGAAAAATAGTCGTAGGTCCGACCCCAGTTCACATGTGAGTTAAGCAATTCCATGAAGACTGCTTTCTCCCATTCACAAGTCCATTCCTTAACCATTATGTTTGTGAGGATGAGGGTCAGTGATTGGTTTGCTTTGGATTGTATGTCTATTTCTAGGAAGAAGAACGGACAGGCATGCCACCATGACAGCATAGTTCACTACTTCATAGTTGGTTTGCCTTCAGATAGACCTCCAGATAAGACACCTGGAAAATGGATGGGTGACAAGGTGGCTCCGTGTGTAAAGCACTTGCCACACAGCGCTGAGGACCTGAGTTTGGACCCCAGAATCCTTGTAAAGGTCGAAGGAGAGAACTAAATGCACAAGGTTGTCTGACCTCCATATGTGTGCACTCCGACCCATACATCATATATACGTACATAACAAAATATGCAGAGGTATATAAAAAGTCACTTAATGCCCTCCTACATTCTCCTGAATTCCTTCTGCATATTTTCTTACATAGTCACAACTATATTACTTGTTAATTTTCCCTCTTCTGTTTTGAAGAGACACTTTCACTATTTATATAGCACAGGCTGGGTTTGAACTTCTGCCTCAGCCTCCTAAGTGCTGGGATCACAAATGTACAAATTTGAGCATTTTTTGTTAGCATAATTTCTCCTTTTGAATTTCTAATTTCTTTATCCATTTACCTATTGGCATCTTTTTGTCAGGACTCCTCGGTAGACTTATAAAAGACAGTTTCATCGAGATTTTTCTTTTATTGCACCTCATTTACTTTGTGTGCCTGGATGTGCATGTGTGCCATGGTGCTCCAGTGGAGGTCAGAAGATAACTTGGAGTCACTTTTCCTCTCCACCATGTGTGTCCTGAGGAGTGAACTCAGGTCCTCAGGCTGGTGGCAGCCTTTACCCACTGGGCCACTTCAGTGGCCCTACAAACCATTTTTATACCATCTGGATTTTGATAGATTGTTTTCTTTTTCCTTTCTCCCTCTCTCCTCCCCCACCCTCGTGTGTGTGTGTGTGTGTGTGTGTGTGTGTGTGTGTGTGTGTGTGTGTGTGTGTGTACACGCACATGCTTATGAGTGCAGGTGCCTATGGAGGCCAGAGGAGTCAGATTCTCTGGAGCTGGAGTTACAGGTGGATATGAAGTACCTGATGTGGGTGCTGGGAACCAAATTCCGATTCTCTGTAAGAGCATTACATACTCTAGCCACTTATTTTTGAGACAGGATCTCACTGTGTAGACAAGGATGGCCTTGAACTGACAGAGCTCCACCTGCCCCTGCATCCTTGAGTTCTGTGATTTAAAGGTGTACCACCACACCTAGCTCCTTTTTATTTTTTTTTAATTAACTTGCTGGGGGTGGGGCTTCTGTCATGATTTGTGTGGAGGCTCGAGGACAACCAACAGGAGCTGGATCTCCTTGAACCATATGAGATCTGAGGACTGAACTCGGGCCACTGGGTTCGCTGGCAAGTGCCTTACCAGCTGAGCCATCTTACTGGCACCGGCTTTCTTCTTTTTAAGCTGGTAAATTCCCAGCTTTCAAAGACTTTATCGCTTGTTTTGTTACGCTGTTTTGGTTATAGCTATTTGATCTTTGCAAATTTATTTTGAAGAAGCAGACATTTATTCTTTATTCCTAGTGCTTTGGGGTTTTAAAGAGGCTCTGTGGTTATTAAAGGTCTAGTTTTTCAGGGCTGGAGGGGTGGCGCAGGACTTCAGAGCACTGTCTCTTCTTGCAGAGGCTCTGGGGTTTAGTCCCAGCTGTAAATTCTAGTTTCGGGTGATCTGATGCCCTCTTCTGGCCTCTGCGGGCACCATGTGTGCATGCGGTGCACATATATACTCCAGAGAGAAACACTCATACATTTAAATAAATCTAAACCAATATTTTTTAAAAAGGGAAACATTTGAAAAGACATAGTTACTGGAAGAAAATGCCATTTTAAAGCTGCTCTTTTGTTATTTCTGTAAGCTAATGGTTCTTGATTCACTGTGAGGTTTAAAGAAAATGGCAAGTAACAAAGAATCCTTAATAACTATATTTCAGTAATGAAAAATCTTATCTGACAGATCTCAAATTTATCATAAGAGTTAAAAATTTACACAATACTTGTGATTAGCCTTCTGTTAATATAATAAAAACGTGTAAATTTTTCTTCTGGAAATAGCATTTACTCATTAAGAAAATTATGGCAGAAATCTGATTAAACACTGAGAAAATTCTAGACTCTTCAGATAGCCCAGTGTTTTGAAAAAGTCTTGTGCTTTGGCAGGAGCCCAGGAGAGGAAGTGCCTACATCTGCTACATTCTAGAAGCTTTCCCTAGATCACTCTCTGTAAGGCAGCCAAGAAAGCTGGATCTCACTACTGTGTGCTTCTGGAAGGATCTGGAAACTTGTAGCAAACTTGAGGGAGGAGATACAGGAGTTCTTCCAGAATGCCATTTTATTGCGGTGATCTATTTTTACTGAGATTCTACATAAGGGTGAAGGTAAAGGTACTTTTCAGCTTTTATGAAACGGGGGCTTTCAGCCAAGCGTTTGAAAAGTTGTTGATTTAGACAAATTCACATGGGAAAGATCGGTGAGATGCCTACAAGAACAGGTTGGCAAGTCAGCCTAACCGATGGGAACCTGCTTCTGAAGCGAGCCCCACCGTAGTGGGGAAGGCCAGAGCGCAGTGGGAGGGGGAGGGGTGCTGGTGTAGTGGGCGAGGCAGGGCGGAGCCTGTCCGTGGTTGCTTAAAACCCACCTTATCATGAGTAGTCCTCACTAGGAAAGACTGCTCCAGGGACTGGGAAAGACCGGAGGCACGGGGGAGAGGCTTTGTGCTTAAAGACTGTGAAGACCAGAGTTCAGACCCCCAGAATGCAGGTTTTATGCCAAGTGGGTGTGGCAGTCTGCCTGTGATTCCAGCCTTAGATGGCAAAAACCTGATCCCTAGAGCAAGCTGGCTCCAGGGACTAGCCATGAGTGAGCTCTGGATTTGGTTGAAAGAACCCGCCTCAATGAATAATTGAAAGGGTGATTAGGAGATTGAGACATCAGCCTCAGGCTATGCATGCATGCACATGTGCATCACACACAGAAGAATGGAAAAAGAAAAAAATTAAAAAGAAAGGCTTTGCTACAAGGTTGAAATTAGGGGGAAAATCACAGCTGTGATTTTTTCCAGAATGCCATTTTATTGCGGTGATCTATTTGGATTTTTTTTAAAAAAAGATTTATTTATTTATCATGTATACAGTGTTGTTTGCATGTATTCCTGCAAGCCAGAAGACGGAACCAGATCTTATTACAGGTGGTTTTGAGCCACCATGTGGGTGCTGGGAATTGAACTTAGGACCTCTGGAAGAACAGCCAGTGCTCTTAACCTCTGAGCCATCTCTCCAGCCCTTGGATTTTTTTTTTAACATAGAACACAATAATAAGATAAGTTAGTCCTTTCTAAAAGTTATTACTTCCTTCCTCCAAAGCTAGCCCTCAAAAACTCTGTCTTTAAGAGAAATTACTAGTTTAAATATACAGGGCTGTTAATTCTTTTGGCATTCTCCACAACTTGAAATAATAGCATTGTGGTTGGGGGCGTAGCTCAGTTGATACAGTACTTACCATACATACTCTGGGTTTATCATGCTCTGGGTTCCATCTCCAATACCACATAAACAGGGCATGGTGGTACATACCTGTAATCCCAGTTATTAGGATCAGAAGTTCCAGGTCATCCTTGGCTACATATACATAGTAAGTTCCAGGCCATCCTGTCTGGCCTTGTCTCTAACAAACAAACAAACAAAAAAATAGCATAGCTTAATTCATGTTTAATTAATATACCATACAATCCTATCTCTTTCATCATTCATGATTCAGTCCTTTCACAGAGTTATGAAATATTCAGTCACCTCGGTTTTAGAACATTTTTATCACCTCCAAATCCGCAACTTGGGGTTTTAAATTTTAGAACCATACTTGGGAGCCTGGCAGAGGTGGCACATGCCTTTAATCCCAGCATTCAGGAGGCAGAGGCAGACTCATCACTAGGAGTTCAAGGACAGCTTGGTCTACATAGTGAGTTCCAGACAGCCAGGGCTATACAGAGAAACTCTATCCCGAAAAATCAAAAGAGAAAAAAAAAAAAAAGAACTGGAGAGCTCTGAATATTTTTTCTTTTAAACCATTTTTAACATCTTTAAAATATATTAGTGATGTTTAAAGTATATTTTTGTGGGAAATTCATGTTTTAGGTCTAGATCAAAGGAAAAACCATTTTTCATACTAAATAAAAAGCCACAGCTGGGCCTGGAGAGATGGATGGCTCAGAGGTTAAGAGCACTGACTGCTCTTCCAGAGGTCCTGAGTTCCATTCCCAGCACCCATATGGTGGCTCACAACCCTCTGTAATGAGATCTGGCACCCTCTTCTATGTACATAATAAATCTTTAAAAAAAAGGAATACTTTCTTTCTGCCCTTCCAGAGGACCTGAGTTCAGGTCCCAGCACCCATATCTGGTAGCTCACAGCTGCCTATAACTTCAGCTCTAGGGCATCTGACGCCTCTGGCCTGCAAGGACATGCATACTTGTGTGCATAACTACACAGTGTGTATACATACAACCAAGAATAATAAAACTAAATCTTGAAAAGAAACTACAGCTGTTTAGTTGTTCTACTTCTAATGGTAACAGGAAAACAAATGGGTTGAAGTTTTTCTCTAGTATGGAACATCTAACTGTTAAAATCATAAATTAGCTGTTACTAAATTGGTTTATAAAAAATTAACATCAGTTCTAGCCTGGAGACTAACGGCTGTGTTCTTGTAGGTGTGTGACCCTGTGAAGTCTTCCAAGATGATCTGGTGTGTTTTAATGATAGGGATTCTACTCCCTCAGTCTTCAGCCCATCCAGGCTTTTTTACTTCAATTGGTAAGTCTTTACCATTTATGACTTAACTATGTTCTACATTTTTAAATGTAAATGCTTTTGTATTTTTAAATTAGTGAAAAACAAATGCACTATATTCCTGAAGACTGACCTTGGTTTACCCCTTGCCTATCTAAACGGGCAGTTTAAAAACAATCAGTTATGTCTGTCTGCTTTTCTTCTTTTTTTCAATACTGCCGCATTGGTTTCCTTTAAATTAATTTTTCCTGATTAGAAAAGGGACAGGTTTTATGCTTAGAAACTTAGGAGAATTTAGAAAAACATACCAAAGAATTATTGATAGTTGGGTGTGGCAGTACATGGCTTTAATACTAGGACTAGAGGCAGAGGCAGGCAGGTGGATCTCTGTGAGTTCAAAGCCAGCCTGGTCTACACAGATTGAGTTACAGGACAGTCAGAGCTACACAGAGAAACCGTTTCAAACAAAGTACGTGGATTAAAGGAGAGTTTGTGGGGGGGGGGGCGGGGGGCTCTAAAAGAGCAAAAGCATAGACTGTAAGTTCTCCCGCTCTTCCTTGTTCTCAGACTAGGCCTTGCCTAAAGTTTGAGCCATGTCTCTCTGTGATTTCCTCTCTGTACACTTCATATATATAATGAAGTGTTAAAAGAGATGTTTCCCTTCATTCTAGTGACCATTTTGATCCTTTTAAAATTGTAGAACTAGGGCTGGAGAGATGGCTCAGCCTTTAAGAGCACTGGCTGTTCTTTCAGAGGTCCCAAGTTCAATTCCCAGCAACCACATGGTGGCTCACAACCATCTGTAATGAGATCTGGTGCCCTCTTCTGGCCTGCAGGGATACGTGCAGACAGAACATTGTATACATAATAACTAAATAAATCTTTTAAAAAAAATTGTAGAACTAAAACAGAAATATAAATATTTCAAACACTTGGTTTCAGTATATAAAATGATGAGCAGCTCTCTTACTCTTCAAAATATAAAAACTTAAAAAATTTTTGCAACTTTTTCAAGTGTGTATAGTTTTTTGTTTTTGTTTTTGTTTTTTAAATCAAAAATTTTATCTTGAACACAAAAGATGAGGTATAAGAGCAGAGGCAGTAAAGAAGAAACAGTAATTCTTGGAAAGTAGTGTTATTTGTTAATTTAAGTTTGTAAATGAAAGTACCATTTCCCAACATAATCTAAGTTTGCAGAATTTATTAGTTACAAAAACTGGAACTGGAACTCATGATTAGAATTTTATTTGGATTAATTTTGGTTTATATGGTGAATTTAAAAAAAAAGGACAGAAAATGATCCTTTGTAACATATCTGTTCTACTCCAATTAAATCCTCCTGCAGCTAAAGGTTTATGGTAATGAATATTTAATAACCTTTCTCTTCCCATGTAGGTCAGATGACTGATTTGATCCATACTGAGAAAGACCTGGTGACTTCACTGAAAGATTATATCAAAGCAGAGGAGGACAAGTTAGAGCAAATCAAAAAGTAAGTGTGTTTTCCTTACTATGACTGCAACTCTACCTGAATTTTTTCTCTTCTGCGCTAAAGCATCAAGTGGAAATGAAAGCCAGTTAGAACGTCTAAAGCAGTGAGCACAGGAGAATGGGTTAATCCTGGGTCAGGTTCATGTGTGTCAGCTTGTGTGGTAGGTGTATGTACATGTTTATGTTTGCAGGTGCAAGTGCACATGTGTGTAGAGGCCAAAGGTTGACATTAGATGCCTTCTTCTATGGCTGGCTACCTATTTTTTGAGACAGGGTCTCTTTTTATTTTCTGGAGCTGAGGACCGAACCCAGGGCTTTGCACTTGCTAGGCAAGTGCTCTACCAACCCGAGACAGGGTCTCTTAACTCAACCTGGCAAGACTAGTTGGCCAGTAACTTTCCGGGATCTTCCTATTCCACCTCCCCAGCACTAGAATTATAGGCACACACCACTATTGGTGTGGGTGTTGGGGATCTGCACTCAAGTGCCCATCCTTATGTGACAGGCACTTTATACCACCTGAGCCATCTCCCTAGTCCCTAGTTAGCCTTTTCATTGCTGTGACAAAGTAACTTGACACAAACTCCTTGGAGAAAATACGTGCTTTGTCTCACAGTTCAGATGATCTAGTTCCATTCCAATAACAAGCAGCAGAGGAAGAGAGAATGGAGGGATAGCAGACTTCCTCCTTTCCTAACTCAGGAAGGTGCTGCCAGCATTCAGGGTAGGTCTTCCCTACCTAGGTAATCATCTCTGAAAACATCTCACAGATACACCCAAAGCCATCCTTTAAGAGGAACTTCTCCACCTAGTGATGTTGACCGTCAAGATTAACCATCACAGTGTAGAAGAATATGGACGCATGAGGATGTAGAATTCAGGCTAATATCTTCCATAATCTCCCAAATAAGCCACCTGCTAAATACTTTTCCAGTTCTACTCATGAGATTCTATTGTAGAGCTTACAGTGATAAGCCTGATTAGTGTTATCTAATATAAAAAACCTTGTGGTTTTTCTTGAATGTTAATTTTATTGACTCAGGTTTATAGTTAATCCTGAGAATTTGTGCTTTGTTTAATGAATGTTTCAGTGTTGATGTTCTTGTTTTATGTGTGTGTGTGCTGAGACAGTCCCACTGTAGCACTGGGTGACCTGAAACTCACTGAGATTGAGGGAGTTGAGTGCTGGGATTAAAGGTGTGCCCCTGGCTGATGAGGTTTCTGCTTTCAAACTCATTTTCTACATAGAGTTTAAAGATTTGCTGTAAATTAGCCAAACATGGCTGCACATACACATAATTCCAGCACTTGGGAGGTAGAAGCAGGAGGATCATAATAAAAGCCAGTCTAGACTGCATACTATAGTAAGACCTCTCAAAAAGCAAAACAAAGCAAATAATAGTAATAATAATAATAATAATAATAATAAATAATAATTAGCATGAATTAGGCTGAACTCAATGGCATGTACCAGTACTCACTGCTACTCCAGGGGAGGAAGCAGGGAGAGCTCTTGAGTCCAGAAATTCAAGGCTTGCCTGAGTGGCAACCTATTTTTTAAAAAAGAAAAACACATTGTATAAGGGGCTAGAAAGATGGCTCAGCAGTTAAGGGCACTGGCTGCTCTCTCAGAGGATTCAGGTTCAATTTCCAGCACTCACAAGGTGGCTGACAGTTGTCTGTAACTTCAGTTCCAGATCTGATGTCCTCTTCTGGCCTCCTCAGGCACCAAGCCTGCACATGGTAAACATACCTTCTTCATGCAGGCAAAACACTCATACACAATATGAAAATAAGAAAAAAAAATACAAATTTGTTTTTAGGAATCTTAAGTTGTTTTAAATGCATACTTAACAGAATCTAGGCAGGGCCAGTTCATTTTTATTATAATAGTAATTAAAGCTTTCTAGGATTTATGGGGAAATGAAAGTTTTGAGTGATTAAATTTTAGCTTTGACTGAGACAAGATTCCGTTTGGGAGAAATAATCTAAAACAAAAGTTGTATGGTTGTATTTTTGATTCTATTAAGTTAGGTTTTTATCTGTAAGATCTTGTGTTTTAGAGAGTCTTTATAATTTTATTTTAAAAGGAAGTTGTAGACAATAGCTTTAAATGAAAACCTTATAATTAGTCCCTTTTCCCAAGTTCTTTACTTTATGTGATTTCCTCGGTACACTCTTTTTGAGGGAATGGGGAGGGACTTGCTGTGTAGACCAGGCTAGCCTTGAATTCACTTGCCTCTACCTCCTGAGTGCTGGGATTAAAAGCACATGCCACATTTGGGTGGCTAGGGAAGTGGGGAGGTGTTGGAGGAGGGGAAATCTGAATATATTGTATGGAAAAAAATCTATTTTCAGAAACAAAAAAAGCATGTGCCACAATGCCTGGCTTAGCATACTACTTTTATGTCTTATGTCTATAGATGGGCGGAGAAGTTAGACCGACTAACCAACACAGCAACAAAAGATCCAGAAGGGTTTGTTGGGCATCCTGTAAATGCATTCAAGTTAATGAAACGTCTGAACACTGAGTGGAGTGAGTTGGAGAATCTGGTCCTCAAGGATATGTCAGATGGTAAGTTCAAAGAGACTTGAGAACCAAAAACTAATTCAGTTCTTAGTACAGCAGATGTTTATGTTGTTAATTGAATTATTGTAAGTATGTTTGGTTTGATTAGAGATAGTTGAAATCTGGAGCATTTGATTAAAAAAATAGTAACTTCTAATACTTGAAATAACGTGGGTGGTTTTAGAGAAATGATTAGATTATTTGGAATATAACTTCATTTCTAAGGGTAAAAACAATTGGGAATTGTCTTTACAAAGAGGAATGTTAGCTGTGTTCTACCCAGTATTTTGTGTTTAGGGTTATTTTACTTAATGTAGGCAATAAATTAAAAAAACAAACAAACAAAACCGAAGCTACAGACATTAATACTCACAAGTCTTTGTACATGAAATAATAAAATTGTAGTTGGAATGTTGTTGTTCTAACTAACAAAGAAAACCAAGCCTGGAATTTAAGGAGGTAAAGGCATTTTGTAGTGTACAGTAGAAGCTCAACTATTTGTTGACTGCATGACTGATTTAAAGAAGAAAGAAAAAAGAGCAAACTGAACTGTGTAGATAAAGTACTCTCTAGAATGCTTACCAGTGTTAGTGAGCAGTAAAGTAAACCTCTTTATCATGATAGTTACAGTTAGCCACAGCTCCAAAGTGTAGAAAACTTCAAAAGTGAATAGTAAGTAAGTTGAAAGTTTTGTGGCTTTTGACTGTGAGATGAACTCCTGCTGCCCTGCCCTGCTGGGGTGTGAGGCCCCTTTCCTTCTCCCCGCCCTTAGTCCTTAGCAGCCCTCTGTTCTCAGGGCATTGTTGTGGTCTCACATTTCATAGTGTTAAGTAACCCTCGGAGCACACATGATCCACAAGTGCAAGTGTAATGATGCTGCAATTTGGATGTGTTAGAAGCAATACAGTGTTCCTGTAAGTGAAAGCTCTTGACTTAGAAATGAAGGAAAAAAACATAGAAGTCCCTAAGATCCTTGGTAAGAATAAGTCTCATTCATTAAATTGTGAAGAAGGAAAAATAAGTTCTATATAGTTTTGCTATTGCACCTCAGATTACAAAAGCTATGCTCATGCTGTATGATGAGCACCTCAGTTAGCTAGAAAAGATACTGAACTTGTATATGTATGTAGGAGAAAAACAGTCTGTAAGGTTTTAGTACTAGCCATGCTTTCTTTCAACTACTAAAAGTTTTGCAGTGGGTCTCCTGTGGGTAAGGAAAGAACATGACTACCTATAGGACCGTGAAAAGTAATGACAGATGCTTGTGGACACTTCTTTACCATGAGCAGGGTTTCCCATTATATTAACACCTGAGACCATTTATAAGGAAATATACCCTTTGTATACACACACACACACAAACACACACACACACACACCCCATTCTACGGTAATGACCTATAGTTCTTTTATAATGTGAACCTTGAGACTTTGGCATTTTTTGTGTGGTAGTCATCCCATAATTATACACACACACACACACACACACACACACACACACACACACACACAGCCAAATACCATATATATGGGGGGGGTGAGGGAGAGAGATAGAGAAAAAAAAATGAGAACCTGTCTAAAATGCACAAAGCCCCAGGTTCCATCCTCAGGACTCTTTCCCCAAAAAACACAAACACTCTAGGATTTATATAAACTATATTAAAATCAAACTAACAAATGAATTACTTGATAACTGTATAGGCCCTAAGGGGAATGGATTATAAACACTCCTTTAAAAAGACAAAATCAAAATGTGATTTAAAATTTTAATGACACAAATGTTACCACTGTAAATAGTTATGTATATTATATATAACAATTATAGCAATAATAGAATATTATATAATGTATTACATGTAATATAACACATTTTACATATATATAAAGTCACATATACATTGTCCTCTTTTTCTCCGGGAGAACTTAAGCAGCATATTAGGTTTGTTTTGATGCAAAAGAAACATAAGAGCCAGATGGGGTGGCGCACACCTTTAATCCCCGCACTCGAGAGGCAGAGGCAGGTGGATCTCTGAGGTCTAGGCCAGTCTGGTCTAGTGAGACTCTGTCTTGAAAAAAAAACAAAAAGAAAAAAATCATATTCTTCTGTAAAACTTGCTTATTAAATTTCATGTGGAAAAGTTGGTTTTAAAATAGAAAATATTGAGGCTGGGCGGCAATGGCGCACGCCCTTAATCCCAGCATACAGAGCAAGATCCAGGACAGGCACCAAAACTACATGGAGAAACCCTGTCTTGAAAAACCAAAAAAAAAGAAAGAAAGAAAAGAAAGTATTGATATAAATGCTAGTCTTCCAGCTAACTATTCAGTTGTACATTACCATTAAAAAATATATGATGTTTAGTGATCAAAATAATATAGTCAACAGTAAATTAATGAAACTATTTCCAATGGTTTTTCGAGACAGGGCTTCTCTGTGTAGCTTTGCGCCTTTCCTGGAACTCGCTTTGGAGACCAGGCTGGCCTCGAACTCAGAGATCTGTCTGCCTCTGCCTCCCGAGTGCTGGGATTAAAGGCATGCGCCACCACCGCCCGACCTTCTGTGTATTTTTTTAGACAGGGTCTAACTGTGTAGTACTAGCTGGTCTGCAACTCGCAGACTCTGCCTGTCTCTGCCTCCACATGCTGGAATTAAGGGCATGCACGGGCTAGCATGCCTGGCTTGTTTGGGCATTTTGAGACAGTCTTATATATCCCAGGCTGGCCCAAACATTTGTCATCCTCTTGTAGGAGTTCCTGATTTAGAGGCATGTGCTACCATCCCTGGCCTCTGGGTGTTTGCTTTTTCCTTGTGTTGTGTAACAATGACTAATATGAATGCAATTCTGAAGTGACCTCAGATTGCTTACATTTTAACGGGACTAGGGAATTGAAGTTAATGGTCTGTTCCATCAATGTCAGTGTGTTGCTCTTCTAGGTGAACATGTGAAAATTTCATGTTAAGGTAGAAAAATTGTAAGTTTTTTTTTTATACTCTTAAAAGTCAGTGCATTTCTATTAAAAGTCAATGAATATTTACAGCCTAGCCTTCCCCACTGTTTTTCTATTTCAAGGCTTTATCTCTAACCTGACCATTCAGAGGCAGTACTTCCCTAATGATGAAGATCAGGTTGGGGCCGCTAAAGCTCTGTTTCGTCTGCAAGACACCTACAATCTGGACACAGACACCATCTCAAAGGGCAATCTTCCAGGTAAGAGAATTCTTCCCCTCCATCAGTGTTTGTCGCCCAGCTGCTCTCTTCAGCCCACTAGGAGAATGTGAGTAATTTATATCTTAAAGTATGTGACTGCCACATATTGTCACTTACAGACTGTTACTGTGTGGTCTGCACGAGTCCATGTCCATACTCTCCTGTTGTGCCTTGCATGGTCCCAAACACTAGACTTGCTGGATCGTGAGCTCATTTCAGACATGTACCAGCCTCACAGCAGTGAGGGTCAAAACTTAATATGACTCTTTGGTGTCTGGAATTAATTCTACCACACTAAACTATTAAGAAGTAGGATTTTTTTTTTTTTTTAATCTGCTATGGTTTAATGTGTCTCTGCCAGTTCCAGCTATTGAAACTTCACCGCCATGAATTTGAGGCCAGCCTGGGTACATTAACAAGTACCCGACCACACAGGCATGTATAGCAAAGTTGTTTCTCTTATCAGTTTGTTGGTATTAATTGTTAGTATTAATTGTCAATTTGACCAAAGTAGAATGCCTTGGGAAGAGATGGGCCTCTGGACTTGCCTGTGGGGGATTGTCTTTAATACTAGATTGAAATAGGAAGACCTGCCCACTAAAGATGGGTTCACTCCCTCAATAGGGTAATATATAAATTTACCAGGAATATTTTGTCATTTTATTTTTTATTGAAAGTAGTTTTTTCAATATAGTCTATTCTGATTAGTTTCCTCTCTCCCAGCTCTCCAGGATCCTTCTTACTTCCCCACCCACCCAAATCCACTCTCTTTCTTTTTCTCTCCCATTAGAATACAAACAGGTTTCTAAAAAAAAACAGAAAAAAAAATGGACAAAACAAGTGTATTCCTTCCCTTAACCTCCCTTCCCTGTTTTGTTCTCCCATTCTAGTTGTCTTTGCCCCACCCCCACACTCCCTGGTCCTCCATAACTATTCTTTTTCGCCTTCCGAGGGAGATCCTTTCCTCCCCACTAGACCCTTATTCTCTACCTAACCACTGGCTATACCGACTTAACAGCTAATATGCACATATAATCAGACACACACCACATTTGTCTTCTTGAGTCTGGGTCACCTCCCTCAGGTTGATGGTTTTTCTACTTCCATCCATTTAGCTATGTTTCTGTTTTTTTTTGTTTTTTTTTTTAAAGCTGAATAGTATACTACATTTTCTTTTATCCAGTCATCTGTTTGTAGACGAATTAAATGGTCTTATTAATAAAAACCTGGAGCCAGATATTGGGGTGAAAAACTGAGAGATCACAGGAATAGGACAAGCCACAGACAACCTCACCTCACCAATACCTCAGTCTCTAAAGAGGCCTACTTCCCGAATATTCACGCCTATATGCCTTTCTGTTCTGCCATCTCATTTCCTTTCTCCGCCTGACTACATCACTTCCTCTTCCTGCCCAACTCTGTCACTTTATGTCTGTCTGTACAGACCTCTAGACCTTTATGGTTAATGCTGGGATTAAAGGTATGTATTACCAGACTGGCTCTATTCCCAGTGTGGCCTTGAACTCTCGGAGATCCAGATGGATCGCTGAGTTCTGAGTGATAGGATTAAAGGTGTGTGCTACCATTGCCTGACCTCTATGTTTACTATAGTGGCTGGCTTTTTCCTCTGATCCTCAGATAAACTTAAGTGGGGTACACAGATAAAATATCACCACCTCTGTTGATGGACATCTGTTTCCAATTTTTGGCTGTTTTAATAATAGAACATAGCAGCAGTGAACTTGGTTGAACATGTGTCTCTCGATGTAGAGTCCTTTGGGTAGATGCCCAAAGGAGGAAATAACACCTAAAAGGAGTAGACGGTAAGAGATGATCCAACTCGGCTGAAATCAGTAAATAGAAACAACAACAACAACAATACAGAGAATCAGTGAAACAAAAAGATCGGCAAGATGGGTAAACCCTTAACTAGATTAACTAAAAATGGAGAGAGAAGGTCCACATAACTCAAAGTAGAGACAGAAAGGAGGAGGTACAGCAGACACTGAGGACTGGTTTTACAAAGTGAACTAGTCAGCCGTTTGCTTTTCTCTCTGCTCATCTCTTGCCCAGATGGTCCCTTAAGGATAAGATGGATATCTCATTTTTGTTGTTGCTTCTGAGACAGTGTGATTCCTGCTGCATTATATAATAGTGTACTTTATCTTGATGGATGTTTCATCTTGGTAACTTCATCTGTTTCATATATACTTCATAAATGAAAACACCTGCCCACACCGTGACCTGTACACAGATGTTAATGTAGTAGTAGTAATAATAATAATAATAATAATAATAATAATAATAATAATAATAATACAATAATAATAATAATGTAACATAGATGCTACATGATTTCATCTAGATCTTGGGTTCTTTTTCATTTTTTTACATTTACTTATTTTGTGTGTATGCCTTATGACTGCGATGGCATGCATGTGGAAGTCAGAGGACAACTTGTGGAGTCAGTGCTCTCCTTCCACTGTGAGTTTTGGGATGAAGTTAGGTCTTCAGGCTTGGAGGCCAGTCCCTTTACCTGCTGAGACAGGTTTTTTTTGTTTGGTTTGGTTTTTCAAGACAGGGTTTCTCTGTGTACCAGCTTTGGCTGTCCTGGATCTCACTCTGTAGATTGGGCTGGCCTCGAACTCACAGAGGTCCACCTGCCTCTGGTTCCCAAGTGCTGCAATTAAAGCCGTGCACCACCCCCGGCTGGCCTTAGGCTCTTGAGGCGCATCCCCGAACCCACTGTATCATCCTCGCTGTGCTGCACTCTTTTGTTTGTTTGTAAAATTAGGCCAGTCTTTGGATTGATTGATTGATTTTGAGGCAGGGTCTCTCTGTGTAGCTCTGACAGTCCTGGAACTTGCTATATAAACTGCCTGCCTTTACCCCCTGAGTGCTAGGATTAATGGTGTGTGCTAGCACACTCAACTGAGTTTTGCTTTTCTTATCACTGATGATTAAGAAGTTCAAATCAAGGTGAAGCAGCGCTTGGAGAGTTTGGGTGACCCTAAGTAAGTATTATACAATGTGAAGATGGCCAATGCTCTGTGTTTTCTTTCCATAGGCGTGCAACACAAGTCTTTCCTGACCGCCGAGGACTGCTTTGAGCTGGGCAAAGTGGCCTATACAGAAGCAGATTACTACCACACGGAGTTGTGGATGGAACAAGCGCTAATGCAGTTGGAGGAAGGCGAGGTTTCTGCCGTGGATAAAGTCTCTGTTCTAGATTACCTGAGCTATGCCGTGTACCAGCAGGGAGACCTGGATAAGGCACTTTTGCTCACAAAGAAGCTTCTTGAACTAGGTATGTTATCTGGCCTGTTTACATTATTACGGGGCGGGGCGATCTTTCTGCAAATCTGTTGACTTGTCTCTCCAACCACACAGCCAGAAGTCTAGCCCTTGCTCCCCCAGACATACAGTATCTTCTCACTACTTATTCTCAGAGTCAGCCGGAACTGAAAGGAACTGATCATAACACAGCAGTTGCTGTGTTCCTCTGCCATTTCCTCTGGGAATTTAAAAATGGGAACAGCCAGGCCATGGTGGTGCACTCCTTGAATCTCCAGCACTTGGGAGACAGAGGCAGGTGAATCTTTGTGAGATCAAGGCCAGCCTGGTCTATAGAGTGAGTTCCAGGACAGCCAGGCAGACAGTGGGACCTTGTTTCAGGTAAAAAAAAAAAAAAAAAAAAGGTCAAACCTAGATGAAGAACTCAGTTGAAAATGTTTACTTATCATGTGGCCATAGTAATTGCTAACCACTTTCCTTTGAAGAACATTCTTTTTTGCATTCAAATGTTAGAAAAATGATATGAGAATTTTTAAAAAATGACTTATTTTATGTGTACGAGTATTCACCTGCGTGTGTGTAATGATCACTAAGGCCAGAAAAGGGTGTCACGTCCCTTGAAAGCACGTGGGTGCTGGGAACTGAGCCCTGGACCTGTAAGCAGCTGTGCTTTTAACCCCAGCCATTTCTCTAGCCGCCCAGATTTCTTGATTTCTACCCAGTGAAATGCTGCAGTCTTTGGAAACGGAGTCTCAGAACACACAAAATAGTCAATTCAGGCAGCCTTTGATACAATATGAAGAAGGAACATTTAATAAATTATTTTATGATTAAGATGATGTTAGAAAAGTGAGCCTGCTCCAAAAGATTGATGAACTGAAAGTGAACTTTATGATAATTGGTTTATTTCTTAGTTAATGACTAAGTCAAGATATTAGTTCAAATAACACTTGTTTTTCTTTTGGTATGTTTTTCTCTTGATTTAAATTATATGGGACTGGAGAGATGGCTCAGTGGTTAAGAGCAATGACTGTTCTGCCAGAGGATCTGGGTTCAAGTCCCAGCACCCACATGGCAGCTCACAACTGTCTATAGCTCCAAGATCTGACACCCTCACACAGTCTATTTACATGCAGCAAAACACCAATGCAAATAAAATAAAAATAAGTAAATTATAAAGTATACTTTGTATTCCATGTAGAAAATGTATTAGTAGAGAAAAAGAATCAACTTTTTCCCATGTAATATATATTCCCTCTCCACACACTTTTCTCTTTTATTGTATACCATAACATACATTGTGATCTGTTTCAGAAGAACTAAAATACTTTACAAACAACGCTTTGATTAACACCACAAGTGATACATCTACTTCCTGTTCTTTTTATTTCTGTCTCTGTGGTTGTTTGGATTGGTTTTTCCTGAATAGAAAGTAGCTAAAAATTATCACTAGCAATTTCTGGGGCAGTTAGTAAATTTTGGCATGTTTGAAAATTATATCTCTTCAGTTTCCTTTTTCTTTCTTACTTAGAAATTTAGAGCTGAAGTCTACTCAGCCCTCAGATGTAAACTGGTCTGCATTTGTCTGTGGTGAATATTAGTTAGAAGTGGGTCTACTTTGTCTTTACCATAGTGATTACTTTGTAGCCACAAAATGATCTTTCCCTTACTTAAAATACATGGATGAGAAAGACTGTGACAGGGTTTCTCCGTGTAGCCCTGGCTGTCCTGGAACTCGCTCTGTAGACCAGGCTGGCCTCGAACTCAAGATATCCTCCTGCCTCTGCCTCCTAAGTGCTGGGATTAAAGGTGTGCGCCACTGTGCCCAGCTGAGTAAGACTCTAAAGTGTCATTTGACATCAAATTAAACATTGTTTGGGGGCTGATCAGTAAAGTTCTCAAAGTAGAAGCAATAATTGTTGCCTAAAGATACAAAACTGCTCTGTCGCCAGAGCTGTTTCTGTACAGGGCAGGTCTCTCCTGATTGACTAGTTTACATCTTGTTTTGGCACTAATAACTTATATTAGTGCCTTCTTTCTCAAAAGCATCTTAGTTAAGAAGATAAACTTTAGATCCCTGTGTTTTTGTTCCTGTTTTCTGATGATTGGACAACTGGAAACTTGACCATGTATACTCTCTCTTTTTAATAGATCCTGAACATCAGAGAGCTAATGGTAACTTAAGATATTTTGAGTATATTATGACTAAAGAAAAAGATACCAATAAGTCTGCTTCAGATGGCCAATCTGATCAGAAAACTACACCAAGGAAAAAAGGGATTGCTGTGGATTACCTGCCAGAAAGACAGAAGTACGAAATGCTGTGCCGTGGGGAGGGTATCAAAATGGTAAAGTGGAAATAGTCAATTGTGTGTGTGTGAATGTGTATGTGCTTGTACATAGTGCTAGAGATGAGATAAAAATCAGAATGACTGAACAAAATAGTGTGCTCTATTGCCTTACTATGGATGAAAATGTATCACTATGCATATGTTACACATTATTTCCCCAAATGAATTGATTATGGAACCTTCTTTAAAACTGTTCTGTGGTGCAGACATACATTGTTAGTGAGTTTTTAGAGTAAGCATTTCTAAGTGTAAACGCTTGAAAAAAATGTTTAAATTCTCTATCTCTACTAAGAAAGTAAAGCTAGGCTTCCTATTTTGGCATTGAAGAGTGCTAACAGTCTAATCGCTAACCACATATGTGTACATTACATCATTATGGACAGGTTCACAGATCCCTAGCAACAATTTTTTGCTTTTGCTTTGGGAGCTAATGAGCAAGGCAAGAATAGAAGACTTTGTTAGATTCCTGGAGCTGTTTTGTTCATTTCATTTCTAATACTAGTGTGTGTGTGTGTGTGTGTGTGTGTGTGTGTGTGTGTGTGTGTGTGTGTGTGTGTGTGTGTGTGTGTGTTAGGCACCTTTGTATCGCTGATAAAATGCCACAGGTTGTGGGGTAAGCACCACATACTCTCTCCAAGGTGTCCTGCTTTGCCATGGGCCCAAAGGATGCAGTGAGTGGTATGGATTATGGACTAAAATCTCTGAGCCCATGAGCCTAAATTAATCTTTCCTCCTTTTAAAGGCATTAAGAACTCAAAATCACAAGAGGCCAGTATCATTACAGATTTATAGAAGTTACATAATAATATCAAATGTCTAGTTAGTTTTCAAATTTCCATGGTGAACTGTCTGAACTTGTTTTAGAAACAGGATCTTCTACATCACAGACTATTGGCTTGTAACTCTGTATCTTACTCACTATGGAATTTTGACCTGGTCCTTCTGCATTTATGCCCACGCCCAGTTAATACATTGCTAGGGATTCAACTTAGAAGGGCTTTGTGCATGCTAGGCAAGCACTCTGCCAACTGAACTACATTCCCAGTCCTTAGTAACTTTGATTAAGCCAGCAAAGGGGAATTATGAACACATATAGAATCCTGCTAATTTACATTTGTTAGTATGCCTCATGAATGTCAGCTCTGCCCATAGTCAGAGAAGCATCCCTTTTTCAAATTGTTAAATTCATCACTATAAAAGATTGATTGGATGTAAAGCCTTGGATTTGACTCTTGAAGTACATGGAGAAAAATTATTTGTTATCTAACAGTTAAATGTCATATGTGACATATATGTTTAAGATAAGAATCCAGAAGCTTATTATGGTGGCACATGGGTGTAAAACCATCACTCAAACATCCAAGAGACTGAGGCAAATGGTTTTTGAGTTTGAAGTCAGCCTGGAGTATGAGGGACCTTGCCTTTATAATAAAACAATAGCTTACTTCATTACTGTATGTGCATAGATGATTGAAGGAAACATTTATTTGCTTTGTTGTCTGTTCTCATTCTCAATAATACAAGTGCCTGATTTCTTTAAGAATTTACTTCCTCTTTTTATAAGTACTCATTTTCACTTGCTGTTAAGAATATACTATTACTGGGGCTGAAGAGATTTTAGTGGCTGAGTGCTTGCTGCTCTTCCAGGGACTTGAGTGTGGTCCCAGTACCCATGACAGGTGACACAGAACCACCTGTAACTCCAGGAGAGTTGACCAACACACTCTTCTGACTTTTATGAGCACTGCACTCACATGCACATACACACATACATACATGTTAAAAATCACACACACACACACACACACACACAATGTTATCATAACTGCTATTTTTACCACAAGCTTTTAACTGTGAAATAATTATGAATATTTCATTTAGTTTAGTTATTTTATGTTTTTATCCCCCCTTCTTGAAACTGCATTTTTCTAGGTGCTTCCTGGTTACTTTGGATTTTGGAGCAATGCTGGACATACTTTTTTTTTTCTTTTAAATAAGCATTTAAATGTTACTTGATGTTTACGATACCTAAAATTTATTTGATAAGAGAATGATGGAAATAAGAAACATTATCTTTTTTTCTTATTCGAAGCCTCCCTCTTCTCCAGAAAATAATCTTTTATATTTTTCAGTGCTAGGGATTGAACCCAGTGCTTTTCATATGCCAGGTAACCACTCTGCCACCAAGCTGCACCCACTAACCCTATGAATCATTAATAACATTTTAAAGAGCCTAAATGTTTGGTTGATGCAAAACATTTACAGGATACTGCTGCTTTGTGTGCTATTCCAGAGATCATCTGTGTATGTGTGTGCAAACATAATTATTGTTTCTAACCCATAAAGGAATAGACAGCAAGATATTATTCTAATATATTTTTTACTTTCTTTCTATTTAGACTCCTCGGAGACAAAAAAAGCTGTTCTGTCGCTACCACGATGGAAACCGGAATCCTAAATTTATTCTGGCTCCAGCCAAACAAGAGGATGAGTGGGACAAACCTCGTATTATTCGTTTCCATGATATTATTTCTGATGCGGAAATTGAAACTGTCAAAGACTTAGCAAAACCAAGGGTAACTTTTTTTCTTCTCAGTTGACTGAATGTTTGTGATAATCTTTTCTTTGCAAGGTGACAGGAAGGTTAACTAAGGTGGCCATAACTTCAGATGGTCTTAAGTGTTGTTGCCTCAAATTAATGGTGTTAAGTTACGGTTTATACTAGTTGTCTCAGTTTGTTATCAGCACAACTAACACATCCTATGGCTGGGCTTTAAACAGTAAGTAATGAAAACCATAGATTTCTCTTCATACATGAGAAATGTGTTTGCTGTCTTACCGGAAGACCTTTCTACATATTTTGTAGCCTTCAGTACCACTCAAAGTCAAACTTTTCATACATAGTATATTTTTATAGGAATCTTGCTAATTTTAAAATAGTATTATAGATTCCTAATTTTAGTTTGTATCATTTTTTAAAATCTTCTTTTATGGATATGGGTGTTTTGTTTGCATGTGTGTCCGTGTACCATGTGCATGCTGTGCCTATAGAGGCTAGAGGGTGTCAGATCCTCTGGAACTGGAGTTACAGATGGTTGTGTTCTGCCACGTGGGTGCAGGGAATCAAACCTCAGTCCTCTGCAAGAGCAACAAAGTGCTCTGAAGAACTGCTGGGCCATCTCTCCAGCCTCTTTAATCTATCTTAATAAGAAGAGCAGTCGAACGTGAGTTACACCTAACTCTACACGTGTAGTGTTGGTCACAGAAGCTTGTCTTTGTGTGAGAACGTGGAGACTATCCCTCTGTCCTTGCCCTTTTTGATCATTTTGTTCTTTAAAACAGCACATTTGATTAATAATAAAATGAAAGCTTTTGTAGAGTTATTAAATAAATTCTGATTATTATTTCTTTGTAATATGTAGGGGTTGACACATTTCTATAAAAGTCAAGGTAGTAAGTGTTTTTTGGGATTTGTCAGCTGTGTGGTCTCTGTGCTAACAACTCCGCTTTGCCATCTGGTGTAAAAATAACCAAAGAGAGCATGTGAATGAGTGCAGTGGTTATGGTACACTCAAGTCTTTACTTCTAAAAGCTGGTGGCAGCTGATTTGGCTGCTGGGCTTCCTGGCTCTGTGGATATGTACTTAGATTAGATAAACTTGAATTTTTTTATTTTTTCTAAATTTTTTAAACATAATATTTTTATTGATTATTTGGGAACTTCACATCATGCACCCAGTCTTCTCAGATGTCCCCCACCCTTGTAGCCTCCCCCCAAAAAGAAAAACAAAACCCCACAAGTCCAACTTGTGCTGCCCATGCAAACTTGAAGTTTTTAAAGTTTTATTATTTTTCCAAACGTAAACTTTTTGGTTTTACCAAAAAAAGAAAGGAAAAAAAAAGATGGCACTGTAGATGCAGATTTGATGTGGTGCGTCTGGGGGCTGTCCAGGGACATTCTCAAAATTCACCTCTTACTGTGACTCCATATTTCCTCATTCTTGCTTGAATTCCTCATTCACTCCTTTATTTGTAGTCAGACCCAGTTTACCAGTATTCCTTGGTAGAATACTTGTGAAGAATTCACTTTTGAGATGCAAGGCCTAAGTCTCCAAAGGAAATCCTTTAGTTGGGGTTGTTTTGGGGACCGCTGGTTAATTGTCTGTTGTCGCGGAGTCCCTCTCCCGTGTCAGAGTCTGAAATGGTTGTCCTGCTGTCATCGTTCAGCCCAGCCGCTGCTCTTCTACCCCCTGCAGAAAGGCTGATGTGCTGCGTCTGTTACTGAGCACATACCATCTCCTGAAAAGATAAACGACCTTAAAACACACTTTAGACAATATTAACCTTTGTGAACATGTCTCATTGGAGTTACGCTCGGAGGTTTTAGAGTAGACGATTAATTACAAATAGCCTTTTGTTTTCCCAGACAGGGTTTCTCTCTGTAGCCCTGTCTATCCTAGAACTAGCTCTGTAGGCCAAGCTGGCCTTGAACTTACAGAGATCCACCTGCTTCTGCCTCCTGAGTGCTGGGATTAAAGGGGTGCACCACTACCCTGCACTGTTTAAACAGCCATTCTTACAGTTATAAGTTGTACTTCACATTTTAGGAATTTTTCTTATCACATTCTCTAACTATTGAAGAAATTTAATTTCCAGTCTTTTCTATTTATGTGGCCTGTATTCATGTAGTACAAAAGCAAGTAAAATAATTTTTAAGAAACACACCAAAAAAACTAAATGGCTTTCAAGGCTCAACACAAGGTGATTGGAAGGGTATTGAGTTATTTTCTCTATTCATCCTCTTGTTTAAAGAAAAAAAAAGAAAACCGAGAGATCTGACTGGTTAGGTAAATGTGATTCATTTTTTGTCTTGTAATGCAACTATTTTGATGGTTGGCTTCACAGCTGAGGCGAGCCACCATTTCAAACCCAATAACAGGAGACTTGGAGACGGTACATTACAGAATTAGCAAAAGGTAAGAGATATATGCTGCATATTTTTCCTCCTAGAGTATTTGAACATCCTACCAGAAGTCTTATCATTTATAGAAGTAGGTCATTTCCAGTCTCCAGCTCAAGTGGCCGCCTTCCACATATAAAGAGTGATGCATGAATGCATGCTTTGTGTTTCACAGGCTCCCTTTAACTAGAAGTTCTGTTTTTACCTGTTTGGTCTCATGTCTCAGGAATTGAGTGCTCTGTATTTTAAGATCAGGTATTAAACACCCAGGAAATTGCCTGGTCCTTTTCTGTTTCCCTCTGTTGTGAGAGTGGGAAATAAAGAAAAAGAAGCCATGGGTTAATCTGGGTAGAGGACTACAGTGCCTCACACCCTCTTCTGTGGTGATTGTCCACTCTAATCTGCCATGGTCATTGTGGAGTCATCTGTTCTTACTGGAGTTTTTCATTTAAAACAAAAAAAGTCGGGGCTGGAGAGATGGCTCAGGGGTTAAGAGCACTGGCTGCTCTTTCAGAGGTCCTGAGTTCAATTCCCAGCAACCACATGGTGGCTCACAGCCATCTGTTATGAGATCTGGTGCCCTCTTCTGGCCTGCAGGGACATATGCAGGCAGAACACTGTATACATGATAAATAAATAAATCTTAAAAAAAAAAAAAAAAAAAGTCACTAGCCCAAAAGTTGCCTGTGGAAAGAGCAGTTCAGTCTTCCAAACGACTTGTGATCTCTGTTGATCTGAGTGATGCAGAGAGACTGAAAACAGTTTTGTCTTGATGAAAGTTTTAAAATGATGATCTCATGTAGAATACTTTTGAAACTCTATTTGAAGAACATTAAACTTCTAGACCTGGGAAAGTTCCTGTGAAACCCATTGCTGCAGATCATTTCCATACAGCCTCAAATGATTTTAGTTCAAAAAAGTGAAAGGACAATAAATACATTGACAATCAAATTCTGTCAGCCATTTTCCTCCTGACTCAGAAGTGGCTGATCTGCCACCTTCCTGAATGTTTTGCTGATTCGAACCATTACCCACCATGCAGACCAATCGGAATCCTTCCAATCACCTGTGGCTTGGCAAAACCAACCTGCGTGAACAAAGCCCAAACGGCCTGCTGGAGTGTAAGCCTTTGTCCTTTCTCTTTTTTCTTTTTGTAGCTGAGCCGAGCTACAGTACATGACCCTGAGACGGGGAAATTGACCACAGCACAGTACAGAGTATCTAAGAGGTAAGGGAGCAATGGAGAGAACTTGAGGCATACTTGGAGTGTTCTTTCTTGAGAATCTCATTTTGACAAAATATGATTTTGTTTCTAAGATGTAGATGTCAGGGCAAGGTTTTGATATCTGTGCTCAGTTCTCATGGTGGACCAGTCAGCAGACACAGGCAGTTACAGGTGTTTTCCAAATCCCTGATCAGTATAAATGCCTGGTGAGGCTCTGGCAGTGCTCACTGGCACACGAGTGTCTCATGTTGAGAACGCCTTAAAGGCTCTGCACAGAGCAAGGCCCAAGGTAGACTCTGCTGTGAGTTCCCTGTGCGTCACCAGGAACTGTGAAAGGAATGCCTGGAAGGACAGTGAAGCGGCTACAAGTCAGTTTCAAATTCCTTCCTTTTAGCAACATTTAGAAGTTTTTTTTTTTTTTTTTTTTTTTTAAATTCGGAGCTGAGGACCGAACCCAGGGCCTTGTGCTTGCTAGGCAAGCCCTCTAGCACTGAGCTAAATCCCCAACCCTAGAAGTAATTTTTAAGACTGTGGTGCAGCTCAGCTGAGTAAGTAACCCTGAGTAAGGTTAGCACAGCACTGACTCACCTGTGTGGTAAAGGTTCCTCAGGTCGGAAATGAAAACAAATGTCATTCAACGGAGTTCTGTTTGATTCTAACCCTAGTTAAATTTTTCCACAGATGCAACAATTACAGAGATAAATGCAAGCCCTCCCCATCTCATTATAAACGTTTAAATGTATTTGATAGTAATTGTTTAATCAATTGCTTAGATTAATATGTACTAATACTAGTTGAAATAACTCAGTCTGAAGCTACTGCTTTTTAAATTTGTTTTAAAGGGTTTTTTTTTTATTGATTTATTGATTTTGTGAGCATGCATGCATGCGTGTGCGTGCGCGCACCTGAAAGTAGACATGTAGGAGTCAGATGTTCTCTGAATTTGTGAGTTGGATCTCTCCTTCCACCTTGTTGAGCCATGGTCTTTCTTGCTACATCTGCCATGCTGTTTACTCAGGACTAACTGGCTCCTGATCTTCAGGTAACTGAGTCTTCCTGTCTTTACATCACATCTTTGCATAGGAGGGCTGGAATTAGAGACCTTTAAAAAAAAACAACAAAAAAAACAAACAGAGATGGAACTCAGGCTTTCGTGGCATGATCTGAGTTATTTTACCTGCCCTAAAGATAGTTTGTTTTTTTTCTTTTTTTGGTTTTTCGAGACAGGGTTGCTCTTTGTAATTTTGGTGCCTGTCCTGGATCTCACTCTGTAGACCAGGCTGGCCTTGAACTCACAGAGATCCGCCTGGCTCTGCCTCCCAAGTGCTGGGATTGACTAAAGGCGTACATCACCACTGCCCAGCTAAGGATAGTATTTTTAACACAAGCTTTTATGTAACAGGAAATTTATAGTTTTATCAGTTATAAATATTTTTGTATTCGGAAACGAGACTGTGAAAAATGAACTTTTGGGTATAAAATTAAAACTCTAGAATAAGATTCCTCAAATTAACATGCTTGACCTTTAAAACCTTTTTTATTGTTAATTTGTAACACTGGAAGTTGAACCTAGGGCCTCTCATCTGTTTCCAGCCTAAGGCTAGCATTGGACTTGTGGTCATCCTGCTTCATCCTTGTCAGCATCTTCCTGTTGGCAAGTGCCACCATGGTTGACAATTGATAGTTTGAGTCAGGCCATTCTTTGTTGTTGCCTATTTGAGCACGGTTAGCACCATCTCGGGCACCCACTAAACGTCACCAGGGTGTAGGGAAAGTTAAGTTGCTTGTTGTGCTGTGGTAGGACAAGTCCCCACTGACCTCCTACTCTGCCTCCTGAGAACCACTGACTAGGAGATTGGGATGAATCAAGTTCTGGGTGCAGGGAGGAGGAATGGTGTAGGATTGTCAAGTATTGTGTTCATTGTTTAAAAATGTGATAAAGTACATTTTATTTATGTGTACATGTGCATGTTGGTGTACGGTCACGTACATGCTGCATGTAGTGCACATACGGAGATCACAGGGCATTTTGTAAGCTGCTGTGATGGTGCATGCACTCAGGAAGCAGAGGCAGGAGGATTTCTATGAATTTGAGGCCACTCTGGTTTGCATATCGAGTTCTAAGGTATTCAGGGTTACATAAAACCAGGATAGCTGAGGACATCAAGCTCGGCAGCATTTATACCCCTCACTGGTCCTGTTCATGTTTTTCTAACACTAAATAATAGTGAGCAACAAATCAGTGTGGTGTTGTATGTTAAATATATTTAACATAAAAATAATTTCCTAGAAGTTATCAACACTTTTAAAGTAACAGGATGAAATAATTTGAAACTATTAAAGTTATATTGAAAGTTATCAGTTAAAAAACAGTACAAAGAAATATGTAGATTTTAATAAGTATTTTAAAAAGTACTGAAAAAAATAAAGATTATTGGTATAGCAAAAGCAAAGAGACTGCCTAGGTGATCAGATTCAACATTGCCATACTCCTTTTATTTACTTATTTTTTCACTTACTTGGCAAAGTAACATTCCCTTCATGTGTTAAGCATGAACATAAATGTGGCATACATGTTCTGGTTTTCTGTCTCTCTCTGCACTGGTCCTTGGCTCTTGTGCCAAAAAGAGTAGAGGAAGGAAGAGTTGCAGGTTTCCTAGCATTCTCGTGGTTGAGTCCTCTCTAACAAGATAGATTACCAAGAGAGAAGTGTGCAGAGTTACTTAATGACTTAAGACTTTTTCATGACTTAAGGCTTTCAGAAATGAAGACCCAAAGAAACAGAAAACCATTTGATAACGTAAATGGTTGAGTAATGGTGACGTGCTCTAACAGTAATAAACTGGAGGAACTTTAGCTGGGTCCACTTCTTCAGACACTTGGCATTTCTGTGTCCAGGTCTTAGTGGTCAGACTTCTGTGGCCTGCTTGCCACAAACTTACCAGAGACGTGGATGAATTAAAGTTAGCCATAGTCTTTAGATCTACTAATTATTAGTAGCTTTAGATCTACTAATAATCAGAGCAGTTATCCTTAAGGAACATGAACAGATAGTGAGGATTTGCAAAAAACTAATTTGAGTGAATTTGTTCTAAGACATGATTTACTGTGCTTCTGTGAACTGTAATCAATCTTAATTTCAAGTTAATCCTAGACTGATTTTCCATTCTGTTACTGAATCTAAATATGACCTTCTTTGGCCAGGTGTGGCTGTGCATGCTTATAATTCCAGTATTCAGGAGGCCGAGACCAGGGAATCTGTGAGTTTGAGGTTACTCTAGTGTACATAGGGGACCCTGTCTCAAAATAAAGTATCCCCCAAAAGCTGTTTCTACATTTCAGAGACTTGCGCATGGGTTTGATATTTTCACAGTCATAAAGTTAGTAAGTATTTTAGGTTCTCCTGATTTGGATGCTTCTAAGGAGTATTTAAAACTTCAAAGGAGGAAAGGGAAATGATACAGTTTTATTATAAGCTTAAAAATTAAAAAACCAAACTTTCATGAATGAAGTGTTTTGGATGACATTTTAAAAAGTTTTCTATATATAAAATAGACATGATGAAGGAATTCTCAGGCAAGTACATCATTGGGCTCTTACTGGTTTCAAATAACTTCTGTTGAAAGTGATCCACAAATATTTGTTTTCTTAAAGCTAACTACTCTCAAACATTTCAGGCTTCCTGTTTAAGTATTCTAGTTTTATAACCCTGAGAAGTGGCTTTATTGGGTTACTTGAGAAAGGCAAAGTCATACTTGATGTTATACATTCTAAGTGGCAACAGAAGGCTTCCAGCTAGTAGCATACAATGCCTGAGAATAATTTTGACCAGTCTTGGCGAAGTATGGTGTGTTTTAAATGAACTAATGAAAAATGAACTTTATATTTCAATGACTTTAATACTTATTTGTAAAGAAACGTATTAAAATAAAAATAAGCTTTGAGAGACAGACCTCAATATTTCCAGTGGGAAGCTTCTTTGAGTATACTTTAACAAATAAAGTTATTTACTATTAGAGGAAGAATTTCACAGATGAATGAATGAATAGATGGATGGATAGGTAGACAGGTAGGTAGGTAGACAGGTAGGCAGGTAGGTAAGTAGGTAGGTAGGTAGGTAGGTAGGCAGGCAGGTAGGTAGGCAGGTAGGTAGATAGGTAGGTAGGCAGGCAGGTAGGTAGGTAGGTAGGTAGGTAAGTAGGTAGGTAGGTAGACAGGCAGGTAGGTAGGTAGGTAGACAGGCAGGTAGGTAGGTAGGTAGGTAGGCAGGTAGGTAGGTAGGTAGATAGGTAGATAGGCAGGCAGGCAGGCAGGCAGGTAGGTAGGCAGGTAGGCAGGCAGGCAGGCAGGCAGGTAGGTAGGCAGGCAGGCAGGCAGGCAGGCAGGCAGGTAGGCAGGTAGGCAGGTAGGCAGGCAGGCAGGCAGGCAGGTAGGTAGGCAGGTAGGTAGGTAGGTAGGTAGGTAGGCAGGCAGGCAGGCAGGCAGGCAGGTAGGTAGGTAGATCCAGATACTTATTATCACTAGTGGGAGTCAAGTTTTCTTTGTGGTGCCAGCGATCTGTGCTAAGCAGGTGCTCCTCCCTGCACTGTGTCCCTGGCCCTCTTCTTTTACTCTATTTAGAGACAGGCCTTAGTAAGGTATTGATGCACAGTTGGCCTTGAACATGGGATCCTCCTGTCTCAACCTCCCTAATACTTGGGAGTACCCTAGTATAGGTCTGAGCCACTGAACATAGCTGTGAAAACTTGAAATTTGAAGTTTATGTTAAAATTTGAAGTTATAAATAAACCCAACATTTTGTTTCCCTTATAAATTATGAGAAAAGGGTTTCACAGAAGAAAATATGTGTTCTGATGTCAGTTAATCTAATAATCCCTTTTGCTCTAGCAACATCTGCACTTTGTAACATTCCAAGTGATTATATTGTTTTGTGTAGAAGGAAAGGTTCCAGCATTCCAGCAAATGGAATTTTCTTTGGCAGGGCACACATGGAAGTTTGCTACTGTTTAAAAAAGTTCAGGCTGGCCGTGATGGGTACCTGTAGTCTCAGCTAACTGGGAGGCTAAGGCAGGATTGCTTGATTCCAAGAATTCAAACTATGTGTAACATTAAGCAGGTAAATCATGTCTGTCTTTTTCTATAGGAAAACCAAATACCCCCCAGCCAAAAAAATTACCTCTTATTGCCGGCTGGATAAATGGCTAGATGAGATGAATGGAACTTAAGGTTTGAAAGGTTCAGTTAGGCACTGTGAAAAGACAGTGAAGTTGGGTGAATTCTGAAGTCAGCTTGCTGTAGCACAGATCCTGCTGTAAAAGTAAACAGTCTGCTTCAACTAGGAGGAAGGGTCTTTGATTTTGGTGGATTATTCTTGGAGACAGTTTTCAATTTTTCACTCTGAAGTAATGATTTCTGACAATCATTTATTTATAATTTCATAATTATATTTATATGTCATAAACATAATATGATATTTATACCTAAAATTAGGGTGTTTTTAAAGATTTATTTATTATGTATACAGTATTCTGTCTGCATGAATACCTGCAGGCCAGAAGAGGGTGCCAGATCTCATTACAGATGGGTGTGAGCCACCATGTGGGTGCTGGGATTGAACTCAGGACCTCTGGAAGGACATCCAGTGCTCTTAACCCCTGAGCCATCTCTCCAGCCCCACCTAAAATTAGTTTACTCGTGTTGCTAAGGAGCAAGTATAAGAATCTAAAAGTAGTTTTATAATACTAAAGCAAATATGCAGAATCTGGGGTTTTTGTTTGTTGTTTTTTGAGATAGGGTCTCTATGTAGTCCTAGCTGTTCTAGAACTTGCTCTGTAGACCAGACTAGCCTCCAAGCTAACAGAGATCCTCCTCATTCTGCCCCCAGAGTGCTGGGCTTAAAGGCAGGAGCCACCATACCCTGCCAGAATGGCATAAATTTCAATGATTTCAGATTGTTTAAAACTGCCCCAATGTTTAGCATCACTTCCCTCTAATGGGTTAAACAGTGGTTTTCAAAGGGAGAGAATCAAAGTGGACAGGTGTATAGTATTATTATTGCTTAATTATCCTATGAAGACTATTAATTTTTCAGTCTAGCTAATTAGTCTTTGCCAACCATCAAGCACTTAAAGAATTATTGCTGGGTGGTGATGGTGCACATCTTTGATCCCAGCACTCAGGAGGCAGAGCCAGGCATATCTCTGTGAGTTTGAGACCAGCCTGGTCTACAGAAAGAGATCCAAGACACTCACCAAAACTATACAGAGAAATCTTGTTTCAGGGGAAAAAGGAAAAAAAAAAAAAAGAATTATTATTAGAAATTGGAAATGTTGCTCTTAGGAACTAGTACTTTATAAGCCCAGCATTATCATTTGCCTTTACAAAGGAACAGTATATTGATGTTTTATTAGCTAATTGTAACATGTTAGTTTTCACATCTGTGTTGTGGAAGGTGTGACAGTGTTCAGATTGGGTTACTGACATCTTCCTGTGGTGGTCTGTAACTGTCGCCCAAATGGAGGATGTTGTTTATTCCTCAGCCAACTTTCCTGTGATGCTTTTAAGATTTGTATGTTAAAAAGAAAAGTCAGGATTATTTAAAGTAGAGGAATCTTGCTTTTAAAAAATGTAATTTTTTTAATTGAAGTAATTGAAAGTAAAGCCCTGTTATGAGTCCAAAAGGAAGATTTTGGCTATTTAATTTTTAATAGAGGATGCAGTGCATAGAATTACTAGAGCGGGTAGGTGGATGCCAGAGGATTGGGAGTACAGCTCACAGTGAGTTCAAGGCCTGCCCGACCACTTAAGATCCTGTCTCAAAACAAACAATAGACATTTAAAAAGTTGGGAGCTGTCGGAGAAGTGGAAGTAGAAGTTGGTTTCTGTCTTTGGGTGGTAAATTTCATGGCTTCATGGAACTTCACTAGAACATACAGTAACCTTATTTTGTGATTAATGTAAATAAAATATTAGGGATGAGTATATCCCCTCAGTGTTAAAATGTTTGCCTAGCATATGTAAGGTCCTGGGTTTCATCCTCAGCACTACAAAATGAAATATAATAAAAGAGATAGAAAAGTGATACAGAATTGTTCTTTTTACTGGACAGTTAAGTTAGATTTTTAGCAAGAATACTGTTAAAACAATGGACTGTAGAATCAGAGCTTAATGAGAAGGAAGAAAATGTTGATGGACTGGTCAGAAGCAGAACAAAGGATATACTGGAACTTGGGGTTCCATCTTGGTTAAGATCTGAGGTTCACCCTTGGCCTTACATCGGCGGTACAGCTTCCAAGTCACAAAATTCACTTTTTTATTTTATGTTTAAAATTTTTTCATTTTAATTTTACTTTATGAATATGGATATGTTGCAGATATGTCTGCATAAATGCATGGCATGCCTGCTGCCAGCAGAGTCCAGAAGAAGGCATCAGATACCCTGGAACTGGAATTACCATGTCCCAAACCCAGGTCCTCTGGAGGAGCAGCCAATGCTCTTAACTGATGAGCCATTGTTCTAGCCTTATTTTTACATTTTTAAAAAAATTGTATTTACTTATTTAGTCCTTTTTGTGGAGACAGGGTTTCTCTGTGTAACAACCCTGGCTGTCCTGGAACTTAATCAAATCTGTAGACCCGGCTGGCCTTGAACTCAGAGATCCACCTGCCTCTGCCTCCTGAGTTCTAGGATAAAAGTGTGTGCCACCACTGTCCAGCATTGTTTTTACTTTTTAGATTTTTACTAAGTTTTGTTTTTCAGGCAGGGTTTTCTTCTGTAGCTGAGGGTGACTTCAGACTCTCAGTACTGTCTCAACTTCCCAAATCCTGGGGTTGAAGCAGCATCGACTTCAGCCACTGCTGTCAAATACACCTTTCAAAAACGTGCATTTCAGTTGTGCTACGTTCTTTTAGTTGTGCAGTTATCATTTAATTCCAGGCGTTTTTATATAGTAACACTCACTAAACACAGATTTCTTTCTTCATGCGTCATGTGGAGACCAGAGGTTGATGTCAGGAGTCTTTCTTGTTTTCTGTATTTTTTGTTTTTTTAAACTGAAGATCTCTTGCTGAGCTTGGAGTCTGCCAGTTTGACTAGTCTGCCTAGCCATCTTATCTAAGGATTCAGTCTCTGTCTCTTAAGGACCTGGACACTTTATCCACTGAGCCATTTCTCCAGACTTCTTAAACATTTTTCACACACACCCCCAATCATGAATCCATGAAGGGAGTTACTCATTACCCACCCTACCCCCACTCCATACCACCCCATGGCAACCAGTAATTGCTTTCCATATTGATTGCCTGTTCTGCATATTTCACATGAGTGGAGTCATAGAGCATGAGGCCCTTTGTATCTAGCTTCTTTCACTTCACATGTTTTTAAGATTTTATGTTACAGCATGCATCCTTGCTTTATTCCTTTAATGGCACAATAATTCATGTTTTTAGATTTACTACATTTGTAATGAGTCTGTTCATAAATTGATGAACATTAATAAGGTTGTTACTTTTTGGCTGATAATGTTGCTATGAACATTTCTGTATTCATGATTTCGTTTTTCTTGAGTATCTAAATAGACATAGAATTGCTGGTGGTAAAAACTATGTCTAACATTTAAAGAAAGTGCTAAACTGTTTTCTATAATGTCTGCACCATTTTATTTTCCTGCCAGCAATGTATGTATAAAACTTATTTAGGCATATAATGCATGAATTTGTCCCCAGTAAAACATCATTGTGGAGCAGCCCCCATACCCCATACCTTTGACCTACTCTAGTCAGCTTCTATACTGTATGTAGAAGAAATAATTGTTTCCAGCTTAATATGTATTTTTCTGAAACGTCCAGAAAATTTCAGTGTAAATAGGTGGTGTGCCCCAGCAGTTCCAGCTGTTCAGGAGACTGGATAAGATTCCTCAAGCCCAGAAGTTGGAGATGAGGCAATAAAATGAGGCCTTGTCTCAAGAGAGAAAAGGAGAGAGGGCAGGAGGATTCTCAATATAGGAAGTGGCATTAATAGTTTTCCTCCATTAATGCAGTATTTCATAGAAATGCAACGTGGGATTTCCTCTAACTGTAGAATGTGTCACCATTAAGAAACTATTAGTGAAAATCTGTCAGACGAGCAGATCAAGCAGATGAGTTGCAGGTTTATTATCCGGCTGGGTGTGGTAGTGTACATAGGTTATCCTAGTACTTGGGAGACTGAATCGAGGGAAGCTGCAGATGAAGGCCAGCCTGAACTCCACAGTGAAACTCAGAAAACTAAGGGTAAGAAGGAAGTGTCATGGTAGACATTGGTTTAGCATGCAGTGTCCTGGCTGGATTTGATCTCTAACACTGTGTTGAAGAAGTTTGATGTCCTCTGTGTTGCTTTGAAAGTGGCAGCTGTTGGGCTTTTATCTAATGAAACAGTAGCCATAAAACTGATATTTTCTTGTCCTAGTGCTTGGCTGGCTGGCTATGAAGACCCTGTGGTGTCTAGAATTAACATGAGAATACAAGATCTCACAGGACTAGATGTTTCCACAGCAGAGGAATTACAGGTAAGCAACCGCAGCACATCTAAAGTTATTCCTGCTTCTCCAGGAGGCTCTTCTGTAGATTTCCTGCACTGAACAGATAGTGCTTTACTTGTACAAGCGACCCTGTAAGTCAAGCATTCAAAACACCTAATCCACTGCAGAAATTGAAAATTTGAAAGATACCTATTACTGAACTTAATATTAAGCATACGCTTAACTTTAAAATTTTCAAATTATATTTGTCATGGTACATGCATACGCATGTATATGCTGTGGGTCCTCAGAACCGGACTCAAGTTACCCGGCTTGGTGGCCTTTACCCACTGAGTAAAGTCATACTTGTCCCTCATTTTTCTTGTTAATTCCTGGACCCAGCCTCCTTATGAATGGCTGGGGTGACTTTGGCTCTTTAAAAGGTATTCTTTAAATTGAGGTATAATTGGGTGTCATACATTTTACCTTGGTTTAGGTATATTTACTTGGTTGTGATCTCATCACCATGATTTAATTTCAGATGTTTTCATCACCCTAGCAAGAAACTGTCCATACCCTGAGCAGTAACTTCCTATTCCCCTTCCCAGGCCCCGGTACCACTGGCTACTTTTTGCTTCTATGAATATACTTATTCTGGATATTTTGCATATAGGAATTGCTTAACTTGTGACCTTTATATCAGATTTCTTTCACTAAAATTATGTTGCTAAGGTGTATGTATGTTGCAGCATGTATCCCTACTTTATTCTTTTTAACAGCATGATCCCTTTTGTGGGGTTACCTTTTATCTGTCTGCTCATCAGTTGATGGATATCTGGGTTACTTCTGCTTTTTTGTTGCTGTGACTAATTGTGCATGCAAGTTTTTGTAGGACCAAACATGGGAAATTCCCACGTGTGTTTTGTGAGTGTGTGTACAAATGAGAGTGAACTCATGTGGCAGCCCTGCACTTAACATCTGAAGAGCTTTCAAGCTGTTTTCCAAAGTGGGTGTGACAGCAACACATGAACCTCCTTAACACTGTCCCTTTCTGGTGTTAGTGCAGCATGCACAGTGAGTGTGAACTGCTGTTATTAAGGTTCCCTTGCGTGTTCCTGATGAATAATGATACTGAACATCATTCACAGGCTTATTGGTCATTTCTCCTGTTCTGTTGATTTGTGTTCTTTATATATCCTGGATACTAGTCCCTTGTCAGACAACTGACTTGTAGATAGTAAATCCTGTTCTGTGGCCTATCTTCACTTTCTCAGTGGTGTCCATTAACACAGGTTTTAATCTATGTGTGGTTCATGTATTTGCACACCCACGAGGAAGTCAGGTGTTGGGCAACCCTTGAGATGGGGTCTCCCTGAAGCTGGAGCCTCGGTTAGGTTGTCTAGTCATTGAGCCCCAGTGATCCTCCTGTCCCTCTGCAGACCCTCACCTCATTTCCCAGGGCTGGGCTTCACAGCCCCAGCTGGGCCCTGCTTCTACAAACGTGGGTGCCGGGACCCCGCCCTCGGGGCCTCCTGCCTGCCAGCACTCTTACCCTAAGCCCTCTACCCACAAGTCTCGCTGCTGCAGTTTTTCCGACACTTCCTGCTGCTTGTGTCACGTGATCCACAGCCAGCGCTTGAGTTTCCTCCTGTAGTGAGAGCTTCTGTTCTCTTCCTCGGTGCGCTCGTAACCAAGTCTGTGGTCTCGAGCGTGTGACCGCGCACTCTATCTACCCTTGGCCCTGAAGAGTTCTATTATCACTTACGTTCGAGTCTTAGGTCCGTTTGGATGGTGTTTCACGTGTGGTATGGTGAGGCCGCTCCAGTTTCATTTCTTCCGAGTGGGTGTCAATTGTCCCAGGACCATAGGCTGAAAAGACTTTTTTTCTAGTTAATCGTCCTGACAATTTACAACATTAGCAATAATGGAGAACCAACGTGTTGTACTTTTTGTTTAAAAAAATGGTTTGAATGGTACTTGTCCCAGTTTTATTGTGGACTTCCGTTTTGTGACGTGTCGCCCTTCTGAGTTGGTTTTGTCCTTTCTGCTCTCAGATACCCGGAAGTATCTGAGGTGACATTCTCCTCCTTCCACTCACCTGCCATCAGGAAGGTCCCCAGGCTGCTTGCCTGGTCTCTCAGACAAGAGTGGGCACATCTCCCTTGTTGGCATTTGTGTCTTCATGCTCTCCGCTGTGCTGTACTGCCGTCTCTGCCCACTGTCACTTAGGTTTGTCACTGCGGTGGGCAGGTGACACGGTCCCGCTGTGCTGTCTATGACAGCCCTTGGGGTAGTAAGTTGTTCCAGGAAGAACAGGAGCAGGCCCTGCGCCTCGTGCCCTTAGTCAGGACAGCACAGCAGCTGAGCTGACGGCCACTGCACAGCAGGCAGCCTGGATCAGAGTTGCTGAACTTGTCCTCCAGTCTCTGATCATCCTCCTGGGTATTTGATCTCATTATTTTTTTTTTTTGGTTTTTTCGAGACAGGGTTTCTCTGTGTAGCTTTGCGCCTTTCCTGGAGCTCACTTGGTAGCCCAGGCTGGCCTCGAACTCACAGAGATCCGCCTGGCTCTGCCTCCCAAGTGCTGGGATTAAAGGCGTGCGCCACCACGCCCGGCTTGATCTCATTATTTTTAAAAACCATTTTGATGTGTTTTTTCTGACCTAGTCTGTTTACCCTACTAGAGAATTGATACATTTCTCCTTCCTATAGGATACAATTGTTTCCACAACATAGCAAGTAAAGGACACAGTGTAATAATTTACAGATGGCGTCTTCTCTGTCATGGTGGTGCTCTTAACTGTCCATTTGTCAGCATTTGATTTTGTGATGGAGGATAGGGTGAAAGAAAACATCATTTTCATTTTATATTGTGCCCTAAGTTATAACTGTGATGTGGACTTAGAACAAATGCCTCTTTTACTGGGGCATCATGGGGAACATCTGGATTATTAGGACCCTACAGCAGGAATGATTACATTGGTATGGACTTTTCCCCTTTAACCTAAAATGATGAAAATTGTGTAAAAGAAAATTTATTTTTGTTAAAGTGCATTGGGTAGAGAGATGGCTGAGTGATTAAGAGCACTTGTTGCTCTTCCAGAGGACTGGGGTTCAGTTCCCAGCAACCACATGGTAGCTCACAATCTCCTGTAACTCCATTTCCAGAGGACCCGATGCCCCCTTCCTGCCTCCACAGGTTCCAGCACATATGATGCACATATAATCATGAAGGTGCATGCACACGCACACACACACAATAAATAGTTTTTAAAGTTTACCTAACTATATAAGAGGTCAAAATGGGGGCTCTTAAGAATTTTTGAATATTAATCTTGGTTTCTCCCCCCCACCCCCTTTGTTACTAGAGGTTGGACTCAGGAACTCAGTCTTGCTTTGCAAACTCTGGGCCCTTGAATGGTAATATTAATAGTTCTCATTCATGTTTTGTTTCTTTCCTTCAGGTAGCAAATTATGGAGTTGGAGGACAGTATGAACCCCATTTTGACTTTGCACGGGTATGTGAAACTAAATCCACTTTAGGTACTCCATGTTTAAAGATAGATCTTCGTGGTGCTTGTTTAAGACAGGCAGACTTTATTGGGGATGTGGGGATGGTGCAGCTGTAATGAGGATTTCAGTGAGAGACTAAGCTGAACTCCAAGTTATGGGGCAGGGGACAGTGGGCATAGGGAGCCGATGACCGAGCAGTGATTGGGCTATCTTGCTGCACAGGGACAGGAGCCTGATGAGATACTAGGGTGGAGGGATAAGCATGAAAGGTCCGAAACCGGGGCCCAGCTGAGGAGAGGGTGCAGAGGAACTGAGGTGTGGTCAGGAAGAATGCCTTTGTGGATTCTGTCTTCATATAAAAACCCGTTGACTGCTTGAAAGTTGTGCCAGGAGATCTTGAGAAGTCTCTGAAGAAAAGAATAGCAAAAGCACTCAAAAACATAGAAGACTTTTAGTTCAGTGCATTGGTGAGCCTGGAAGAATGAAAGGTTATTTCCCGCAGACACACTGAACAAAGACAGTTGTGGATGAGGTGTGAAGGAGCACTCCTGTCAGCGCCTGGAGCTCTGAGAGGTTTGCCCATAGGCCTCTAGTCAGGTCCCATCGTTAGGAAAGAAAAGATGCCTTAACACCTGCTTCCAGAGGGGAACTGTTCCCTAGGAAGGAGTTTGATTAAAGCGTAGACCTGGCCTCAAGGGAAGGATTAATGTTTCTCAGTGTGGAGTGTGGCAGAAGCAAATTTAAAAAAAACAATCTGTGGATAAGGTGAGTCTGGAGACGGTAGCAAGCAGCAGGCAGACGCCCACTCAGTCACTGTGTGGTCCTTAAAAAATCAATAAGGGGCAGCAGAAGTTTGAAAAATAAGCAAAGGGAAGTTATTCTAAATAGAAAAATGTTAACTTGTAAAAAAGATGAGAGCTGAGAGAACTGAACCGGGCGATAGGTGTGAGATGAGAGAGAAACTGGAGTCTGGGAGCTGAGTGGACACGAGACTGTTAGAGTGTGTCATTATCAAGTCTTCATTTCATCAGGTCTCAGCATAATCGCTGACCTTTCTGATACCATGCTGTGTGATTCCACAAGCTCGCCTCTTCAGGGTAGCAGCAGTCCTGGCCTGCAGCAGCTCTCTACTGACTTAGCTCAGGTCCCTGTGTGCTCTTCTGGGGAATCCTGCAAAAACCACACTTTTGTCTCTTTTCCTCTTATTCCCGAAACTGGAACATGTCAGGGGTTTGGTGATGTCAGGTTAAAGCCCCACATCACAAAACTAAAACATACTATTTTGAGATAATCGTCGATTCCTAGGAAGTAGCAAGTAAGTGTATGGGACCCTTCCGTGTCCCACCCCGAGGTTGAGGTCTTGTTTAGCTGTAGCTCAGTAGCAAACCAAGAACGCGCCATTATGATGTCACCAATTCTGCTTAGTTTTGCATATGGCTCTGCACTCTCAGACATGTGACTTGATGTAATTCCTGTCATGTCTGAGGCATATCACTGTTCGTCATAAGTCCCCCTGAAGTACTGTTCTGTTACTACACACCCCCTTCCTTCTTCCATCCTTAATTTCTGCTAACACCATTACATGGAAGAACACACTATTGATTCATTCAGAAAACAGGTCTAGAGTTTGCTTTCTCTGATAATTTTGCCCAAGTATCCACTGTGTGGGCTGATTCCAGCACTGGGAGGCTAGTGTGGGCACAGGTCACTGGTGGTGCACTGGGGGTATGTTCTTTAACTTCCTGCTACTACTGTGTCCCTGGAGTATTCACATTACTGAGTTGTACACCATTCTGTTCACTGCTTTATCCACAGAAAGATGAGCCGGATGCTTTCAGAGAGCTCGGGACAGGAAATAGAATTGCTACGTGGCTGTTCTATGTAAGTTACAGCTAAATTGAGATTGGATTGCGTGACTCCTTGATGTCGCCGTGTTACATGAAGTTGGTGTGGTGTCACTCCTGTCGACTACAGAGTCATGTCAGCCTGGGTCTCAAACAGAAAAAGGCCTGAGGGTGTGAGGCTCCATGATTTGTCTAGTGTGCGGGGAGGCCTGGGTTTGATTTCTAGCATGTCATAGGCCAGCATAGGGCTGCATGCCTGCAGTCCCAGTACTTGGAAGGCAGAAGGATCAAGGTCATCCTTGGGTATATAGTGAGTTTGAGGCCAGCATTGATTATGAGACCTTGTCTCTGAGGGGGAAGGGTGTTGTTTAAAAATTATTTCCTGGCAATGGTGGTGCCTGCCTTTAATCCCAGCACTCAGGAGGCAGAGCAGGCAGATCTCTGTGAGTTCAAGGCCAGCCTGGTCTACAGAGTGAGATCCAGGACAGCTAGGGCTACACAGTGAAAGACTGTCTTAAAAAACAAAACCAAAACTCCAACAAAAAAATTATTGATAGTCCTAGTACTTGGAGATGTTCAGTATTTTGGAATATGGACTATTTCTATAGATACATTATCTACATATGCACACACTATAGACATGTAGCTTTACAGTTTTCCACAAACGGAACATGTCTGGTAATCAGCACTCACATTTTCATGGTTAAAGTTTCAAAACAGCAAAAATTACATTTGTTAGAATTGTGTGTGTGTGTGTGTGTGTGTGTGTGTGTGTGTGTGTGTGTGTGTGTGTGTGAGAGAGAGAGAGAGACAGAGACAGAGACAGAGACAGAGAGAGAGAGAGAGAAGGCCTAAAATATGCTAAGCACACACTGTGTCTCTGAGCTACAGGCCCAACTCCAAAATTAATATTTGTTCCATTTCATCAAACTTTTCTGTTATATGACTAATCACCCCCAAATGATTTTCCCTTTGGTGGAGGTGGTAGGGTGTCAAACCTATGGTCTCATTCATTCATATATATATACACACACATATACACATATATACATATTCAAATATATGTATGTGTATGTATACATATATATACACGTGTGTGTGTATGTATGTGTATATATATATATATATATATATATATATATATATATATATATATATATATATATATATAAAACTTAGCAGCCTTTACAATCAAGTGTCTTCCTTTTGTTAGCTCATTAACAGTCCAAAAATGTAAAGAAAACACAAAATACTTAATCTAGACTCTTTGTGTATTTTCCATCTTTACATGGCTATTTCTTTTATATTTTTTATTATCTCTTTAAAGACTTTTTTAAGCTATTTATTTCTTTATATAACTGCCTATACTCATTTTCCTCTCCCATCTAGGCCTACGTACATTTTTACACACATTGTAAACCGTTTAGATGTTTATTCCATCTGAATCTGTCTTATTGTGTATCTATAATCCTTTTCTGGCCAGGAGAGATTTTAAACTGCTAAGCTGTGCAGCAGCTTTGCTGTTGATTCTGCCCCATTCAGCTTCCCAGCATAGCAGAGGTACACTTCCTGCCAGCTCTGGGAAGCAGTGGGTCTATGCCTCCATCAAGCAGCGTGTAGCCCAGAAACCTCTCCTTTTTTTTTCCTTTTTATTTTTGTGTCTGTACTAGCAAAAGCTAAATCCTCTTGGAGATGCCTCTGTGTACCATGGCAGGACTCCTCCGTGCTGTAGGTCAAGCTCAGATGCCGCAGCGTCTCTGTGCCACGGCCTACATGAGAGGCACAAACTGGGAAGCTGCTCTGACTCGGTTTCAGAACTCTTTCTTAAAGCTTTCTCAAGTTTGAGGTGGAAATTCTTGCCCTATGTTTGAACACCAAATGTAGTGCCTCTTGGTCCCAAGTAAACAGAGGCTTGTATGAATTACAGATTGTATGACCTGTGGCTCAGGCTTCTCCCTAACTAGCTCTTTCATCTTAACCCATTTCTGTTCATCTATATGTTGCCACGTGGCCGTGGCATTACCAGTCTGCTGGCATCTTGTTTGTTGCCCCTTGGACAGCAGGCTGGCATCTCTTCTTCCCACCTGTCTCTTTCCTGTCTCTCTCCTTGGATTTCCTGCCTACCTCTAAGCTGCCTTGCCATAGGCCAAAGCAGCTTTTTTATTAACCAGTGGGAACAACATACATTCACAGTGTACAGAAAGATATCACACAGCATTGTAGCCAATCCATGTGGCCTGGCCATCTTCACGCTTAGAGAGTAGCCAGCCTCCCAAACAGAAAATTTTACATGAACATGACATTTTTACAGCCTGTTTTTAGAAGTCATACAGTGTCGTCCTCTGTTTTTAAATCACACCTGCTAGGGAAGCACTTTACCTCTGAACTACATCCTCAGTTCTACCCAGCCTCAGGGTGAGGGAACATGGGCTCGCACCACTTGAAGGGATTCCAAAGTCATGTCAAAAGAGCCTTAATGACTGAGGCTGTAGCTCAGAATCCTGGCTTGGATCTTGAGCACTGGGAAAACAAAAACACGTAGTTAGGATGTTATTACATTTGGAAAATACAATTGGCTAGTGGTGTAACTCTTATTTTTAAAATATGTGGTTTAGCAGGGCATGGTGGCACAATGTTTTTAGTCACTTATTTTAGAGGTGACATTATGAAGCAATACATAGTCGGGTTTTATTTGGTATTTTCTGCTTGTGGTGGTATTTGAAAATCTTCACACTATCATGGATTTCCTTGGTGCATGTGCTTTTTCAGTTAATTAAGGTTTGTATTTTTATTCTAGGTTACCTTTATGATAAATAAATATATATATATATTTCTTTAATCTTCTGTTTTTTTTTTTGTTTTCATTTAAATTTTATCTAAAGTTTTTTTTTTTTTTTTTTCTCTTGTAGATGAGTGATGTGTCTGCTGGAGGAGCCACTGTTTTTCCTGAAGTAGGAGCCAGTGTTTGGCCCAAAAAAGTAAGCTCAGTTTGTTTGTGGGGCTGGTTTTTATGGGTCTTTTTCTCCTGAAGTAGAGTTGCACCTGCAGGTTGTGGCCCAGGAATGAGTTACATTTTCTTTTATTTATATTTATGATATGGTCTTTTGCCTGTATGTATGTGTTAGATCCCGAAGTTACAGACAATTGTGAGCTGCCATGTGGGTGCTGGGAATACCTGGGTCCTCTGGGCCATCTCTCCAGCCCCATGTTAGATTTTCAGACTACATTAATCTCCAAGTAAAGGCTGGGCAAGGAACAAAGGTGATAATTGAGATCTAATTTCCAAGATTTGATTTTTGTATAATTCTCTCCATATTGCTGGACTGTTCTTTAAAACACTTTTTGTTTTTTTTTTTTTTTTGGTTTTTCAAGACAGGGTTTCTCTGTATAGCCCTGACTTTGAACTCAGAGATCCACTTGCCTCCCAAGTGCTGGGATTGAAGGCGTGCACCACTATGCCCGGCCAAAACCCTCTTTTGTCAACCATTTGTTAACTTCTATATGAGTAAGAAAACATTTCAGAGTGATGGATAGACTCACGGAATTAGAGAACACGATTCGCTACTGTAGAAGGAACAGGAAAATATAAGTGCTGTGAAAAGTGAAGACCTAGCATTTTATCTGGTGATAATTTTGAGTTGTTCTCCACAGGGCACCGCTGTCTTCTGGTATAATCTCTTTGCCAGTGGAGAAGGAGATTACAGCACACGCCATGCAGCCTGCCCCGTGCTAGTTGGAAACAAATGGGGTAAATAGTTCCTATAGTCTCTGAAAAATGAGTTATTTCGCTTTGAAACTTTATAACCTGCACCTTAAAACAAAATGCCTCCTCCCGTGATTTGCCATATGGCTTCATGTTGTATGGGATTCAGCTAAGCCTGATCTGAATATAAATTTGCATCCCATAGATGAGCATTTTAGTGAGATTGTTTTTGAGGGTAGGTACTCCATTTCACTTGAGTTTTTCAAGAAGCATTAGATTAGTTGACTTCTTTCCCCTGGAAATGGGAAGTCAGAATATGGCGCAGTGCAGACTAATGCCTGAGATGGAAGAGAGAGTGTTTCTCCCTGAGCTAACGGGGCTTTCCTAAGCCTTAGCTCAATCTTTGTGTCCTCAGCACACAGCAGTTACTTTTTAGGCATGTTAAGTGCCAGAATAGATTTGGGCTAAGGCTGGGACAACACTTGGTTCTAGTGTAGTGTTTAAGAGGCCTCCTCTCAGATCTTGCAGGTATAGGATTGCCACCATTAACAACTAAAATAGGAAGAGAAACAGGTTTAAGATACATTAATCAGTATGTGAGTTACGGTATGTCAGTGGCCACGTTTCAAATGCTCACAGTCTACATGTGTCTGTGGTTATAATATAACCACTGCAAGGAAGCCTGTTTAGCAAGACCGTAAAAACCCTCTTGCTGATTGTGATGCTGTGAACTGCTGGACCTCAGTGAGGACAGGCTGATTGGGAAGAAAGCTTCTCCATCATGTGAGTGGTCTAAAGCAAAGAAACAGGTTCTCCATCATGTGAGTGGTCTGAAGCAAAGAAACAGGTTCTCCATCATGTGAGTGGTCTAAAGCAAAGAAACAGGTTCTCCATCATGTGAGTGGTCTAAAGCAGCAGCAAAAGGTTTTGGCCATTTTTCTTAGGTCTTTGAGCCAACTGTTGAATAAAGACTGGGTACCAGGGCGGTGACAGTAACGAGTGTAGACAACCTAGTTCAGATATTTTGTATAAGTCAGTGACATTGGCTTATTCTGTAATACCAGAAAAGGGAGTAGAAAATTTGGGGGAGGGCATCCTTTAAAAAAATATGTTATGGATGTAGTGGTAAGCTTTTAACCCCAGCACTCAAGAGGCAGAATCAAGCACAGATCTTTGAGTTTTAGGATAGCCTAGTCTACTGAGTGAATTCCAGGAGAGCCAGGGCTATGCAGAAGAACCCATCTCAAGAACAAACATTTGGAACCAAGGGAACTGTCTATCTATGTATGTGATGGCAACGACCGATCAGAGAATCATGTCCGCTTTACTGTCTTTGGATTTGGAGGTAGTACCTGGGAGCAGGGGAAAGAGCTCTGTTCCATCCATGCTGTTCCACGTGTAGCTCACTTTAGGCCTCATTAGATACACATACATGAAATCTGATGTTTCCAACATTGTCAAGTTTATGTAGCATCTGCCTTTATCTGGGTTTTAATCCATGTTGAAACTGTTACTGACAAGCTTTTAGAGGAGAGAAGAAAAGTCTTATTGTTTTTGTTTTTGTTTTTTTTGTTTTTTTCCTCATAGTATCCAACAAATGGCTGCATGAACGTGGACAGGAATTTCGAAGGCCGTGCACCCTGTCAGAACTGGAATGACAGACAGGCTCCCCTTGCTCCTGATGTCCTCTAACAGGCCTGGCACAATTGCTGATTAGAACTTTCTGAAGTTTACAGCTGACTAACACTCCATGATTCATTCGGTCATGAACCTCATCCCGTGTTTTGTCGGTGGACAATCACTTATTTTGTGGGGGTTTTTGTTTTTTAATTAACACTCAATCACCACATTATGTAAAATTTTACAGTTCAGTTATCACAGGGTACAGGACATTTAAAATGAGGAATCCTAATTGTTGTTTAAGAGCATTTTGGTTAGATTAAAAAAAAAAAAACAAAACCATCCAGTTGTAGATTTTCCACATCTCAGTAGATGGTGGGCCAAGAGAGGCTGTGCATGGGGTACAGATGCTTACACCCCCGCTCATCCTTGGCTAGGTTGCTGAGCACTGGTAATCAACTAGGAGCCTAGTCTGGGTCCTAAGGGGCTCGCCTCCATCTATTATTCCACATTCATATTTCTTACTATTTAAAGAAACCATATTTTTACCAAATCCCCCTCCTCACCAGTGGTGAATTCAGCTGGTTAGAGAAAATTCCTTTGTTGAAAAAGTCCTGCATGGCAGACCTGGCCTCACAATTAAAATGCTCAGACTTGGGCTTTTTCTTAAGTGACTGACGGTGTCCAGAGACTTGCTGTTCCATGTGCCAGCACGCTGCCTTGTGTCCTGCCACAGCAGCTGGTGATGTTGGCATTCCAGTTCAGTACTGTGCCTTAGAAAACTCGGAGTTAACATAGACAGATCCTTGTCATGACGAGTGAGGGAGTGGATTCTTAAAAAGAAAGCTGTTTTATAAAAAGCCAAAATGTGTTTTTCTTTTAAAATCTGAAACGTGTTATAACAGTGACCTATTTATGATCTTAAATCTTTTTTAAAAAAATGTTTCTGTGTGGTATTTTTCATGTTTAAATTCAAGTATAAAATAACAGTGCTCACAGGTTAATATACATTACTCCTTTACTACATAGAGTTTAGATTTAATATTTGTGGTTAGACATTTATTCAATCAAAACATGGTTCCTTGGGGTAGAGCATGCCTGAGCCCCTCCAGACTCTGTGAAACACTAACAAAAAGTGTACTTCTTCAGAGACGGTCATGCTTTGATTGTGAGTTGTTAAAATAATGAAACTTACTCTTGCTTTTATTCAAAAGCCTGAGTGTGGTCTTGATATGTGTGAGGGAATTCTTCATTCACACAGGGCTCTAATTCTTTTTTTTTTTTTAAATTCTCTGGGAAAGTAGGTATTAAAGTGAACTGTTCCAATCATAAAGATTTTAGCCCCCCGCCCCCCAAAAAAAGTTCAGCACTTTAAACTGATTTTGCAGCCAAAGATACTTTAAAAAATAATAAACAAGCCGGGCGGTGGTGGCGCACGCCTTTAATCCCAGCACTCGGGAGGCAGAGCCAGGCGGATCTCTGTGAGTTCGAGGCCAGCCTGGACTACCAAGTGAGTTCCAGGAAAGGCGCAAAGCTACACAGAGAAACCCTGTCTCGAAAAAAACAAAAAAATAAAAAAATAATAATAATAATAATAATAATAAACAGTCTGGGCATGGTGACCCACATCTTTGCTCCCAGCACTTGGGAGGCAGAGGCAGAAGGATCTCTGAGTTCAAAGACAGCCTAGTCTACACAGTAAGTCCTAGGTCAGCCAGAGCTATGTAGAGAGATCTTGTCTCAAAACCAGACCAGCAAGTCAACTTCTCTTAGGCTGGTGGTGTAACTCAGACATAGAGCAACATGTGTGAGCCCTGGGTTCCATTCCGCTACTAAAACCCCATACCAGTTAACATGGAAGCAACAAATTCTTAAAGGAAAATGGGGATTCAAGGCCAGAAAATAGTTCAGTCACAATGTGTTAGCAACTCCAGTATAAATTAGGAAGATATGCCGGGCGGTGGTGGCACACGCCTTTAATCCCAGCACTCGGGAGGCAGAGGCAGGCGGATCTCTGTGAGTTCGAGGCCAGCCTGGGCTACCAAGTGAGTCCCAGGAAAGGTGCAAAGCTACACAGAGAAACCCTGTCTCGAAAAACCAAAAAAAAAAATAAAAAATAAAAAATAAATTAGGAAGATAATGTATAAATTTAAAAGCAGATTATGTATCTTATATAAGAACTTAATCTATGTATCAGCCTGCCTCTGCCTCCTGAGTTCTGAACATCTGGCATAGAGAAAGGTACCTTGTCATGGGTGCAGTTTGCAGTCTCAGGGAACTACAGTGGCTGGTCCCCAATCAGAAAGCCACAGGGTTTGTGAGGGGAAGGGGGAAAGTTGTTGAAACCAGGCATGGCCTCTAAACACATGAGACACTCGACCTCACTGAAGTCAGCAGTGTTAACGTAGGCAAATGACGTGTGTTGTCTAGGATGTGTGAAAACTGCCACAGCTTGATTTCCTATCAGAAGTTAACATCCCGAAATTCTGGTTCTGGGTATGAAATGAAGGCAGAGAGTTGAAATGTTTCCACCCAGGCTCCTAACAGGAGTATTGTAATCACCATGAAGCGGAGGCCACTGAAGTACAGAACTGGATGAGTGGAGACAAGGTCACGTTAGAAAAATACGTAGCCGGGCGGTGGTGGCGCACACCTATAATCCCAGCACTCGGGAGGCAGAGCCAGGCGGATCTCTGTGAGTTCGAGGCCAGCCTGGTCTACAGAGTGAGTTCCAGGACAGGCACCAAAACCACACAGAGAAACCCTGTTTCGAAAAACCAAAATCAAAAAAATAAAATAAAGAAAAGAAAGAAAGAAAAAGACTCACGCGCTCAGCATGGATGAAGCTTGGTGAAGTCAGTCACACAAATGCTCTTCTCTACTTCATGAGATACCCCGAGTAATCAAATGCAAAAGAAGTAGGTGCTTGCCTGGGTGGAGAAGAGACACTTGGGAGTTAGTACTTAATGGGTATGTTGCACAACAATGTGCACTTAATATAATCTAAATAGACTCTTTGATTTTAGACATTTTGTATGTATGAGTGTTTTCCCTGCATGAATATATGTACCACGTGTGAGCTTGGTGCCCTTTGAAATCAGAAGAGGCCATCCGATCCCTTAGAACTAGTTATGGTTGGTTGGTAACCATCATGTAGGTGCTGGAATTGAACTCTGGTCCTCTGTAAGAGCAGCAAGTAGTGCTCTTAAACCTGTGAGCCAAGCCATGTCTCCAGCCCCTAAATATACTCTTAAAAATAAACATGCCAGAGGTGTATGTAGCTCAGTGGTTGAGTGTGCCCAAGGTCCTGAGTTCAATCCTCAGCTCCAAAAAAAGAAGAAAAAAATCAGTATCACAGTTTTAAAAACTTGACAATTTAAACAATTACATTCCAACCAACTCTTTATAAGCCCTCCAAATTGAAAGCAAGAGCATCTGAATTTATGGCAGCATTAGTTACATTGGCCAAAGGTGGAAGCAACCCCCTTGAGGATGTATCTGCAATTGAAGGGATGCGCAAAAGTGAAAATTAAGATAGGCTTGAAAATTAACCTGGAGGGTTGGGGACTTAGCTCAGTGGTAGAGCACTTGCCTAGCAAGTCAAGGCCCTCAGCTCAAATAAATAAATAAATAAATAAATAAATAAATAAATAAATAAATAAATAAAATTAACCTGGGTTCGATCCTCAGCTCAAATAAATAAATAAATAAATAAATAAATAAATAAATAAATAAATAAATAAAATTAACCTGGGTTCGATCCTCAGCTCAAATAAATAAATAAATAAATAAATAAATAAATAAATAAATAAAATTAACCTGGGTTCGATCCTCAGCTCAAATAAATAAATAAATAAATAAATAAAATTAACCTGGAGTCAGAACTCCGGAGAACTGACAAATTAGCAGAATCCCAAAACAAGACTAAAGGATGAGAACAGCCTTTTAAGAAAAAAATTAAGTCAGACAGGCATGCTGCTGCACACCTTTAGTCCCAACACTCAAGGCAGAGACATGGCAGATACCAGACTGTGAAGCCAGCCCAGTCTCCATAGTGAGATTTTGCTTCACATAATCACTCAAGACAACTCAAAAAAAAATTATTTAACACTACATATGGTTTAGAAAGATACTATATGTCTGAGAACAGTGTCAGAGTGGCCAACGTGAATACACTTGTGAATTTACCAGATCTTAGACAGTGAAAACTGGACGTGTAAGCGAACTTCGTGACCTAGAAAAGAGGCAGTTAGAGTGTAAGGCGTTGGCAGCAACTCTTGCATAGAACAAGAATATACTTCGTATGGGCTGGGGTGACGGCTCAAGCCTGGAGTTTGGGGCCCCAGAACCCACGTAATGTCAGGTGGGCATGGCAGTCCTCTTATAAGATGGAGGTGGAATTTCCAGAACAGTCCAGCCATCAGAACTGCTGAGTCCCAGACCCCTGTCATAAAGCCACCTCGGACCACACCTTACACCAGTCTCTGGCCTCCACATGTGCACAGCTGGGCACCTGCACCATCACATGTGAGTTGTGCCTAAACAACCCACAAAGGGATCTACATCCACTCGGCACATAGACAAATCTGTTGATACAGGATCGGACATGACAAATCCTTTTTCCAAGGAGTCTGCTAGAAGACATGCTGTGACCTCTAGACGTTGTGGACTAGATTCCAAAGACAGTGGGTATCTATCAGATCTGTGGGTACAGCAGTGTTCACAAAGGATGGTATAGCACTTAGCGTTTTGTGATTTGGGGTGGTGAGAGGTGGGTTTTTTGTTTGATTTTGGTTTTGTTCTAGACAGGGTTTCTTTGTGTAGCCCAGGCTGGCCTTGAGCTAGAACATCTGCCTGCCTCTGCCTCCCTGGTGCTGGGATTAAAGGTATACGCCACCAAAGAATGTTTTTTGGCATGCAGTTGAGGGCAGCCTCACACTCCTGAAACCCCCCGGCCCCAGAGCTGAGATTGTGGGCCTGCGTCATCAGGCTCAGCCGCTGTTTATGAGTTTTAAATCTGTCTTTAGTGTTGTGTCATAGTAGCCTGATAAACTACAGAGGACACTCAAAGTTAGTGGAATAGGAATAGCTTAGAAGAGAGCTGTTAGAAGAACCATGTTTTCTACCCTGCAGAACCAGACAGGATTTTTACTGTACAGTCAGTATAACAAGTGAGAGAAGTTGAAGTCACCACGAAGTTGTGTGCGATTCCATGTTTGAAATGTCCAGACCAAGCCAATGTATACAGAGAAAAAACGGAGGTGGGGGAATGTAACATGAGTTCTAAATGGTCTTGTAATAAAAACCTGGAGCCAGATATTGGGGTAAATACTGAAAGATCAGAGTCAAAGGAAGAAGCCACAGCCACTTCTCACCTCACCAACTCCACAAATCCTCTGACTAAATGCCGCTGAGTCCTCAGCTGAAAGGAGTCTGAACTCCGCCCAGCCTTTTCACTTCCTATCTCAACCTTCTCAGTGCTGGGATTAATGGCCTGTGTGCTTCCCAAATACTGGGAGCAAAGGCATGAGATCCAATGTGTTGAGATTAAAGGTGTGCTCCACCACTGCCTGGCTGTTTCTCCCTTGGACTGGATTAATCTTGTGTAGTCTAGAGTGGCCTTGAACTCACAGAGATCCAGACGGATCTCGGCCTCTGCCTCCAGAGTGCTAGGATTAAAGGTGTGTGCCACCAATGCCTGACCTCTATGTTTAACTCTCTGGCTGGCTCTGTCTTCTGACCTTCATGCAAGTTTTATTAGAGTACAACAAAATATCACCATTGTGTGTGTTGGGGGGGGCGGGGTTAGAGGCCCATAGCAGAGGGATTGAGTTCTCTTCAGCTGGTAATGAAAACATTTCTAAGTTGTACGAACCAGGGGTGGTGGAGCTAGGAGGATCAGAAATTCAGTTGTCCTCTGCTCCATGGTGAGCTCAAGGCTAGCCTGGAACATGAGACCCTGCCTCAAAAAATGATAAATGTTGGGTGAGAATGTTTTAAGTTGTGATGACTGTGCAATGCTATGACTAAGCCATTGAGTTAAAACTAAAGTGTTTAATAACTATATAAAACATACACTTCAAGTTAGTGCATTGCATGATATGAAATATATATCTCAAAGCTGTTTTTTAAATCTTTTTTTTTTTTTTTTTGGTTTTTTCGAGACAGGGTTTCTCTGCATAGCTTTGCACCTTTCCTGGAGCTCACTTGGTAGCCCAGGCTGGCCTCGAACTCACAGAGATCCGCCTGGCTCTGTCTCCCAAGTGCTGGGATTAAAGACGTGCGCCACCACCGCCTGGCTAAATCTTTTTTTTTTTTTTTTATTCTGAAGAGGGCACCAGATGTTGTTACAGATGGTTGTGAGCCACCATGTGGTTGCTGGGAATTGAACTCAGGACCTCTGGAAGAACAGCCAGTGCTCTTAACCGCTGAGCCATCTCTCCAGCCCCAAAGCTGTTTTTAAAAAGCTAGAAAAACATCAAACATAAATGAAACATAAGCTAGGCCAACTATAGAGAAATTTAAAGAAGCCAAAAAACCTTTATTGCTGCAAATGATAAACCTCCAGCTAAACCAACACAAGCAAAGTGCCAATATCAGGCCTGAATGGGCCACAACTACAGATCCTACAGAGCTTAAAAGGGTAATGGTGTATTATTAACATCTTTATGACTAATCAGACAGATTGTGAATTAACAAATTACTAAAAGCTCAAGAAAAATTTTGAATATCCCTATTATTGATTTTTTTTTTAACCAAAAAGCAATGCAGAGTTCTAGATGGCATCACCAAACTGCCCTATAAGGAATACCCCACACAAATGGCTTCAGAAGATGCATAATTTCCAACTCACTTTAAGAGAAAAAACACTGTGGGGGCGGGGGGGGGGGGGCGGGGTGTGTGGCACTGGAGAGATGGCTCAGTGGTTAAGAGCATGGGCTGCTCTTCCAGAAGACCTGAGTTCAATTCCCAGCAACCACATGGTGGCTCACAACCATCTATCATGGGATCTGATGCCCTCTTCTGGCATAAATGTATACATGCAGATAGAGCACCATATACATAAAATAAATAAATCTTAAAAAAACAAACAAACAAACAAAAAAAACCATTGGCCAGGCGTTGGTGGCACATGCTTTTTAATCCCAGCATTTAGGAGATAGAGGCAGGAGGATCTCTGAGTTCGAGGCCAGCCTGGTCTACAAAGTGAGCTCCAGAAAAGCCAGGGAGATACAGAATCGCTGTCTTGAACACCCTGCCCCCCGTCCCCCCCCCCCACACACAATAAAGATTGTCCCTGATCTCTAACCAGACTAAGGAAGTGTAAGGATGAGTATCTCTGAGGAATGTAGATTAAAAAGTCTTACATTTAACCAACAGTGAGTGGAAAATGTGTGTTTAACTGAAAAGCAAAGCTTGCTGAACTATGCTTAATACACTAACCAGTCCTGTTCAACAATTACGTCACGATGTTGGGGCCAGCGTGATGGCTCTGCAGGTAAAGACACTTGCTGCTAAGCCTGACCACCAGAGTTCAGTCCTAGAACTCAGTCCAGAGTTCACAGGGTAGGAAAGAACTGATGCCCACACGTTGTACTCTGACCGTTACACATGCTGGGCACATTCAAGTATCCTCTCACACACAGAAATTAGTGCAATAAAAATGGCAAAGTCGCGTTCATCTCAAAAACCTAAGATTGGTTTAATGGTCCAAATTCTACCTGGGTAGGTCATCATATTAGCAGGTTAAAGGAGGGAAAAAGAAATGTGATCATTTCAAAAGATGCAGAGAATTCATATGACAAATTTCAGTATTGCTGATAATTTTTTTTTTAAGTGAGCCAGGTGATAACGTGGTTGTGATCCTTGGCTCAGGTAGGAAGCTTGCCCCAAGTTCAAGGTCAGCCTGTGCTCTATAGCAAGTTTCAGACTAGCCAGACCCTGCCTCAAATAAAACACAGATTTCCTGAACCAATGAGTAGCTTTTCAGAAATCTTGCTCTGCCTCACTTCCCTGTAAAAGACTGGATGCTGGGCTGGAGAGATGGCTCAGAGGTTAAGAGCACTGACTGTTCTTCCAGAGGTCCTGAGTTCAATTCTCAATTCCCAGCAACCACATGGTGGCTCACAACCATCTGTAATGAGATCTGGCGCCCTCTTCTGTATACATGATAAATAAATAAATCTCAAAAAAAAAAAGAGGAAAAAAAAAAAAAAAAAAAAAAAAAAGACTGGATGCTTCTTGCAGTGCGGCAAAGCGTCTGATTTCCCCAGGTTATTTAGCACTGTGCGGGAGGTCCAGACAGTAAGGAAGAGGAAAGCTCACACACCCCGGAAAGGAAGCAGCTTCCCCATCAGTGGCATGAGCATGTTGGTAAAACCTCCCAGGGTTCTGCAGAACTCTCCTGCAGACCTTAGGAAGCACGCAGCACACAAACTCTACGTACATAAATGAACAACAAACTGAATTTTTAAAGACAGTGTACGATGGCCTCAAAAGTGGACTTCCAACTAAAATTTGCAAAATACAAATGAGAGCTATATGCTTAAAAATAAGGCTGCTGAGAAATGTTAGAGCAGTGTGTATAGATCAGAAAGGGCCATTTCGAGGGGAGAAAATGCCGTGTCCTGGTGGCTGTACTGAGGGATCTATATTTGTCAGAAACATTTTATAGTGTATTCTGAAAATGTGCATTTCTTTCTATGTAACTTGTCAGTAAGGTTTGGTGTATGTGTGTGCTCTTGCATGTCTGGATTACACATGTGTATTACCACATCAAGCCAATAAAACATTCAAAAACATTAGCAAACAGGTAGGCAGTTCAAGACTTAAATTAAAAATACCAGAAATAACCAGGCATGCCTTAAATCCCAGCACTGGAGGCAGAGACAGGTGGATCTCTCTGAATTTGAGGCTAGCCTGGTCTACATAGTGAGTTCCAGGCCAGCCAGAGCTACATAGTAAGACCCTGCCTTAAAAAAAAGAAAATAAAAATCAGAAACAAGTATTGTTTGCTCCATGATTCTGTAATGATGGTTAAAATATTAAATAGTTTAAATATAAATATTTGTTAATAAAATCCCTATTAAACAGATGTTATTGTTAGGTAAAGGTATCTGACATTTTTCCCCCAAGAAAAAAAACAACTTTAGAACTGGTAGGCAGGAACTACCTGCTTGTCTCAAAGAAAATAAAATTAGAGTCCTACAAACTAGCCAGACTCTCTCTCAAGTTGCCCAAAGCTGGCCTTGAACTTGCTTTGTAGTGGAGGAGGACCTTGAACTCCTGATCCTGTCTTTATCTCCCAAGTGCTGGGATCACAGTCCTGCCTCACTGCCCAGTGGGAACAGGACCTCCCTAATCAAATGCATGGAGCCTGCCATAACTTCCTGGCAAGTATCACCTTAGGCTGTGAGGTTAATTTTGAAATATCCTATTTCATACCAGGAATAGGGTCAGGACTCAAGACAACACTCCTACTTGGAATGGTTCTGGGCTTTGGTTTGGTTTTTCCCTGGCACTGGGGATTAAATCCAGGACCTCAGACATGTCAAACAGACACCCAACCACATCCCATCATCAAAAATGGCTCTGGAAGGGATCACAAGTATAAAAAGATACAGGAACATAATTCCAAGGGCTCATTCTGCACTCTCCGATTCTTTCCCAAACAGATTGTAGGAGTTGGCCTAGATTTCACCACACAGATGCCCCTGCGGGCAATGATTTGTACATGGCTTTTGTTCTTTGGGGAAGCCACAAGGTGGTGGCATCTTGATCTTCCAGGACTTCTATAGCCAATTTGTGATATTGTCCTTAGGATCATAAATACCAAGTGGCAGTAGTGGCAGGTTGGACATTTTACTAGGCAGTGCCCAGGCTCAACAGGTCCATAGGTTTTGTGACCTAATCCCGAGTTTTTGTTTTGTTTTCTGTTCTGAAGCAGGTTCTTAGGTATCCCAGGCCATCTTTGAACTTGTTATGTTGTGGAGAATGACCTTGAATTCGTGATCCTCTGGCCATTACCTCCCAAGTACTATGATTACAGATGTTTGCTACTATGCCTGGTTTTGTGGGGCCAGTGACTAGTACATGCTAGGCAAGCATTAAGCTACATGTCCAGTCGTGGGTTCTCCCCGCCCCCCAGGAGTGGGGGTGAGGTTTGTGAATTTTAGTGCAGTGCCTAAGATGACCAGAAGAGGGCATCAGATCCCCTGGAGCTGAAGTTACAGATGATTGTGAGCAGCCCAATATGGGTGCTAGGAACTGAACTCTGGTCCTCTTGAAGAATAGCAAGTGCTCTAAACTACTGATCCATCTCCCCAGCTCCTTAGTAATTTTCAACTTATCATTATTAATTATTATTATTAATTGTTATTATTTTGCTTAAAGAGTTACAAGAAGTTAGCAGTCTTAACCAAGAAAAGTAATAATAACTAAAAGAAAATTATTTCTCTTTATTTGCATTATCCCATGACTGGGTATATATAGAAAAAAAATTGAGCTACATGCCATAGAAAAGTAACTGTAGGGGCCTGGGGGAGAGCTCCACAGGGCAAATGCTTGCTGTACAGGCCTGAGGACCCAAGTTCAGAACCCTTCACACACATCATCTAGGGGGACAGCACCCACCTGTAATCCCTGCGCGGAGGCGGCAAGGACAAGACAAGCCTTCCCAGATCGGTCCTGCCAGGTTAGGTGGCTGCCTCTGACCTTCACACACATACGCCCATCTGTGCACACTCCATGCACATACACCGTACACACATAACCACACCTCCCAGGGGAATCATTGCAGTATCGGGATTAAAAGGTGTTAAGAAAGCGGAGGTAAAATGTTAGGCTGTTCAGAACAAAATGATAGCTCCTAGTCTTGGGGGGCCGGTGGTGCTGGGAAAGGTTGAGGATGGAAGGGATGCTGGTTGCTAAGAGATGCCGGAGATTCAGAATGGCCACAGGCAACGGGAACTGAGAAGTAGAGGGACCGTCTGGGCGTAGTGGGGAGGAAGTTAACGCAGAGGAGCCGGTTATAAAGGAAACAATGGAAAAAGTGAGGAAATTCCACTTGGACCTGAGGGGAGAATAGAGTGTACTGAGTAGGGAGGGTGCTTATTTGCCTGCCTGTGTGTACCTGTATGTGTATCCTCACAGAGTGGAGACAGACAGACTGACAGAGACACGCTGATGCTCTGATGGCAGTTCATAAGCTGAGCAAAAATAAAATACAGGGAGATGGGGGGGGGCACTGTAGATGGAGCGGTGCCGAAGGGCAGCCCTCTAATGGTTAAAATCAACCAGTGGGGTGGGGTACGCTTGTGGACACTTACTATGTGAGGAGAGCGCTCCTGCAGGGACCGCCTTTCTTTACGCTCGCTCTCACAAGTCTTTCAGTAGATCCCCTTTCCCCGAGGTAACTTGAGTTTCTACCATTCACAACCAAGAGCAGTGATTGATGTGCAACCCTGGCATGGCTATTAAATCAGCTCATCTTTGCACCAACACCATCTTCTGCTGTCAACTCGAACACTCTAAAACTTCACTCAAGCCGGGTGGTGGTGGTGGTGGTGGTGGTGGTGGTGGTGGTGGTGGTGGTGGTGGTGGCGGCGGCGGCGGCGGCGGCGGCGGCGGCGGCGATGCACACCTTTAATCCCAGCACTCGGGAGGCAGAGAAGGCAGATCTCTGTGAGTTCGAGGCCAGCCTGGGCTACCAAGTGAGTTCCAGGACAGGCACAAAACTACAGAGAAACCCTGTCTCGAAAAACCAAATAAATAAATAAATAAATAAAAATAAAAAAAGCTCCCCTCAAGCAAGGCTGTCATGAGGCAGAATGGAGGAAGAAGGGCAAAGGCCGAAGAAAATGAACGGACCACTCAGACAGTTAACTTTAAGAACAACTATCAAGTACCCCCAGCCCCTGCAGCCCACTGCCTGCTAAGGGCAGGTGTGCCCGTTAGGTGTCTTAGTCCCTTCAGCCAGAGCCCGGAAGTGGGTATTTTCAGCCTCCTCACTTAACACAGGCAAGGTCCTGGCGTTTCTTCAGATGCTCCCCAGATGCAGACTTCCTGCAGTCAGCCCCCCCCCCCCCCCCTGCTCCACTGCCCAGGTCAGTCCTGGCGGCTTGCCTCCCGCCTGTCTGTCCTTGAATGTCACCCACACCGTTTCTAGTGCCCCTTGACACAAAGCTCTCGGATCAAAGAAAATAACTGACAGAGTGATGCCTGTCAGTCAAGTGAGATGTATTTCTTCAGAGTCGCCACCCCAGGGCCCCAGCTGACTCTCATTCTTGAGGGAGATGGGGTGATGAGATAGAGAAGGTAAGGATCTGCCTTACAAGGGGGGTGGGGGTGGGGCTGAGTGAAATAGGGCGCAACATCAGGAGGCGGGGTGGGGGTGGGGCTTGGGGGTGGGGTCTCAGTTTCAGTTTCCCAGTAGCAGTTCCTAAGGCAGGGGCAGGGTGGGGTGGGGATGGGGGTGTGCCGGTAGGGTTCTTTGTAAGGTACCTGAGAGAGAGGGAAAAAAACCCAAATGGTGAGCTACTACAGGACCTGGCAGGGAGCCTTCCGTTACACTCTAAAAATACTCCGCAGAGGTCTCTCGAGCCCAGGGCAAAGGACCAGGAGATTCTACACTATCTCCCTTTTGATAGTGGCTGCTCCGGGGTAACCGATTCCTAGGCTACTTCCAGCCAGAGGCTGCCAGGCTAACAGAGGAGCTTCAGGTCACTGGAGCCAGCCTGGTTCCAGGATCAGACCTCGGCACAGGAGGGGGTGAGGACGGCCACAGCTGCCGCTCTAGGGGGACCCCTCTCCTCGTTGGAGTGAGATGCTCATTGGGGCTGAGGTGGCATCCACCGACCAGGAGCCAGCAGGCCGCAGTATCAGGAACAGGCCTGGGAATGAGGCAGGGCTGGACTGGACTGATAACCCGACCTCAAATCCCTCAGCCTGTTCCCATGCCTCATTGTGCTTCCCCCACAAACAGTGGTGACAATATCTACCTTACCCAGCTCTGAGAAATCCACCAGAAGTACAAACAGAACATTTTTAGTGCCAGGCCATGTAGAGACTCAATGTTCAGTGAGTGATGGCCATGATTATTGAACTCCACATGTGAGTGAAGTCCAACGGAGCCACGGAGAATGGGTCAGGGTTGACCAGACACAGGTAAGCTTTCCAGAAAGCGATTCAAGACTAGGTGAGTGGCTGGACTTGTAAGTCGTGGGTAGAATGCTTGCCTAGCATGCAGGAAGCTGCAGGCTCGGTGGATGGTGTGACAAGGAGAGATGGTGAGACAGGAGGAACCCAAACCCCTGTAGAATACACTATGTTTCCCCCACCATTCATGACTTCCTGCTAGGACCCATGAAGGCCCATCTATCTCTCTGTCCGTATTGACCTAAAGCGGGTCCTCTGGGTTCCCATGGCCCCTTTGTCTTGTCCTCTCTTTTCGTATCTTCCGGCAGGCTCCCAAAGCTATAGTAGTGGCTATAGTCCAGTGTCTGAATACAGTGAGATCACAAATACACACGTACACATGTGTGGGACATTTGGTCCTGGGAAACTGTGATGGAGCTGGGACTCTGAGCCCCGGGTTACAGATTCATCTTACCCTCCAGACATCAAGTTCACAGGAGGCTGACAAACAAATCAATGTGGTTTTGAACATGCTATATGGAGATAGGGATCCAATCTTATAAAAACATTAAGGCAGTCACATTTTTTTTATTAGAAATTTAAAAAAAAAATGGAATTGTAAGGTTGGACAGATAACAGCATTGTTAAAGCACATGCTGGACCTGAGTTTGATTCCCAGAATTCACATCAAAAAGCCAGACATGGTGATGCATGCTTGTCATCCCAGATCCTAGAGGCAGAGACAGGTGGCTCCCAGGCCTGCTGGCAGCCTCGTTTAATTGTCCAGCTCATGCCAGTGAGACAGACTGCGCTGCTGTGGATAAAACAAACACTGATTGGCCAGTGGCCAGGCAGGAAGTAGGCGGGACAAGGAGAGAGGAGAATTCTGGGAGTGAAAGGCTGAGTGAGGGAGACACTGCCAGATGTCGCCATGACAAGCAACATGTGAAGATGCTGGTAAGCCACGAGCCATGTGGCAAGGTATAGATTTATGGAAATGGATTAATTTAAGATATAAGAACAGTTAGCAAGAAGCCTGCCACAGCCATACAGTTTGCAAACAATATAAGTCTCTGTGTTTACTTGGTTGGGTCTGAGCGGCTGTGGGACTGGCGGGTGACAGATTTGTCCTGACTGTGGGCAAGGCAGGAAAACTCTAGCTATACTGTGCTATTAAAAAAACAAACAAAAAAGCAGTGTGTGATTTTCTTAATTTGCAACTTAAAAAACTTTACTTTAAAGTAAAGTTTAAAACAAATAGATAAAGAAATGTGGTTGGATGTGGTGGTGTACACTTTTAACACCAACACTCAGGAGGCAGAGGCAGGTGGATCTCGGTGAGTTCCAGGCCAGTCTGGTCTACACAGTGAGTCCCATGTGGGTCAGGACTACACAGTGAGATCCTGTAAGTAAGTAAGCATGTAGATAGATAGATAGATAGATAGATAGATAGATAGATAGATAGATAGATAGATAGATGATAGATAGAGGTGATGATAGATAGATAGATAGATAGATAGATAGATAGATAGATAGATATTAGATAGACAGACAGACAGATGAAATAAGGTAGCTGGCACCTGAAGAAGGAGAGCCAAGGTCATCCCCTGTCTGCATACTGTCTTTGTCCCTGTTCTATTGCTGTGAAGAGAGCATGACTAAGGCAACTCTTACAAAAGAAAACATTTAAGTGGAGCTTGCTTACAGTGTGGAGACAGGAGCTCGGTGACCCAAAGGCAGAGGTGCTGGGGAATAGCTCAGAACTTTATATCCTGATCCACAGGCAGGCAGGCAGGCACACACAAACACACGCATGTACACACAGCCCCACCTGACATGGGCTTCTGAAACCTCAAAGCCTACCCACAGAGACACACTTTCTCCAACAAGGGTACACCTCCTAATCCTTCTAATCCTTTCAAACAGTTCCACTCCCTGGTGACTAAGCATTCAAACATATGAGCCTACGGAGACCATTCTTATTTAAAACACACACACACACACACACACACACACACACACACACACACACACACACACATCACACCATGTATGTGTTCTAAACTGCTGGGCTGTCATCCATCACTCCCTAACACCAGAAGCTGACTCTCTCTAGCTCACACTGCTGCAGCTGAAGAGGTCCCCACCCACTCCGTGGGTGGAAACTCAGAGGCAAAGCACCCAGGAAGCAATGCTCCAGAAGTTGTGCCCTCTACTGGTGGAGAGCAGAACCTCATGGCTGCCGGACCCTGTGACATTCAAACTAGCCCTCATCACCAATTCCCGGAACTCATTTGAAATTTTTCCTTCAAGAATTCAAGACAAAGCCAGGTGGTTGTGATGTACATCTTTAATCCCAGCACTCAGGAGGCAGAGGCAGACTCATCTCTAGGAGTTCAAGGCCAGCCTGGTCTACACAGTCAGTTCCAGAACAGCCAGGAATATACAGAGAAACCCTGGGGCGAGTGGTAAGGTAGTGTGGAGGTGGTGTTTCAAGATAATAATAACCATGTGGGCCTCATAGGTAACTACCCGTCCTCTGTGGGAGACAAGGGGGCCTTCCATTGGCCTTTCTGAAGCCTCCAACTCAGTTGTGAGCGGGATAGTCATGTCCAAAGACAGCAGCCAGCATACTGCATATGCGTCCACCTGCTTAAGACCCCACAGTGATGGGAAACTTCTCATTACCAAAAATGTTTTCCTCTTTCTGTTATTTGTAGATACATCATCCCACCACCACCGCCATAGAGTAAAAAAAAATTGTGATTCCAAGTGGAAAAACAGGACAGACATTTGCTGTTGCCAGGTTTTCTATTTACATCCACGTGTGAGCTTGTAATATAAATGCTTAGGTCTACGGCATTAATATAAGAAAGTAAGAAAAAGAATGTGCCAAAATATTTCCGTGAACAAGGTTTTACAACTCAACTTCGTAATTTCAATGAACCATTGTTAAGTTTCAACCCCAGAACAAATAGCTGAGGTGCCTATTAGCATATTAAAGTGGACCTGACCTCCAGGCTCTCCCAGCATCCCTCAGTCCCTACCTGTTTCAGGGTACGGCTGGCACACCCCATCCTCTACCCTGATTGGTCCAGCCCAGGAGCTGGGCTGCCCTTCTCCCAGAAGTTCTTCCCATATAATCCAGACATTTTGGTTACCCACCTCTTTTGTACCTTAGGCCTCCTGGCTGCTGTATCTGGTTCCTCTCTCTCCCCTCTACCTCTTCCCACATGGCCCAGCTCAGCCTGATCATGTCCACTCTGGACTCTCCCAGGTGCCCTTGCCCCGGCTCTGTCTCCCTTTTGTCTATAATAAACCTTCTCCTCTACCATACCTAAGATCAGTCATGTCCTTTCTTTTCCTTCTTTTTTTTTTTCATTCAACCATGAATTTTTCTGGACAATACCATTATTTGGACTTAAAAAAGTCAGTTGAGAACACACTTAGGTCTAGGAGCAGAGATGGCGTCCATTTAGACTCTAGATGGGAAAGAGTGGAGAATCGCGGAACACCCGAGGCAGCAAGATAGAGGTGAGGCGGAAATGGTGTCTCTGGGTCTGTGAAATAAAACTTTTGAGGCTGTTGAGCTGTGTCCTTTCTAATAACCTGTGTATGAGCAAGCAAGGGCTGCTGAGAAAGGTCAGCCGATAAAGGCTCTTGCCTCCAAACCTGAAGCCCAGAGTTCCATGCATGGTCAAGGGAATCAAACCAGCTCCTTGCCTCACATGCTCGTGGTCCCGGCTCCCACACCTGGTACCACAAGTAGCGTTAGGGGAAAGTGGTTGCACCAAAAGACACAGGAACCTGGGAAGACCTCCCTGGCATTTGCATGCCGACTTTGTCCTCCACCTGGTTCATAAATCTGGGACGGAGTCCCTAGAGTGACTCAGCTCCCGGGAAACCTTTGGGCTTGGCTATTCCCTGATTACATCCCTCTTACAATCCTGAGCTACAAACTTCAATACAAATCCTCAATCGCTCTTCCCGGGTCTACTGAGAAAGCAGGGAAGGAAAATAGTATTGGGGGGTTTCCAAAGTGAGATGCAAAGGGCCGGGTGGAGGGCGAGTTTTAAAGGGCCAGTGTGGGCGGGTCTCTATGTGATGTCTGTGTGATGGACAGCTGCCTGTAAGCTCTGCACCCAAGGGGCAGAGTCAGGAGGATCAGGAGTTCAAAACCAGTCTGGGCTACCTATGCACCTGTCTCTAAATAAGTAAGCAACCAATCTAAGCCTTCAATCTCTATGGCCCTGTGGAAGTCTTGTGGACTGTTCTGTTTTTAGATTTGGGTGTCTGAGTCAAGGGATAAAATGAGCCACCAAGCGCTGAGCCCTGGACACTGAGCTGTAAAATGTTTGAAGGAGCTTTTGAAATGTTTTTTAAGCTTTATATAACAAGACGCCAATATGTTCCAGGTTTCCACTTTTAATGTTCATTTTCAGTTGTAAAATCTAAAAGTTGTAAATTCTTTATATAGTTATTTTCTTACATAATTCTGTTTGTAAATTTACAACGGGAAGTGAGACCAAATGACAAGGTTTATATCACAATTGTGCTATTTGAGCTTTATAGATATACTATAAATAAATCAAACTCAAGCAGTTGGGTTTTTTTGCTTATGGAACACTGGTCACACACACAAATAAATCCTATGCAAAAAAATAATAATAAAATAAAAGCGGACTTCTCGGTGCCAGCAAGCAGAGGGTGTTTGTACTGTGTAGACTCCATCATCACTGTCCATCTCTAGCCAGGTTGTCCTGTGTACAAGAACTTATTTTAAATGTCTCCTGTCTGTTGTGTGTATCTTGCAAGCTAATTAAAATATACCATTGTCTCCATGTTCTTTCATTTTGTTTTGTTTCTCAAGACAGGGTTTCTCTGCATAATCCTGGTTGATCTGGAATTCACTCTGTAGACCAGGCTGGACTTGAACTCACCAAAGTCTGCCTGTCCCTGCCTCTGCCTCCCGAGGGCTGGGATTAAAGGTGTGCACCACCACTGCCCAGCTTCCCTCATGTTTTTAAAGCTGTTAGCTTTGAACTTAACATTTCATAAGTGACTTCCGATGGCAGTGGAACCTGGCTCTGAGCACTGGGGATGGGACCCGATCTGTGGACACGGGAGGAGTCCCCAGTGCCCAGCAGTTGGCTTCAGGGTTGTGCAGGGCTCCGTGGAGCACAGCGGGGCTCATCCTCAAGAAGATGACCCAGTGTCCCAGCAGAGGGCTGCAGTAGACGACGGGAGCAGTGTGTCTCAAGTGTGGAAAGGAGAAAGAGATTCTCATCCGCTGAGAATTCTACAGCTGGCAAAATTCGCCTTCAAAATCGCGGGAAACGATACATTGCTAGGAAAAAAAACGCTGAAGGAGCACATTCCCACCTGACCAGTCCTGCAGGAAACACCACAGGGACTCCGCAAGCCGAATCGAGACAGTCACTCAGAAGGACACGAAGCGAAGGCAAATATAAAGCCTTCTAATTTTGATTTGTAACTTTTCTAAAAGGCTTGAAAGACAAATGCCTGGAAATCATTATAAATCTGTTTTTGGGGGGCATAAGCCAGATAGAGATGCAATTTGTGATATTGCTAAAATGAGACAGAGCTTCAGTATCTTTAAGTGTACATGCCTGTGTGTGTGTGTGTGTGTGTGTGTGTGTGTGTGTGTGTGTGTGTGTGTGTGTACTTGGGTATGGATACGTGTACCTGAGCATATGTGCCTGCCGGGTCTAGAAGAAGGTATCAGGTTCCCTAAAACCGGAGTTTCGGAGGGTCAGGAGCCCAATGTGGGTGCTGGGAGCTAAAGTTGGGTCCTCTGTAAGAGCAGTAAGCACTCTCCATGCTGGGCTACTGCTCCAGTACCACTTTCGTGTATTTTATGTAAAATCCTGGTAACCACAAATAAGGTAAGCTACACACAAATCTCACAAAGTACTTAAAGGGCCTCCACATCAGTGGTTCTCAACCATCCCAGTGCTGTGCCCTTTAACACAGTTCCTCGGGTTGTGGTGACCCCCGACCACACAATTCTTTCATTGCTACTTCCTAACTGTGATTTTGCTACTGTTACGAATCATAATGTAAATATCTGATATGCAGGGTGAGAACCGCTGGTTCGCACAATGACAAGGGAGTGAAAATGTGTCACTGCAAAAGTATCAACTAAACACAAAGAAGGAAGCGATGGGGGATGGAGGGCGGGAAGGACAAAAAGCAGTAACACGCACAATAGCCACACCGCCAGAGCAGATCCTCAGCAGTCAGACGCGTGAGGGATTAAGGTCTCCAGTCAAAAAGCTAAGAGTGGCAAAGTGGATTCAAGCCAGCTTGATCCAAATACTTGCGGCCTTTCATGGGGCTGGAGAGCCGGCCTGGTGCTCAGGAGCCCACGCTGCTCTTGCAAAGGATCCATGTTGGCTTTCCAGCATCCACACTGGATGATGGCTCCCAACTGCCTGCAACTCCAGCTCCAGGAGATCCGATGTTTTCTCGGGGTCTCCATGGACACCAGCGCATATCTGTAGCTAGAGTTTTCCTGCTTTGCCCACAGTCAGGACAGGTTAAGGAATCTGAAGAACACTGGACAAATGAGACAACTGAAGAAAAGGGACAAATCATCTATCCCAAGAAACAGAGTGAAACGGTGTATGGGTATATATTATCTAAAAAATTTTATGTCTTCCTAAATGTTTGTTTCTGCTTTTCTCTAAAGATTTAACACTATTGGTCTTCTAATAGTCCCAGTTCAATTAAAAATTAAAACTGACTTTGGAGTTGGAGAATGGCTCTCTCCTTCTTTAAACTCAAGCATGTTGTTAAAAGGAAAATGCAAACTCCCTGTATCATGCCAGAATAAAAGAGCCATCTTCTGCTATGGTACAGGACAAAAGCCAAATTAATTAAGGGACTATTCTATTACTAATCTCAACTCTTTTGATTCTATTCTGATTCTTTAAACTTTTCTTAAAGTATAAATTTTATATCAAAATTTACAAGATTAATATATATATACATTTTAAACTTTGTTAAGATATTAATGGTCATATAGAGTACTAACTAATTCTAGAAAAAAAAAGGCTTCAATTACCTGCATATATATGTTTTTGTGTTCGAGTCTCTTATCAGTTTTCTGCAGGAAATCACGGCCAGGCCTAACATCAACTGAAGTCTCCAGAAAGAAGATGGGGCCCCACAACAACAACAATTCCACGTGGACAATAATAATATCATTAAGCTGACAAATATCATCCACAGATCAGCTTTGAACTACAAGATGCTCAGAGCAATTTTGAGATGCCTAGCTGAGATGATCCAGTCTCAAAGACTACTTGAATAAGGACTTGAGATAAACCCTGAACTTTGGCATTATACACAGACTGGATAATGAAGGATATAGTTACCTCTCCTAGAATTTGACAATTAACCTAAAATTTTTCTTTCAGGATAAAGAAAACTTCGCCCATACCCAGCAGGAAGCAATTTTAAGAATACGACGCCCACATTCCCAAAGAGGTGGTGTGGGGCGGGTGGTTTTTTGGTCTTTTTAATGGGTTTTGGGTCTGGGATAATTTTCAGTATTTAGGGGGGTTGGTTACAAGTTGTTGTCAAGGGTTAGGAAAAAGGCTGAGCAAAGGAGATTAGATTTAAGGTTCTTATTTTAAAAAAAAGGAAGGAAAAGAAAGAAAGAAAAGAAAAAGACAATTACTAGTTTTAAATACTTTACATTGGATTGGATTGTTTTATATTGTATACAAATTTGAAATTGATATTGTTAGAAAATGCTATATGTATATTTCTAATTGTATTCATACCATTCATTTAACAATGTAATGCAAATTTCTGATCCTTGAATGTTATTATCAACTATTAGGATATAAAGAAATGAAAGTTAGTAGTTAGACATTACAATGGAACTTGTAGTCATATTAGATATGTTTTAAAAATTGAGCAGAGATGTTTTAGACAGGTCATCTTTAAACCCTTCAGAGATCTACAGAATATGGCATTTAAAATGTTTTAATAACTTAGAAAATTTTTCTTTTTTGAGACATGTCGGCTCCTGGCAGTACCAATCTACTTCAGAGAAAATATGGGCATTGAAGAAACTGCATATGGAGTCAACTTTCATTGTGGCAAAAGTTAGCCACTAGACAACAAAGTATCCTCGAATCAACAGGACAAAATGGACAGACAGAACACTAAATAAGGGACTACTGATTCTTGCCAAAACAAGTGTGGTTATGGCTTTATCAAAAGGCATCTTCTGAGGCCAGGACAATATGGCCCCATCCCTGAAGTGGCCTTCGCATCCGGAAAAGGTACGGTGCCCTTTTCTTCGAAGGCAGCTTAACAGGCAGAGGGCCGATGGCTTCTGTTGTGCAATGGAACAGTAGCTAAAAGTTCATGCCTCTCGAAAGTAGACTGGCATTTAATAGAGGGATGTGGAAAAGAAAGGGATGCTGAGATGAAGCCATATATACACAGCCAAGAAGAATGGACAGCTGAATTTAAAAACTGTCAACAATTTCCAGAATTTAAAATCCTGAATCATGACAGGACACTAGTGGAATTTAGGTGTTTCTGGTACATGGACTGCTCTCACCCAATGTGAGATTGAACTGTTGACCTTGTGTACATCCTACTTCACAAATGAGTCTGTCAGATACACTAAGCCTATAGGCTGAAGATGATGCCCCAACACTGCGGAGAAACCTCAGGTGACTGCCAAGGCAGCTGGCTGTTTCTGTCAACTCACAAAATTTTTTGGAAGTTGCTTGCATGCACTTCCTGTTTTTATTTTTGTTAGCTAATATTATTCCCTTTTTGGGTCTCTGAGGGAGTTGAAGATTAGTTAGTTATGGTTGAAGATTAGTTAGTTATAGTTGAAAATTAATTAGGATAGAAAGTGCATTAGATACATCTCGGATTTACCAAAATAGGATAGATAATGGAATTATTTTCTCTGATTTGTCAAATACCTGTTTAGGTATTTACTACTTGTATATATTGTATATAGTTATTGTACTTTTGTATATAGTTTTTCTTTTGTTAGTTATAACCTTTTGCTTTTTTTCTTTTTATTAAAATAGAAAAGGGGAAATGTGGTGGTAATCTAATTGTACTGAAATGTGATTTTGATTGTATGTTAATAAATAAAGTTGTCCAGGGGTCAGAGCTATTAGAGCCATAGCAAGAGTGTGGCGGTGGTGGCACACGCCTTTAATCCCATAGATCTCTGTGTGTTCAGGGATTCAGCCAGCATTGGAGACATATGCCTTTAAGACCTAGGGGGCTGTACATTCAGACAGTGACGAGGCAGTCACGTATTTGGGTTTACAACCAATGAGAAGGCAGAACAAAATACTATAAATAAACGAACAGACAGGAAATAGGTCTCTTTCGGGAAGCTGGGACACCGCAGGCGGAAGGGTGAGATTTTAGCTCTGAGTTCTGAACTCTCGGCTTTCTCTTTTACATTGTTTCTGTGTTTCTTATTTAATAAGACTGTTGATTACATCAATACATACCCACACACATCACATAATTAAAACAAAAAAAGTACTGGGTGTGGTGTCACATGCCCGGATGCCAGCACTCAGGAGGCAGAGGCGTCTCTGTTGAGTTCAAGGCTAGCCTGGTTGACATAGAAAGTTCCAGGCCACACAGGGCTACATAGTTAGACCCTGTCTCAAAAGGAAAGGGGCTGGGGATTATGTCTAAAGACAAAAATGGTTTGAAAATGAGAAGACTGAGAAAAATATCCAATGCAGAGATGAACAGACTATAATGTTCTCGATCTGTTATAATGGGTTTCTATTTGGCTCATGTAAGGATAGTGAAAAGGTAACAAACTATTACAAGCGATAAAGACCATTATATCTGATAAAGCAGCCACTTCAATAAGACGAAATAAATATAAACACAATTGCCTCACATCACAGCATGGAAAAAATAGTAAATATTGACAGAACTGAAGAGACAAATAGTCCTACACTCATAGCTTCAAAATTCAAAACTCATCTTGCAATCAAGAACAGCGCAGACAGATGGAAGAGCATTCAGGAAGCAAGATGAGCACACATATAAAAATGTAGACCTCCCCTCCCCCGCAGAGCCACCTGGAGCCTGCTGGAGCCAGAGAGATGGGAGAACACTGCCTTTCAAATCACACAGCTGCGCCAGCCATCACTCTGTAAAGCATTGTTTTATCTTTTTCTATTACAGAATGTCTCCTCTTACGTGTATGTCTCATGACGGTTTTGCATTTGTATTTTAAGACAGCTGTTTACTATAAGGCATGTTTTATTCTCGTGGCCTCACATATCTCATGCATTTGCCCTCTTTTTCCTACTTCTCTCATCTGTATCCTTTCCTTTCCTTTTTTTTTTATTTTTTATTTTTTGGTTTTTTGAGACAGGGTTTCTCTGTGTAGCTTTGGAGCCTGTCCTGGATCTCGCTCTGTAGACCAGGCTGGCCTCGAACTCACAGAGATCCGCCTGCCTCTGCCTCCTGAGTGCTGGGATTAAAGGCGTGCGCCACCACTGCTGGGCCCTTTCCTCTTTTTAGTTAGACCCTTCCATCTCTGTCATCTTTGGCTCCTAACAGCATCCCAACCATCCTCTCCAATACTTTCCTTGCCTCAGTTTTTTCTTTTCAAAGTCAATCTAGTACTTCCCGTTATCCTTACCCAGCATTCTCTACCCCCACTCCTAACACTATTAACTGAGATCTGAGCAGACACCATGTGACCCTTGGGTGTTGATCCTCCAACAGTTATTGGAGTTCAAGAGGCTGCTGCTGTTCATTGGCTAGTGTGAGTTTGCACAGTGGTGATGTCATGCAGCTGTGGCTACCCTCCCAGTTAATACCCTCCCTCAGAAAATAATACAAACTTTACACCGGGCACCAAGCCCCTGGATTGAGTTCTCTGAACCGTGCTCAGCTCTGCCACATGCGAGCCTTACACAAACTTTGCCAATATTTAAACTGAAAGAGTACATCTCATTAGCAGCCACCAAAATAACACCAGCTGTATCATTCCCAATGCAGTAACCCCGGAAGCACTAAAACCAGGACAACCACCCCCAAATCACTACCTCTACGGTAATGGAATCTAATGAGAGCTAAGTGAAATCCCAAAGAACTCAAATAACGATTTCAAGTATGTTCAAAAAAACTAAGAAGAAAATAACCCCCTGATGGAACAGAAACAGCTGGGAGAAATAAGAAAAACAATGCAAGGTAAGAAAACCAAGTTCAGGGGCCAGTGAGATGGCTCAGTGGGTAGCTGTGCTCGGGGCCAAGTCTGACTTCCTGAGTGGGATCCCCGGAGCCCACATGACGGAAGGGACAATAGACTCCTGAGCCTCTGACTTCTTCCACAGGTGCACAGTGGCATGTGCATGCCCCTCCCCTAAATCAATAAACGTTAAAGGAAATTCCTTAAAGACAGAGGAATTCAACAAAGAGCTGTTGAAGAAAAACCAATCTGAAATGCTGGAGATGGAAGAAAACATAGGACTAGATAAAACACAGAAAACAGTGGAATGTGTCAGCTGTGGTGGATCAAGACAGGATAGTGTATCTGAGCTTGAAGGCAAGACAGAAGGACATCAAACTAGGACAAGGACAAAATAAGGTGTCAGTAGGGATTCCAACAGAGGAAAGACCAAACCTGGATAATAGGCATAGAAGAAGAATCTCATCTAAAAGCATAGTAAACATTTCAAAAGAACCATAAGAGATAATATCCCAGAGTTAAGAGCAGAGGTACCAAGATACAGGAGGTATTTCAGACATCAAATACCCCAAGACCAGGAAAGAACTTCCTCTTGTCTTGTCATTTTGTAATTAAAATACTAACTAAATACACTGAACAACAACAATAAAAAGCATATTGAAGTGACAAGAGAGAAACACCAAGTCACATATAAAGGAGGCTCAGTAGAATAACAGTAGATGGTTAACTGGACTGTCAAAAGCTAGAGAGTCCCAGAGATGACAACTGACAACCCAGACTTCTATACCAAGCAAAGCTATCTGTCATCTTTGAAGGGAAAATAAAACTTTCCCTAACAAGCTGGGCATGGCGGTGGTGGCACACGCCTTTAATCCCAGCACTCCAGAGGCAGAGACAGGTGGATCTCTGTGAGTGTGAGGCCAGCCTGCTCTACAGAGTGAGTTCCATGACAGCCTGGTCTACACAGAGAAACCCTGCCGAGAGAGGGAGAGAGAGAGAGAGAGAGAGAGAGAGAGAGAGAGAGAGAGAATTCTAAACGTATATGCCCCAAACACAAATGTACCAAATTTCATAAATACTATTAAATATAAAGTCACAGACTAAACCTGAATGGTGACAGTGGGTGACTTCAATACTCCATCCTCAACAAGAGACAGGCCATCCAAAAAAAAAAAAAATCAACAAAGAAACATTCAAATTAAATTACATCATGGACCAAATGGACTTTATAGTCACCTACAGAACTTTCCACCCAAGTACTAAAGGATTTATATTCTTCTCAGCAGTCCATGGAACCGTCTCCAAAATAGGTCACATATTAGGATAAAAGCAAATCTCCACAAACATAGGGAAATTGGGATGACATTGATTTCTCTCTGACACAGTGGAAGAGAGGTAGATAAAGCGAGATGAACGGCAGCAGGCACAGGCCCATGGGGACGAACAGCACACACACCACAGACTGGTGAATGGAATGGCACACCACAGACTGGTGAATGGAACGGCACACCGCTGACTGGTGAATGGAACAGTGCACCACTGACTGGTGAATGGGTCACTGCAGAAATGAAGGAGATTTCAAAACTCCCCAGAATGGGATAAAAATGAAAATGCATCATGCCACGTTCAATGGGACACAAAAGAAGGAAGTCCTAAGAGAAATATTTATATTGATAAATGCCTATGTAAAAAAAAAAAAAGACAATCAGAAAGATCTCAAATTGATATCTTAATGATGGACCTTAAAGCCCTGGAAAAACAAATTAAACCCACACCAGTAGAATGAGAGAAATAATCAAGATGTGGGCCAAAGTTAAGGAAATAGAAACAAAAATAAAAACATAGAAAATAACAACCCTTAGACAACTTAGAAGGGAAAATGAGAAAACCCAGATTAACAAAACTTAAGATGGAAAGGGAGACATCACAACAGATACCAATGACATTCAGAAGACCATAAGGACATACCATAAAAGCTTATCGTCCACTAAGCTGGAAAATTCTGAAATAAATAGGTTAATTTCTAGACACGTATGACTTACCAAAAATTAAACCAATATGAAATAAAATTAAACTACATACATAACCAGGGATGAGATTGAAGCAGTAATAATTCTTTTCCCCAATTAAAACCAGGTCAGAAGTAACATCTAAAGGCAGACCCATCAGAATAACACCAGACTTCTCAATAGAGACTATGAAAGCCAGAAAGTCCTGGACAGATGTCATGCAGGCACTAATAGATGCCAACCATGACTATTATACCCAGCAAAACTCCCAATCACCATAGATAGAGTAAACAAAATAAAACCAGGTTAGTTAGCTTTACTGAAGAATTATAATAGACTTTCAAAAAGAACACCAATGCTACTCAAGTCATTCTGTAAAACAGAAAAGGAGGAAAAGCTTCAAAATGACTTTTTAAACCCAGTGTTACCTTCATGCCAAAGCCAGATAAAGATACAACAAAGTAAGAAAATTACAGATTGATCTCCCTGATGAACATAGATGCAAAAATTCTAAATAAAATAATGGCACATCAAATTCAAGACCACATCAAAAGTATCATTCATCATGATCAAGTTGGCTTCATTCCATAAAAGTGCAGGGATGTTTCAACACATAGAAGTTATAATCATAACTTGTCACATAAATGGACTCAAAGACAAAAATCACTTGATCATTTCAATAAATAAAGGACCTTTGACAAAATCCAGTATCATTTCACAATAAAAGTCATGGATGGAGGGAGCATATCTCAATATAATAAAGACTATATATATATATAACATCATGCTCACTGAAGAAAAACTACAAGCATCCCCACTAGACCACGAACAAGACAAGAGTGTTCATTCTCTCCACTTCTGTTTAGCATAGTGCCTGAAGTCTTAGCCAGACCAGTAGGGCAAGAGAAGTAATAAAGTCAAAGTATCCCTATTTGCAGACGATAGACGTCCATACCTAAGAGACTCTAAAGACTTGACCAGAAAATTCTTAAAGCTGAGCAACATTTTCAGCGAAGTGGCAGAATACAAAATGCAAAATCAGTAGCTTTCATATATACAAGTAACAATGGAAAAAGAAATCAGGGGGACAATCTCATTCATGATAAACGTGCGTGTATACACACACACACACACACACACACACACACACACACACACACGTGCACCTAACCAAGGAAATAAAAGACTTCTACATTGAAAAGTTTAAGAAAGTGTAGAAGACACCAGAAGATGGAAAGACCTCCCATACTCATGGATCAGAAAATTTAACATTGTGAAAACTGCCATCCTACCAAAAGCATTCTACAAATGTGGTGCAATCCCAATAAAAATCTCAGGGCCATTCTTTATGACATAGAAAAAAAAACAACAACCTTAAAATCATATGGAGTCACAAAAGACCCTGGATAGCCTATGCCATCCTGATGAAAATGAACACCACGAAGGTATCATTGTATTCCAAGTCATGACACAGATCTAACACAGTAAGAACAGCACAGATGCCCAGATCAATGGAGGACATGGATATAAGTCTACATGACTGCAGGCAGTCACCTGATTTTTGACAAATCTACTGGAGAAAAGACCACCTTTTCCACAAATGATGCTGGGAAACTGGACGTCGAGAATAAAAAAAGCTTTGGAGATGGTCCTGGTGCTGGTCACACAACAATACTAATATCCTTAACATCAAGCACTATTCCCTCAAAAATATTAAAATAATATGTGCCCCCCCAATTTAATTTAAAAAAAGAGAAAAAACTGTCAACAGTACCACTAACAGTTGCAAAAAAAAAAAAAAAAAAAAGAAAGGAAAGGAAAGAAAAGAAAAGAAACTAAAAAGTATAAGTATTCTTTGTGTCTGTTCAGAGAAGTTGTAATTTCAGTTATATCGGAACTGAAGCAGTGGTAACTCACAGAGATTTGCCTGCCTCTGCCTCCGGAGAGCTGGGACCAAAGGCTTGCGCCACCACTGCCCTGCGACATTTTTTTAAAGGGGAAAAAAAGAAGTCAGGGCTTAGCAGCTAATAGCCCACATTGCTTTTACAGAGTTCTGAGTTCAATTCCTGACACCTGTGTCATGTGACTCACAGCCTCCAGCTCCAGGACATCCTCCGGCCTCCACAGCTTCAGTACTCACACACACACACACACACACACACACACACACACACACACACACACACACAAATACACATAACTAAAAATAATAAAATTATAAAAATCTTTCCCAAAACCTTTGTATTTATCCTATTCTTTAATGACATTTTTCTTTTTTGGGTTGCTGGAGATTGAACTCAGGGCACTGTACACACATGTGTACATGTGACCCACCACTGAGCTATGCCCCCAGTTTTCCTTCCTTTTGGAAAAGAAGAGTTCCACGGTTTTGTTTTGATATGATCTCATCAGTTATATCACTGGCCCTCGTCCAGCCTTTACTGGACACGCGCCCAACGTGATGAAGTCATTTAACCTCTGCGTGATCTGTTATGCCTCAAATAGAAATGATAAGAACCTTGCCTAGAACAGGTATGAATGTGTGGAGGGAGGGAGGGGAAGGAAGAGAGAGAGAGACAGAGATGGAGACACGGAGAAACAGGAAGAAAGTCAGAGACAGGAAAGGGATAAAGACAGACAAGAGACTGTTCGGTTCAGAATGTGTAAGTGCTTTAAATATTGGGTGGCGTTATTACCATTTTCTTTTAAAATTCACACAGTAATAATGCACACTGGAAATGCATTTTAACCACTACCCTTCCTGGACATTAAGTCTTTAGATGAACACACTCTTTTATCTAAAATGGGGATACCCTTCCTGGACATTAAGTCTTTAGATGAACACACTCTTTTATCTAAAATGGGGATGTTGTATGTTTAACATTTTCTACAGCGCTTTCATGATGTCTGAGAAAGCACCTGAAGGATTACTTGGTACACAAGGGCGTCGTTTTCCAGACTAGTGATTTCATAGATATTTCTTCACGTGGCCAAGAGCAAAGCACTCTGAGAGTGATGCCCAAACACTGGACTTCAGTGAGCAGTCTCCAAGCGTGGAATCTCAAACAGGCTTTCTGATAATAGCCTGGACTTTTATCTGCCTCAAAGGAAAAACACCACCACCAGAGAGCTGAGTGTACCCAGAACAGACCTGGGGCCACCTTGCAGGCCTGGGGATCTTAGGATACAGGGCTGAGTAGCCAGCAGATTCCCTGGGAGGCTATCAGGACCTTTACCAGATGGAAGGATTTGAATTAGAGACCAGGAGGGACTCGGGCAGAAACTGGGCTCAAAACCTGAACTCTCATTGACACACACTTAAGAGTTTGGGTTCTGGCATCCTGTCTATTAGTGAAGGTGACCCCCAAGTCAGGCTGCCTGAGCCTTGCACACACCCTCCTAGGCCTCCCCAGGACAGGTGTGGAGGAGGAAGTGGTTGGGGTGTGGCTGGGATCTTGGGACAAGCTCTGTAGTCAAGAAACCTGGGGATGGCAAGTATGCAGGAGGATCCCGGGGCTCCTCCTCGCCCCATTCCCTGAGTGAAATCATGCCCTCCAGCTCTTCGGGGTCCACCGGGAAGTCCCCTCATGGGCCATCCTCATCCAGGCCCTCCCACGGTCTTACCTTTGCCCTCTCTAATCGCTGGGATCTGCTCCCGGCCTCCATGGCTGTGTTTAAAGTCCACCTCTGGGGAACACAGGCTGACTGTTCCGATAAGCCCAGGCACGGGGCTGTGTGTGTCCCCAGGCTTCCTGGGACCCTGGCTGGGGTGGGGGGCGAGAGCAGCGTCCGACTGGCGAGCAGGATGAAGGTGCCCTGCGGCTTCTTCCTCCTGTGGCTTGGCCTGGCGGGCAGCCTGGCTCAGAGCGACCCCAGCCCCAAGGGAGAGGAGTCTTACTCGGACTGGGGCCTTCGGCACCTGCGGGGTAGCTTCGAGTCGGTCAACAGCTACGTGGATTCCTTCATGGAGCTGCTGGGAGGCAAGAACGGAGTCTGTCAGTACCGGTGCCGATATGGTGAGTACCCCGGGTGCCTACTCTGGAGGGGGGATGGGGGAGGGGGGTTGGGTCAGCGGCAGCTCAGCAGGTCACATCTGTCCTACACCGGCTAGGCCAGGTTGCCAGACTGAGCGAATCAGGTGTAGTGACATCGGCAATCCAGGCAGACAACAAATTCCTGCGAGGAGCCTGGGGTGACATTTGGGATCTCGATCTCCCGATCGATCGATTATGATTGATCTGAAACTCAAGCCCCACTCAGCCTCCCGGGAGTCTTCGCAGAAGCCCTTTATGAGTTTGCTGGGAGGCTGGGGCTTAAGAGAAGGTAGTGAGCAGTGTGGGACAGGAGGGCGCGGCGAGAGGGACCTCGAGGTCTCTGGGATGCTCTTAGGGAAGGGAACTGAACCTGGTGTTCAGTTTTGGAGATTTTGCCTGCGGGCAAACAACTTCTCCGAATCCTGGAATCCTAGAATCCTAGAGAGCCCGAAAGGACTCTCTCCGCCGCAGACCTCGGACTGGCAGCGATTTGCCTAGACGCTCCCGAGGGAGGGGTCTCAGCCCTGGCCCACTCAGTAGCCTCAGGCATCACTGCTGCCCACCAGGGATCCCAGAGCTAGACACCAGAGGCAGAGTTGGGAACTGGGTTGGGCACCCATGCCTACCTTGGGCGACTTGCAAAGCCTGCCTGTGAGCTAGGCAGGAGGCTGGCGAGTGTCGCCCTCGCTCTCCCAAAGAGGCCGGAGCCGAGCCCCTGCCTGGGTCTGGCAGCTTCCACAGCGGGTGAAAAGCCTTGTTGGTAATGTGGTGCTGGCAATTTTAACTCGGGGCTATTTGCCAAGTGTGTGGTCCACCACTGAGCTGCACCTGGGCCTTGAAATGCTCTTCCCGAGCGCGCAGCACACGCCTCTGAATTTAGTTTATGCAAATGCCCCGCAGGAAGCTCGCAGGTGGAAATGCCAAGTCTATTTAGCCTAGCCCGGAAACATGCTTGGGAAACACTTTCTCAGCAGACAGCCCTAGCTTTCCAGAGACACTCACAATCAGTGTCCAGAGACATGTTGCATGGCCTACCCCTCTGGCCCTCATCTTTGGGGAGAGAAAAATGGCGTCCTTGCGTACTAAGAGCGGCCAACCAGGAGATAATGGTTAAACCATTGTTCTCAGTAGGCTTAATGTCACTGAGGCACCTGCAAAAAACGGTGCTTCAGCGCACCAGGGAAACGTCATGGAGTCAAATCCTGGGCCCCTCAGCCTCATGTTTACCCAAAGGTGGGTGCATACATGCAGAGGCCCCCTCCCTGCAGTAAGCCGCCTAGTTTCCCCTGAAGAGGCAGCAAAGGGTTAATACCTGCCATTTGAATCAACACAGACGGTTGTCAATAATACCCAAGGTTTAGCAAACACCCAACAGCAGGACTTCTTGTCAAATTGTGAACCCAACCCTGTTCTTCCTTCCCTAGCAAAATGGCATCCAAAGACTTCAGCTGATTTTGGTTGGACAGCCTCGGACTGGGAAGGGCCAGCCGACTCCCCATCCAATCTCGGCTACTCCGGAGGCTGAGACAGGACAGGCTTGAGTTCCAGGCCAGCCTGGCTACATAGTGAGACCCCTGAGGTCCCCTCTCAACTCACCTCCCCTAGAAAGGATGCTTAAACATCAATCTTTAAAAATACTTTTAGGTCAACAAAAATAATAGTGGATATCTATGGAGAAAACCTGATGCTTTGATCCACTGTGGAAAGGTTTAACAGCTGATTATCATATCCACTGGCTCTTACCAACTTCCCTTTTATTTGTCGTGAGACTGTTAAAAGTCTACTCTTTCGATGATGCTCAGAGTGTGTTGCTTTGACTACAGCTGTGTCGAGACGCTTGCTGGAAATAATCAAGGGAGGAAGGGCTTATGTTTCTCCTCAGGACTCCAGAGATCTCTGCTTATCAAGGGGGAAAGCAAGGCTGAGGAGGAACTATGGGTGGAGGGAGCTTGAAGTGGAGGCTGATTCACCAGGCAACATTGGGAATCAGAGATAGCCAGGCTGGGTGTATCAAAGGCCTGATCCTGGACAGCAACTTCTGACACACAGACCCTCTCTCATCTTCCCCAGAGAGTATTATCAGCCAGAAAACTGACACTCAAAACCTGAACCCGTGGGGAGCAGTGTGTGTGTGTGTGTGTGTGTGTGTGTGTATACACATACTCATATATATGCATGGAGGACAGAGGAGGACATCCATGTCTTGAATGATCATGCTTCACCTTGTTCCTGGAGACAGTTCTCTCACTGAATGTGGAGCTAGACTGGCAGTCAGGAAGTCACAGACGTCCTGTCTCTGTGTTCTTACAGTCTTGGGGTTACAGGTGCATGAGCAGCCGTGCCCAGCTTTTTGCATAGATGCTACAGATTTGCCCTCCGGTCCTGATGCTGCACACCAAGCATCAGGTGTACATCCTTACCCACTGAGGCATCTCCTCAGTTCCCATGGAACATTTTAGGTTCAAAGCATAATAGAAATATGCGACACATTGTCATTAGCGGTGATCATCTGTACAGTAGATTCCTAAAACTTACCCCTTCTATGAGCCCCTAGACCAAGATCTCCTTTTTCTCATTCCCCCCCTCCTCTTGGGCTTTCTATACCGTTTCCAAGAAATTGACTTTTCTTTCTTATTTCCTTCCTTACTTGAGACCATAGAGTATGCGCTTTTCCGATTTATTCCACCCAGTGCAATGATTTCCAGCTCCAGAATGATAGGGTTTCCTCTTGAAGGTGGAGGAGCACTCCACTGTGTACACACGTTTTCTTTATCTATCCCATAAAAGACTTCAACATGCTCTCTTCAATTCTGTTGGATATATACCAGAAGTGGGGATGCTGGCCTGTGTAGCAGTTCTGTTCTTAGTTTTTAGTTTTCTTTAAATTTTTTAAAAAAAATTTTAATTTTTAAATGTGTGTTATTATATTTGCCCACGTGTATGTCTATGTGAGGGTGTCAGATCCCCTGGAATTAGAGTTATAGACAGTTGTGAGATGTCATGTGTGAGCTGGGAACTGAACCCAGGTCCTCTGGGAAAGTAGTCAGTGCTCTTAACCACTGAGCCATCTCTCCAGCCCCTAGTTTTGAGTTTTCTGAGGAGCCTCCACAGTGCTTTCCAAATGGCTATACTCAATGACATTCCCACCGTTGGGGAACGAGTTCCCTTTCGCTACGCCCTCGCCACTTCCGTCTGTCACTAAGAGCCGTTCTAGCAAGTGTAAGGTGATGTCTCCTGTGGTCTCCATTTCTGTTTCCCGGTTTAATGGGAGATGCATCTTTTCATGTCTGCCCATCACTTGTTGGCCTTCTTCAAACTTTTTCTTTTTTTAATTTTGTTTTATGTGTATGGGTGTTCTGCTTGCATGTCTGTGTGTGACACGTGTGTCTGGTGGCTGTGAAGGCCAGAAGGGGGCACCAGAGTCCCTGGAACTGGAGTTAGCACCAAGTGAGTGCTGGGACTCGAACCCAGGTCCTCTGCGGGAGCAGCCAGTTCTCTTAAACTCTTTCTTTCTTTCTTTCTTTCTTTCTTTCTTTCTTTCTTTCTTTCTTTCTTTCTTTCTTTCTTTCTTTCTTTCTTTCTTTCTTTCTTCTCTCTCTCTTTCTCTCTCTCTCTTTCTTTCTTTCTTCTTCTCTCTCTCTTTCCCTCTCTCTCTCTCTTTCTTTCTCTCTCTCTCTCTCTTTCTTTCTTTCTTTCTTTCTTTCTTTCTTTCTTTCTTTCTTTCTTTCTCTTTCTTTCCTCCCTCCCTCCCTCCCCCTCCCTCCCTCCCTTTCTTTCTTTCTTTCTTTCTTTTTTAGAAACAGCTTTGGCCACTTTAAAGTCGGGTTGTGTTTACACTATCGCTCCTCTCTGTATCTTGGATGTTAACCCTTTATTAGCTGCACAGTTTGCAAATCCATTCTCCCTACCCCTCTGTTGTCTCTGCTCCGCCATTACCCCTGCTGTTGTTCCAAAGCTTTTCACACTAGCAAATCTCTACCTTTTTAAATATTTGTGTCTCCTATAATCCAGGCTAGCTTCAAACTTTCTATGTAGCCAAGGATAACCTTGAGTTTCGATCTTCTTGCCTCCACCTCCTCCAATCTCCTACTGAGATTATAAATACAGGCCAACAAGCCCAGGCTCACTCACTCAGTACTGGGGCTCAAATCCAAGGATTCAGGTGGCCAAGTACTCTACCGCCTGAGCCCCATTCCCATTTTTGTGTTTTCTAGAGGCATTTTTATCTGTCTGAAATTTCACAGAACTCCACACACTTGTGAGTTTGCCTACTTTCCTCACAAAGAGGACCATCTTACGGCCTTCACTGGATTCTCAGAAGCCTGTGAAAAGAAAAAACACCCACAGATGTAGAAGCCAACAGATTGTCTCGGTGCTGGGGTGATGGGTCTCCCAGTTTGCTGAAGAAGGGGGTCCTAGGATTTGGGGCTCTGGGTAGTTAAACAGATATGGGACTAGGTAGACCAAGAGAAGTTGAATCAGGAAGCAACTTAATCTATTTTAGTGCTTGACATGAAAAGTCTATGTGTTGATGGAATGGACACTATTTTGCTGCCTCCCATTCGTGGCTCATTTGGGCATTTCTGGAGATTGCCAGGTGTATGTGCACAGTACCCTCGCTGGCCCCTCGGGGGAAGCAGCGAGGTGAGGACAGCCTCACTCTCCACAAGAGACATTCTGTGATCTGTGATAGACCTTTCTCCCAGTCTTTTTAGTGACCGAAATGAGAGAGGAGAAACGTTGGCCAAGAGCACAGGACTCGTGGCTGGAGGCGGCATTGTTGGGTGTCGTGGCTCACTCTTCCTTGAACCTCCCTCCCGAAGTCTCTCAAGTGTTTTGTGATGTTAACTTTGTTTAGAAGGTTTGACGTTTTATGAGATCAAACTTGTCAAGCTCTTTATGGCCTCTGACTTTTGCATCTTGATTAGAAAAGCATCCCCAGTTCAAGACTGTAGCAATATTCTCTGATGTCTTTTCCCCTGGAAACAGCCACAGCTGACGCATAATAAATGAGTGTGGCTGTGCCCAATAAAACTTCTTTATGGGCACTAAAATTTGAATTTCATATCATTTTCTCACGTCATAAAATATTATTCTTGTTTTGATTCCCGCCTCCGATCATTAAAATAGATGAAGCCTATTCCTAGTTGGCAGGTTACAAAAGGCTGGCAGCCAGTGGCGTTACCACTTGCCAAGGAACTAGAGTTTCAACTTGTCAAGCACACCAGGAAATGCCTCTCCATGTCAACGTAGCTTGTTGCTGATGCCTAGGCTCAGAGCATCAAGCCAGAAAGCACAGCTCGAGGCTAGGGTGTGTTATCTCTGCCTAGATTTAGCTGTCACTTCCAATAAAACTCTCTCCCCGAAGCAGCTTCCTGCAGTTCATACTCAACCCTGCGTCACCAGGACTGCAGGCAGGACAGCCATTCCATCATCTTTCAGACTGACACGGAGATTGCTCTTCTGTGATTTCTTAAGTGCAAAAAGACCAGGGGTGACTTGGAAAATAACCAGAGTCTGCAGCAAGCACTTTCTCCCGCACTCATTAAAAAGATGCCTTTGGGGGCTGGAGAGATGGCTCAGAGGTGAAGAGCACTTGCTGTTCTCCCAGAGGACCCGGGGTTCAATTCCCAGTACCCACAGGATGGTTCACAATCATCTGTAACTGGTCTCCAAGGACACCAGGCATACATGTGGTATGTAGACACACATACATGCAAGCAGAGCACCCACACACATACAATAAGAAACAACTTAAGAAGAAAATTTAAAAGACACATTGTCTGTGATTCAGACATTAGTCTCTTTAAGTTTTCTCTGATATACAAAAAGGTAACTTGTGTAGAACACTTGAAAAAGGACAATATGAACAACAGAAAGAAGACCCCTAATCTTAGGAGACAACCACATTGAATTATACCACACAGTTCAATTGTTTGCCCATGTGACTCAATTAGTGATATCAGACTCTGTTCCCCATTGTGATTCACCTACACACCCACATACCACCCTCTCCCAGCCCCCCACACATACTCACGCTCACTCACACTCACACATACACACACACATACACATACTACCCTCTCTCACCCACCCCCACACATACACATGATCACACATACACACAACACTCTCACACACTCTCTCTGTCTCTGTCTCTGTCTCATACCACCCTTTCTCACACATATACACCTCTCTGTGTGTCTGTCTGTCTGCCTGTCTCTCTCTCTCATTTTCTTTCTCTCTCTAATATACATACAAACAAATGAACAAAAAAACAAAAAAACCCAAACCAAAGCCCAAACAAAACCAAAACAGAGAATCAGCAACCCCAAGGACTAGAAGTCATAATATAATATTTCAAATTATTGAATAAACAGAGAACAAAACCTAATGAAAAATGAATGCTCAAGCCTGAAGGAAGGAATCAATAGAATTCAAATGAAAAACTTCAATGGGTCAATTAAACAGATTAGTCCATCTCAAGAAAATTAGTAAATGGAACAACATAATTCAGTATTTTAAATTAGACCCAGAAAATATATTTGATAAGGCATGCCAGAATTCAGGAGAGAGAAAAAGAAAAGTAAAATATGAAAGGGAGATTAGTATGTGTGGAGATACATGAAGGATAGAAAGGAAATACACAGCCCAAGAGGAAAAAAAGAAGCAAGTGAGGCAAAGAAAGTATGTATACAGCAACAGCAAGTTTCCCAGGAATGAGTGGTGCCTGAGTCTTCTGCTCCAGGAAGCAGGAAAAGGAGAGATCCCCCTTCTAGGTTCCCTGTAGTGAAGAAGAAGGATGTGGGGAGGTTGGAATCATTGAGCATTGCTGCTTAGGATGAAGGATAGTACTGCTGTTAGGGAAAACAGTGTGTGTGTGTGTGTGTGGGGTCCTCAGAAAACTAAACACAGGGTCATCACACGACCCAGAAATCCTACTCCTCCAGCACAGCTCATCTCTGCCATACACACCCTAGAGAAGCAATTCAAACTGGGAGGACTTATCTTGGTTCACAGTCTCAGAGGGATCGGCAGTTCCCTGTGGCAAGGAAGGCAGAGCCAAGCTCATGGAGACAGGAGTGTGTGTCAGAGGGTCCCCCTGCTCTGTTACAACAGGAAGCAGTCAGGTCAAGGTTATGTGATGACTCCTCCCCCCGCCCCCCAGCACAACTGAACTAGCTCCTTTGACACATTTGCAAGATCTTGCTCCATGAGCAAGTCGAAGCATCCAGACTGTCTTTTCCAAGTTTCTGAACACCAGATGTTTGTTTTGTTCTGTGGTCAGTGATGCTCGGTCTGCACTTGCCAAGACTCCCTAAGCTTCCTTCGGTGCAGAGTCAATCTCTTTGATGGCACAGCACGACCCTGATTCTGTCCGTGTGTCACCAGACAGTGGACTGTTCTGAATTGTGGGGTGTGGCCCCACAATGTCTGGAGGAGATAGTTCAGTTTGTAAAAGAGTAAAGTGAGCCGGGCGGTGGTGGCGCACACCTTTAATCCCAGCACTCGGGAGGCAGAGCCAGGAGGATCTCTGTGAGTTCGAGGCCAGCCTGGTCTCCAAAGCGAGTTCCAGGAAAGGTGCAAAGCTACACAGAGAAACCCTGTCTCAAAAAACCAAAAAAAAAAAAAAAAAAGAGTAAAGTGAAATTTTTGGTAACTTCCTCCTCACTACCAATCTAATGTGAATATCTTATGGGGGATAGTGATATTTAAAGGAAAAATGGAATGTGCTCTTAGGAAATTTTTGTTTAATGAGTGAATGTCAAATGTTTGACTTCTAAACATTTCTTCTACTTGTCTCTTTTCTTCCTGCTAGGAAAGGCGCCGATGCCCAGACCTGGCTACAAACCTCAGGAGCCCAATGGTTGCGGTTCCTATTTCCTGGGCATCAAGGTACCAGGAAGTGTATGTACCACTATTATTACCTTCTTGATTGGTGTGTTTTCGAGTATGAGCAATCCAAGGGCTATGGTCACTGATGGAAGCGATCATTTATGGAATCCACTCAAGAAGTGTGATTTGGTATTTTAAACAAGACTAGGGGAAGGGAGAGATTTTCAAGGCAGACACTTGAGTTCTTTCTCTCAAAGCCTGCTGTCCCTCAGCTAAGCTTCTGGTAATAATTGAACTTCAAAATCACCTCTATAAGCATTGGCTACGATTTATGGCATCAAGATATAATGTAAAGATGACTGGATGACGTTGACTTATTTAAGCTAGTAATTCATTCCAGCGATGGACTGGTACTGGCCAGAAAGAACTGATTGTAATGGCTGACTTCTGCATGCAGACTTCCTGTTCAAAGTGTCAGATCAACAGAGCCGCTCTTTACTGAGATTTGTTAGCACACCACTGACCCTTTCTCAGACTATCAGCTTCTTCTAGGAGCGAGGGATGACTTGATCTCCTTGAAGGTTTCTTGGAAGGGTCTGGGTTTTGTAGAGTGCTTGCCCCACATGCATGAAGCCCTTAGGTAGTGCCACATAAACTAGATAGAGTGGTACATGCCTGTAATTCCGGCATTCCAGAGATTGAAACAGGGGGCTCAGAAGTTCAAGGTCATCTTTGACTACACAGTGAATCTGAGGCCAGCCTGGGCTACACGAGACCCTGTCTCAAAAGTTAGGGCTTGGGTTGGGTGATAGCTCAGTCAGCAAGCGCTTGCTTTGCAACCAAGAGAACCTGAGTTTGGTCCCCGGACCCCACATTAAAGTCTGGTCATGGTGACATTTGCTTGTAATGCCAGTACAGCCAGGTGCTTAGGGCTCCCTAGTCATCTATTTGGAGAATTCCAGGCCAAAGATGGACCCTGACTTAAAACAAACACACAAACAAGTATTGGCACCTGGGAAATAATAACTGAGGTTGTCCTCTGGCCTCCATTCAAAAGCTCACATGTACACACACACACACACACACACACACACACACACACACACACACAGAAAGAGAGAGAGAATTTCATAGGTTGCCTTTGACCTGCCCTTTAGAAGAGAGGATTCATATAAAATGTAGCTACAGGTACATCAATTATGATATTGAATTGTGTCCTGTGTGTGTATGTGTGTTTGCATTATGTCGTGTGTGTGTGGGTGTGTGTGTGTGTCTATGAGCACATGTGCATTCAAACACTTATGCACATGTGTGCATGTGTGTGTGGAAGCCAGAGGTTGACACTTGATGTTTCCTTCAATTGCTCTCCAACTTGTTTTTGTTTGTTTATGTGTGTGTGTGTGTGTGTGTGTGTGTATGCCCCTAATGGGCAACTTGCTGGTGTTTTCTCCTTCCACTCTGTGGATCCTGGTGACTGAACTCAAGTCTTCAGGCTTGGCGCCAGGAGCTTTTACCCATGGAGCCATCTTGCCTTCCCTCTACCTTATTTTTATTATTTGTTTGTTTGTTTGTTTAGAGACGGGGTCTCTTGTTGAACCTGGAGCTCATCACTTGGCTAGGCCAGCTGGCCAGTCAGCTTCAGGGATCCGGCTGTCTCCACAGCACTGGGGTTACAGGCATGCTACCATGCTCGGCTTTTGTGTGTGTGCTGGGGTCAGAACCCGGCCCACTCACTCACACAGCGGGCTCTTTACTGACTGAACCCTCTCCCCAGATCCTCCTCATTTTTTGAGCAGAGTCTCTCACTGAATCTAGATCTTACCAATTAGCTAGACTGCCTGGCCCTCGATCCTCTCATCTCCACCTTCCCTGGATGGGCTACAGGCTGCCAACTTTTAAGTGGGCACTTAGAGTTGACTATCAGGTCTTCATGTTCGCTTGGCAAGTACCTTACTGACATCCATCTCAGGCCCTGAATAGTCTCTTTTTAAAAAATATTTTTCATATATCAAATAATAGATGTTTAAATGGTATTTTTTGTGTATGGGTGTTTTTGCTTGCGTGTATGTCTCTGCACTATATGCCTGCAGTGCCTATGGCGGCCAGAAGAGGGCGTGAGATCCTCTGGGACTGAAGTCACTGACTGTTTCGAGGTACCATGTCAATGCTGAGTCCCCTGGAAGCTCAGTCAGTGCTCCCAACTTCTGAGCCACCTCCCCAGCCCCCCGAATTGTATCTTAATACAGCTAAGCCTCAATTTTTAGCTGATTCAAGAACTTCACTGGGCAGTTGCTATCTAAGCGGCTCCACGGGCCTTCTAACTGACCTGCTGCTCAGCTATTGGCATTTCCACACCAACTGCAGAAAGGTCCTCTATCCTCTGGGCAATTTTCATGCATCTGTCAGAAATACATACTCACACACTGGTTTTGTTGGAAGCTTGAATGCCATTAGCTGGACATGTTTTAAGTATGTGAAATGTTACAAGACACTAAAATGTCTTGGAAAAACACTTGTGTCTCTCTATACAGTGTTCTTGTCCCTTACACTGGGGCCAGCCTGTTCTCCATCAGCAGTAAGTATGTATCCACGAGCAAGACTATCCTGTCAACTGAGTGAATTAGAGAAATGACCTATTTTCAGCTGTGAACTTAGTCATTCCAGAAGGGGGTGCATGGGGACTGAGGATGTAGCTCAGTGGTCAAACACTTCCCTGCATGTGCAAGGCCTTGAGTTCAGTCCCCAGTGCTGGAAAAATCAATCAATCAATCAACCAACCAATCAATCAATCAATCAATCAACCAGTTAATGTAGTACACTGGTGGTGCACGCTTTTAATCCCAGCATTCAAGGGGTAGAAGTAGGTAGATCTTTGTGAGTTCAAGGCCAGCCAGAGCTACGCGGTGAAACCATCTCAGAAAACAAACCAACAATTGGGATTCTATTTAGAAGTATTTAGTAGTATGTCACGCTATTTAGGAGTAGTTCAGGTATCTCCCATCCAATCCAGTGGAATGGTGGTCATTACACTTCAGCCTTGTCATAGGGTGGCCAGACAGCATCCTTCGCCTCAGGCATCAGACAGCCTATCAAGACTTGCAGTACCCAGTTTGTGTCCCATCTAAAGAGCTGGGCTGTCTTTAATGTGATTTGGTTGTTGTTTTGCTTTGCTTAAGAGCATTTTAAACAGTGGAGTCCTTGTTGTGTCAGGTGGCCTTGGATTAGTAAGGACCTGAAAGGCACTAGGTGGAGAGGCTCTCTAATCACTGATGACACTCCTCACCCATGACCTGAGAGCAAATTTCGCCATCTCCCATCCACATCCCAACTTCCAAAGCCAGGTGTGGAGGCAAGAGGATTCACTCAAGGCCATAATGAGTCTGGGGCCAGCCTGAGCTACATAAGAACCTGTCTGGAAAAACTAGCAAACAAGAAACCAAGCCCAGATTATCAGGAAACTGCAAAGGTGTCTAAGATGCCCTCTCCAGCACTAAGATCACCTGCTCTGGGATCTCCTGTACCACTGAGTGCTCTCATGTATCACTAAATGGGCTCATGCATCACTGAATGCTCTCATGCACCACTGAATGCTCTCATGCATCACTGAATGCACTCATACACCACTGAATGCTCTTATGCATCACTGAATGCTCTCATGCACCACTGAATGCTCTCATGCATCACTGAATGCACTCATGCACCACTGAGTGCTCTCATGCATCACTAAATGGGCTCATGCACCACTGAATGCTCTCATGCATCACTAAATGGGCTCATGCACCACTGAATGCTCTCATGCATCACTAAATGGGCTCATGCACCACTGAATGCTCTCATGCATCACTGAATGCACTCATGCACCACTGAATGCTCTCATGCATCACTGAATGCTCTCATGCATCACTAAATGGGCTCATGCATCACTGAGCACTCTCATGCACCACTAAATGGGCTCATGCACCACTGAATGCTCTCATGCATCACTGAATGCACTCATGCACCACTGAATGACTCATGCATCACTGAATGGGCTCACACACCACCGAGTGTGCACATACCCCTGTTTTTATTTTTTAAAACTATCTCCTTCTTGCTCAGGATTATGTGGAAACTCTAACTCGGAAGGCAAAGCTATTTATCAATTTGGCAAATAAGTTTTGTTATGTGGTGCTGAGACTCAACCTTGGTACTTCAGGTACTGCCAGTGAACCAGACTCTAAGGCTGGCAAAGCTTCTTCCATGCACACACATGCTTGCCCTGCCTATGTAAGCATGTACATTTCTTGCTAAAACCTTTGACGCACTAAATAACCTGACTTGTTAACCTGCTCATTCTCTCTCTCTGCTCTGAGTCTACTTGAACTTTATTTCATCTCCTCTTCCTCCTCCTCCTTCTTTTAAGACGGGGCTTATGTAGTCCAGGCTAGCCTCAAGCTTGAAATGTAGCCTGAGGATGACTTTAAACTTCTGATCCTCCTGCCTCTGCCTCACAAATGCTGGGATACAGGTTGCCAGGCCTGGTTTATGCAGTTCTGGGGATAAAACTCAAGGCTTCATGCGCGCTAGGCAAGCACCCTCCCAGCTGAGTCACATCCCAGGTCTATGTACCCTCCTTTCTCATGACGCTCTTAGTCTTCCGCTGTCCCCACAACCCCTGTGTCCCAACTGTGTGATGCTCTCCCATCGGATGCCACAGTCAGTACAGCTGTTGACAGGATGCTTAGTGCGTGCCATGCTGTGCTCTGACACCATTCCTCACGTGGTTGGGCAGTTAGTGTCCTGCACCCCGTTTTTCTCCCCAACTCACATACACCCTTCAAACAGTGCTAGAGAGGACAGGTCCTTGAAGGACCAGCCATGCCCCAGTTACTTGAGGCTGAATTGTTCCGAGTAGTCACAGAATCTTTTTCCTCGGCAGACTCTCAGGCCCAAAGGTAAAGTTTGAACCACATGTGAATCTCCTGGTGCTCTGCCATCATCTCGATTGCCCCTCTGGTTTCTGTGTTCACACCACATCTGGCTGTGGATTTGAAAATAAACTAATCTCACAAAAGGAAAGATGAAAAAAAAAAAAGGCTAGAGTCACTTATGACGCTAATAACAGCATCAAAATTCAGCGTCCAATGACTCGGAGCTTCTCCTTCCAAGTCCTTGGCGTTTCTGAACGGATCTAACGCGTGGCACCCCCTTGAGAAGTGGCTAGTTCATAGTGAGGTGGACAGGGTTGCCTCAGGTCCTGGGTCTCAACGTGGCGCTCTCCTGCTTCACTTTTCCAGATGGACCTGGGCATCCCGGCGATGACCAAGTGCTGCAACCAGCTGGACGTCTGCTATGACACCTGCGGTGCCAACAAATACCGCTGCGATGCGAAATTCCGATGGTGCCTCCACTCCATCTGCTCTGACCTCAAGCGGAGCCTGGGCTTCGTCTCCAACGTGGAAGGTAGGGCTCTTAAGGACACTTCCCGGTGGCAGGGAGTTTCGCTCCTGTCTCCACACTGGGAGCCAGGGCGCCCTTCACTGGGAGGGACGGTCAGAGCGTGCTGGAAAGGCAGAGGGAGAGTCCAGGCACTCTTTCACGAAAGGTCTTGCTGCCCATGTACTGCTGGCACCTTCCCTGCTGGAAAAGGGCACAGCAACGCTTCCACAGAATAAAAACCTTCCCTTTAAGACTGGAGACAAAGCGTCCACGCCCCTGTCAAATAACTTTCCACTTGGTAGTCCCTCTCTGCAGGACCACGTGGTTTGGCTAACGTGCCTTTCCATATTTGCTTTCACTCTGGGTAGGAACTTTAAAAATCCTCTTCTGTGTGTTTTCAGCTTTCTGTGGGCTTCCGGATAATTATTTTTAAACCCTGCCTAACTACTGAGCTCCCAGCTCCGACTCTGTAATTTCTTTCTTCTAATTTACTGTCCAAAAGGTTTTAATCTCTCCACTTCTGACGCCAGAACATGATAACCTGGTATTAATGTTCAAAGCTCCCAGATGGGAAAGGTTGAAAACCAGGGTCCTGTGAGCCACAGAGATTACCAACTGTGGGGACAAGCTTGGACGTGGCTCACAGAACCGTGTCTAGAATATGGGAATGCCGGTAATGAACTGGGCCTTGTAGAAGGGAGAACTCTCTATCCTGTGTCCACAAAGGGTAGCAAAGAACTGTTGTTGATGTAGGTTCAGGTCAGGTGACTGCTCCAGGCCAATGTCCTATTGATTTTTCCCTCCTAAGTATCTTATCGCTCTCCCACTGGCCAGGTTACTGTAAATTCTGCTTTTATGTTCTCTCCAAGTGAGGGCCATCCACTGGGACCAACTACATTTTAATATCACCTAAATCTGACAGCCTCCGCTTACAGTTGAAGCCACTTGAAAAAAAAATTTTCCCTATAGACTAAATAAAACTCTGGAGTTCGGCTTGCACAGCTCTTTCTAGGTCGGCCCTAGGCGACCTCCTTAGCATCATTCAGACATCCGGATCTCCCTTTGGACCCCCACACTGAAACCTAACAGGGTCGAAGGCCCAGGCTTTCTACCCTTAAGTTCCTTCTGCACGAAACGTTCTGAGTATGTGTTGGTGGTACTTAGACAGTGTATTTGAGATGTAATTTACGTATGATTTACCTCTTTTAAATACTAGTTGAATATGTCTACAGAGTCGCACGCTCAACTCCATATTCATCATCTCCGAAAGAAAGCTCATAGCCATTTCCCTCTAACTCCTCTTGCTCAGCCCAAGGCAACCATCAATCTAATTTCTACCTCTATTGATTTGCCTAGTCTAGACTTTTTATATAATGGAATCAAAATACATGGATGTCTGTGACCAGTTTCTTTCATTTATCTATGCTGTATAACAGTGGTTCTCAACCTTCCTAATGCTGTGACCCTTTAATACAGTTCCTCAGATTGTGGTGACGCCCACAACCACAAAATGATTTTTGTTACTTCATAACTATAAATTTGCTGCGGTTATGAATCGAAATATAAATATTCATGTTTTCTAGTGGTCTTAGGCAAATCCTATGAAAGGGTCATTTGGCTCCCAAAGGGGTCTCGATTCACAGATTGAGAACCACTGCTATAGAACGTACTGGAATAATTCCTCTTTATTGCCGAATAATAGTCCACTGTGTGTCTTCCCATGTCATCTTTATCTGTCCATCAGTTGATATCCGGGTTGGCTTTAGCATTAATATTGCTACCATGAACTCTGACATATGAATATCTGCAGGAACCATGTTTTCATTCTTTTGCACATATATGCATATATATATATATATATATATATATATATATATGAAATTGATGGATTATATGGTTAATATATGTTGAACTGTTCGATAACCTGAAAAATTATCTTCCTAAACAGCTGTACCCCAAACCTCCAGTTTCTTCACATCCTTGTCAACATTCATTATCATTTTGTCACAGATTCTTGAGTATCTCCCTGTCAACTGTTGATGTTGAACATATATGTGCTTATGAGATGTGTCTATCCAGGTTCATTACCTTTTTTATTTGCTTTTTTTTTTGTTTGTTTGTTTGTTTTCTCTGAGACAAGGTTTCTCTGTGTAACAGTCCTGGTTGTTCTGGAACTCACTTTGTAGACTACGCTGGCCTCGAACTCACAGAGGTCCACCTGCCTCTGCCTTCCGAGTGCTGGGACTAAAGGCATGCGCTGCCGCCCCTCCCCCCCCACTTTTTTATTTGCTTTTGACATTGAGTCCAGAGAGCCCTTTGTTTCTTGTCCTTTGTCAGATGAATGATTTACAAGTATTCACTGCCCCACTTTGAGACAGGGTCTCCATGTAGCCCAGGATGATGTCAAACTCCCAGAGCCTCCCGCCTCAGTCTCCTTGGTCTGGAGATACAGGCGGGTACCACCACAGCAGCTTCTACTCAGTGTTATTATTCTGAGGCCCAGAAAGTTTGAATTTTGAGTGAGTTCAATTTATTAATTTTCATCAATGGTGTTTTTGCTGTCTTATGTGGTAATAAGGCTTTTACCTGCCCAAGGTCAAAAGTACCTACTGATCTTTTCTTCTAAGAGTTTTATTATCTTAGCTTTTGGTGCAGGGTTGTGATCCATTTTGCGGATCATTTGTAGATGGTGTGAGAATGGGGTCCACCTTCATTGTGTGGGTATCCAGCTGATTTAGCACTGTTGTAGGAAATACCATTCTTACCCACATTAAACTGTAAACAGTGGTCTGGCGACTTTTGACCTGATTCTATTCCACCAACCTGTGCCAGCAGGAGCTGGGACAGCCCTGGGTCCCTAGCTCCACAGCGTTTCAGTGAATCTGGAAGATAAGATGTGTGCTTGACTTGCTCTTCATCCAAATCTTTCTGGACACTAGATTCCTGTCATTTCTGTGGATTTTCAGGATTGGCTTGTTAATTTCTACAAGAAATGACAGCTGTCGTTCTCAGAGCTTTGTTTGAGTCTGTGGATAAATTCCAATATTGCCACTTTTACAAAATTATATTTTCCGGTACAAGAATATGAATGTCTTCCTAGTTGTTTATCTCTCCATTCATTTCTTCCCACAGTGTTATCATGTTCATAGCATAGGCCTTGCACTTTGTTTGGTAATTCCTTTGTGATGTTATAGTAAATGGAACTATTTTCTTTTTAAAATTTTAATTTGTTTTATCTAATTTATTTTTATTTTATGCTATTGGTGTTTTGCCTACTTGTATGTCTGTGTGAGGGTGTCAGATTTTGGAGTTACAGACAGTTGTGAGCTGCCATGTGGGTGCTGGGAACTGAACCCAGGACCTCTGGAAGAGCAGTCAGTGCCCCTAACCGCTGAGCCATCTCTTCAGCCCTTGTCTTATTTTTCACATGTGTGTTCATCACGAAGCCCATGTGAAGGTCTCGGGACAGCTTTCTAGTTTCGGTGTCCCCGGTGATTCTCCTGCGCCTGCCTCTCACCTGATTCTAGGAAAGCTGAAATGCTGCTGTAATCCGCTGCTCCAGCTGTTGTTTCTGCTTGTCTTTGCTACAGACAGGGTCTCACTGTGCAGCCCTGGTTGGACGGGAACTCACTCTGTACACCAGGCTGGCCTCGGACTCAGAGATCCACCTGCCTCTGCCTCCAGAGCTGGGGTTGAAGGTGTGGGCGCCCACTCCCGACTCCAGCTTTTTCACATGGGCTCCAGGGAACAAACTCAGGCTATGTCAGGCGGGGGCTTTTAACCGCTGGGCCCTTTCTCCTGCCCTTTTAATTTTCTTGACAGATGACTTGTTGATGTTGTACAGAAAGACAATCAGTTGGTTTCTGCCTATTGATTTATCCTGCAATCTAGCTGAATGAGCTGATTAGCTCTGATAGGTTTTCAGTGCATCCCTAAGTCTTTATATAAGATGTCACCAGTACATCCTTTCCCACTGTAATTTGAATGCCTTTCTGGCTAGAACTTTAAATGCCCCACAGGAGTGTTAGGACTGCATATCCTTGTATCTTCTCCCTGTCCTGCAGGGAAGAGGAATCAGCCTAACTCTGAGCATGAGACTGGCCCTGCATCTTCCTTGGTGACCCCTGGCAGGTGTGGAAGTCATCCTCCTGGGTTGTTGAGTGTTTCTATCATGAAAAGGGGGTGGAGTCTTTCTGCAGAATGTGGCTTATGGCTTTTATTCTATTGGTAGGTCATATGCTATGCTGATTTTAGTGTGTTAAACCAGCTTGCATTCTTAGGATAAGCGCCACGTGGGCATGGTGTGAGTCCTCTTACATGTTTCTGGGTCTAGTTGACTGCTATCTGTTGAAGATGTTACGTTTAGTCATGAGAGATACCTATCAGTGCTTTCTTATTCCTCTGGTTTATCTGATTTTTGTTATCAACATAATACTGACATCATAAAACGAAAGACATAATCCTAATTTCTGGAAGCATTTAGAAGGGATTGCTGTTAGTTCTTTAAATATCTAGCAAAAATTCCCTTGAAGCAACAGGGAAGTGTATTTCCCTGAGAGATGTATTTTTGGGAGACTAGCACTGTTTCCATTTTCTATTTTATTGAGTCAGTTCAGCATGGAATTTCCATTTCCTCTAAGTTGTCTAAATTTCCTGGCATGTCATGGTGTCCCTTATACTAGTGAACCAGAGGTCTTTCCCTGGGATGCCTTCCCTCAGAGCCTCTTCTCCCAAGGGAAGGAACCTTTCCACGAGTTCCCAGCTACCTTATGGTTACTGTCTTCATAGTGGAGTATAATTAGCCGCTGTCCTGTTTGCCGGCTCCTCCTCTTGATCCAAACTATGAGGTCCTCGTTGTTGAGGATAATGTATTGTTTTCTGTTTATCTCTGGCACCCAAGAGAATGAACCTATCTCTCATACACATATTCTTCAAGCAACAAAGGATTGTTGTACCCCACACTTGAGCAGGACAAGCGATGGGAAACAAAGTAGTATAGTCTGAGTGAGTATTCTAAAATCACGATAGTGTGGGATTTCAGTGACTTTCACCACACATGTGAGGCACCAGCAAGTACATCTGCCTTATGGGACTGAAGAGGGGCTTTTCTGAAAGCGCCTCTCTTAAAGGTATGCTGGTCCTCTCATTTCTGTGTTCTGTCTGTCATCCTCTGGGGCTCACCCAGGAGATACGCTGCCTCACATGCTACGGGATGGCATCTGCTGACCTTCTGTCTCTCTTCGTCTTTCTCAAGCAGCCTGTGACTCTCTGGCCGACACCGTGTTCAACACCGTGTGGACCCTGGGCTGCCGACCCTTTATGAACAGTCAGCGGGCAGCTTGCATCTGTGCAGAGGAGGAGAAAGAAGAGTTATGAAGACGCGATTCTCCTGGGCTTTGAGTGATACTACGGCTCCACTTCAGGGATGGCGGTGGACAGAGGGGCCGTCCTTTCTTCCAACCCTTTGGAGACTACGGGCTGGAGAAGGGAGACAGCAAGCCTCGTCCTTTGAGGAAAGCTAAGAAAAAAGGGATGCAGAGGCTGAAGACTGTCCACTCTAACACTGCTCTCCCAGTCAAGACTCATGAGCCTGGAAATTCAGTTCTCAGAACCGCAAGCAGATACCTTCCGATCACAATAGTCACAAGTGAAATCTGGGGGAGCCCAAACATTTGGGAGACAATGACTTTCCTCTGGCCCATGTTTCAGTCGCCAGTGAGCACCTCACATTTAATAAAGTGCACTTTTTAGAAAACGTGAAGAGAGATGAATGAATTCCGTTCTCACCGATAGTTGTATTTCGCTTAACGAGAACAGAATCTGGCCTGGTAAGTTCTGCCAATGAGGATTCTCCTGGGGGCTCCAGAGACAACAGGTAGGAAAGTGGAGGATTGGCGGATGAAGGTGGGCTGGAATTAGGGCCCCGAGGTTCCATTTCTTCCTCCAGCAGCCTGCCTCAGGTGGTATGTTTGGTCTGCCCTGGTTGGTATGCTCAGACTTGTAGCTGTGTGAGAGTCATTTGAAGATCTGAGATGTGTCTGGTTAGGGCTAGAAGACATGCTTGCAGCTGACAGGGAGTGACAGGCCAGTCCCTAAACTGTGGCCCTCAGTACTGACCATAGATTAGGAGTTCTTGTGGACCCTCTAAATGGAGGCAGCCAAGGCTCTGTTTGCTGTTCCTGGGCCACCTGTGACACTCTGCAGGTGTCCTGTTGCCCTGAGAAGGCCACCAATCTGGACCATAATTAGCCAACAAAGTCACACAGGCCAGCTTCAGCCCAAGGCCCGCTCTTTTGTGTGGCCATTGAGAACACAGCCACAATCTCTTTTTTATGTTTGTTTCTATTTGTCTAAAGCTGTTCTCACCCTGTAACATCAGAGAAAGAGAGGGATGACAGAGAGCAAAAGGTCCCAAAGTCTAAAACAGTCACCATTGACCATTTGTAGAGAAGCATTTCTGTTCTCTGACCTGAATTTCCCGCTTCCTCTCTTCCTAATTTCATTAAGTTGAACCAGAATTGTCAATCTCCCCACATGGTAATTAAAGAGAAAAGAAGGAACTGTTCATTGCAACCGCTTTGAGAAAGAAAAAGAAATCTTCACTGATCATCTTGTAAAGTCAGGAGTTAACTGGAATATCAAGGAGCCGTATTCAACCACAGATAACATTTATCTTTGTAGTTTATGATATTTATTTCAATAAAATTTATTGAGCACCTGCAAAGTAAGAGTATGATATAATTTGATACCTTTTCCTAACCAAAGGCACAGAATATAAATGTTCAGGGCATATGGGACCAAAATTCAGTTTTGCTTATAGTTCATTCCAGCCATTGAACCACTTACATGCATGCTGGCAATTTTTTAAATTGTTTTATTTTATTTCATATGTATGAGGGTTTTGCTTGCATGTATGTCTACACACCACATGCACGTCTGGTGCCTGAGGAGGTCAGAAGAGGCCATCGGATCCCCTGGAACTGGAGTTACAGACAGTTGTGAGCCACCATGTGGGTGCTGGGAATCGAACCCAGGTCCTCTGCAAGAGCAGCCAATGTTCTTAAGCATCTTATGAATTTGTTTTTATTGATAAACTTTCAACTCTCCTATAAATATTCCGTATTGGGGTTGGAATTTCAGGACATAATTATTATATATTTAGGAGATCATGAGTTATAGTTTTAGTAATATATCTTTTTAGGTTTTTAAATTAGAATTCTATTCCCAGCACCTCATTTTACCATAAATGAGGTATTTTATTGTAAGAAAGAAATAGAGAACATGAGGAAGCTGTCCTTCCATGGGGACAACATAGTTCTTCAAACCCAGAAACTGAAGACCACCTAGGTCACGGGTCAGTAGTGACAAAAGCCAGGGACAAAACCAGCTAATCAATCCTTTCACGTGGTAGGAGGGACTGTCTAGACTCACAGTCTATGGTTTAAAGAAGCCAGGTGTTCTGGGAGGTTCTCTGCTGTGCTCAGAGGACCTAGGAAGACATTCCAGAGAGGAGGGAGGGACTAGTCCTCCCAGTCAATGGTGATGGGGCCGCCCGTCAGTGTCTGGCTCCGCAGCCCAGCAGAGTCCTCGTCTTCCCCCGCCTCACGACGCACTCGCCGGTGGCATCCCTGGGCACAGCGGGAGCGTTCATCCAGAACCCCACAAACAAGGACACGGCAGTGAAGAAATACCTCCTGGAAGGAAGGTAATGATGGAAAAGCTGGGGTGCCAACTGTCACGGTAGGTGACGGCTGAGAGCCACACACAGTACCACATGTTCCCCAAGTGCCACCTTGGCCGTGGCAGCAACAACTTGAGGTGGCAGTGACAGTCTTGTATTTATGGACAGGAAAGTGAGACTTAGGAAAAGGAAGTTGTCCAGTCTACAAGTTGAGAAATGTGGCCAAGTTGGGAGGGAGCCACGTGGGTGACCTCAGAACCTAGGCCCACAGCTTTGGCATGTCGAAGAGGCCTTAGGGAAGCATGTCTCCTGACGTTAACATGTCAGTTCCTGGGCTGGAGTAACACTGGGGTCAAGGACTTCTGTGGTAAAGGAGGGAGTCCTTTCCAGAAGGATCTGCCTAGGGCAGGTTCAGCTGCTGAGCTGGAGTTCTGGGACAACAAAACGGCTTGAAAGGACCCTTAGTGGCTATGTGGAAAAGAATACTGCTCTGTGTGCTTCGTTTGGGCTGTGTTTCAACACTGGTAACAGCAGCAAAAGCTCCATCTGGTCAACCCCAGCCTCCGGGGACAGCCAGCTCCTTGTCCTCTTGACCCATACATACACATGCTCTTACGACACTTTCTTCATGCCCGCTTTTCTCATGTTCATAATTTTAAAAACTGCTTAATTTTGTACTATATAGATTCAGTGTAGCCCCCCGGTTATGATTCTTTGGGGGCCTCTTTCCCCCTCTTATGACCATGTTCTATAAACATACCCAGCAAACTGTTTTGTTTTTGTGACATTGCTAAAAGTGTATTTAGACAAAGTCATATGCTGAGTTAATGATCATGGCATACTAGCAGGTAACTTACTTCAAAAAAAAATTCAGTTTATACTGTCGCTGTTCACTTCCTATGGCTTCGTAATTGGTTGTTTCCCACACATTCCATGGGGAACATTCCATATTATTGTGTCCTATGATTAGCATTGTGAGTTCTAGTCTCTTCCCAGCCCATTGCTGCCGTTCTGTGAGATTCCTGTCTAAATCATTTGTTGAACTGACAGTAACATTGGCTTTTCCCCCTTATCTGCCCACAAAGATTTCAAATTATGGTCTTAAAATATTCTCTGTGCACAGCCATTTTATGCAGGAGTTGGGTGGGGCAGGCAACTGTAACATGTCTGAGCATTAAGTTTCTCGATAGCCAGGTGAACTGTATTCCCCCAGAGGATAGCAGAAGCTAACCGCAGGCTCTTGGAATGTCAACACATCAAGACAATGAGAAGGAAGGCTCGGGCATGAGGCTGTGAGACAAAGGTGTTCAGCTTACCTTGTGATCTTTGCCCACAAACTTGAAGACAGGGACCTGGAAGTGCTTTGCTAGGTGATCCCGGGATGAGTACTGCTTCACTGAGTCATCGGAGACACAGCTGAAAGTGGGACAGATAGCATGTCAGACGTGATCCCCTCCACAGGGTAGGAAACAATCCCGGCTAAGGCATTTGGCCCAGGGAGAGGTAAAGTGGATGGAGCGTGCTGGGCTGCATGCCATCCTTGGGAGAATAAAGGGTGAATGGCATCCCTTCCAGGCAAAGGCATCTTCAGACCTCATTAAGTAGGGCTAAGTACCATGTCTTCCCATCCTTCATCCATGGAGCCTCAGAGAGTACAGTACTTCTTGCTTGATTAAGGGTTTTATGTGTTAGAAGCACCAAAATGTGTTTCAGAGAGACCCTTGGCTACTAAGGTTGTCTTTCTATTGGTGATATATTGTTGGAATCTGGGTTAATACAGTTACCGGTGTGAGAAGGCTCTTCTTTAACTTAACACCCATTTCTTATAAGGAACACAAGCCCCGAGAGGGGGTACAAAGGGCAATGAGCCATCTGTGCATACACATTTAAGCTTCTCAGGTAACAACTGGCCTCAAATGGTTTCATTTCTCTTTTCCCAAATGTAACAGCAAGCTGCCCTTTCACAGTCCGTGGTCTTTGTCTTAGGTCAGTTTGACACATTGCTATGAGGTTCCTGTCATGGTCAGCTGGAGAAGGGACACATTAACTGACATGCTAAAGCTGTGGTTTTAGGTATTAGTGCACATTTTCTCCTGAGAAGCCAAGACTACTTTTGTGTGATTTGTCCCATTTTGTATCTTTGTGCATGTGTGCATGTACATGAGTGCTCACACAGAGAGAGAGAGATTTTTCTCTCTTGTATGTACTAAGGATCAAGGGGGAAACAGTACAGCTTCTTTGAGCTATCTAACAGAAGGTAACAGTCCTTCACCTGGAGTCCAAATAGCATGTAGATAAGCAGATTTCCCCAGCATTGAGACAGTAGGTGACTCATCCCCAGCGAGTGTAAAAGCATCTGCCTCTAAGCTGATCTCAATGCACCAAGGACTCCGAACCCACTATTCAAGGCACTGAGAGCAGCCTGAGAAGGAGCTGTGGTGAGAGGAAAACTAGAAGCTGAAGCAGACTAGAAACTTCCAGGGGAACTGGGCCAATAAGGGAAGGGAAGAACCGGAGAAATGTTGTGGGGCACACACTCGACCCTTCTCCCATTCAGTAGGCTGCAGTTCCTGACCACTGGAGATGTGTCCCAGCGGCCATTTAGGCCAAGGAAGAACAAAACCTTGATAGGAATTTGGGGAGCAGTTAGATTTTTATTGATACCACCACATACCTACAAACCCCAACCTTTCAGTGACGCCACCGAAATCTCAATATTTATTCCCCAGAATCAACCAAGAATTTCTTCTCTTTGCAACACTACCAACTTCATTTCTTACTTTTATTTTTGTGTGTATGTATGTGTGATGTATGTTCATGTTCAAATGGGTGTATGCATGTGTCCATGTGGGTACACACGTGTGCATGTGTGGAGGTGAGAGGTCAATGTCAGGTGTTTTTCTCAGTCTCTCTCCACCTTAATCATTGAGGCAGAATCTCTCACCCTGGAGCTCATAGATTAGGTAGACAGGGTCTGTCACTGAGCCTGGGGCTCATAGATTAGGTAGACAGGGTCTGTCATGGAGCCTGGAACTCATAGATTAGGTAGACAGGGTCTGTCACTGAGCCTGGGGCTCATAGATTAGGTAGACAGGGTCTGTCATGGAGCCTGGAACTCATAAATTAGGTAGACAGGGTCTGTCACAGAGCCTGGAACTCATAGATTAGGTAGACAGGGTCTGTCACAGAGCCTGGAACTCATAGATTAGGTAGACTGTTTAACCCAGGTGCAGTGGACTTCTGGGTTCTGGGGATCTGGTCCTCATCCTTGTGACAGGCTCTTCATGCACTGAGCCATTTTCCCAGTTCCCACGATCAAACTTCACGAAAGTGGAGTCTACGTTACTGGCTCAGTGTCTCCAACAGCCCTCCTTCTCCCTGACTTCTGGTCCCTCTGAGCAAGTTAGCCCATCCTTGTCACACTTCCTTTACCTGTAGTTCTGACTTTGTTCTTGAGACTACCACACATTTCTAGTGGCCCCATTGAACTTCTTCCTAGGCATTCCGTAGGCATTTCAAGTATAAAATTATTCACTCTGTTTTATGATCAAATTCAGTTGTATCTCAAATCTGCTTATTAAAAATTATGTAATAATTTTAAAAATAGAATAATTGCAATTAAATTTTTATCATTTGTTATTAGTAAATATAGTTATTTATTATGAAAATATAATATATAATATCACACACACACACACACACACACACACACACACACACACACACACAGAGCGAGGCAGTGCTCACCCATCCTGGATCAGGTAGTACTTGAGTATCTCATCCATCTTGGCAGTGGGCGTGGCGAAGCAGCTCTCCACCAGGCTCTCCAGGCCGCTCACGTGCACCAGGGGCTCAATGCCGAAGTAGAGTGAGTCGCGAAGCTTGAGTGTGGGCAGAGTCTCCCTGTACGGCTCCTCGAACTCGTGGTCCTTGAATATCTCCAGCGTGAAGGGGAAGATGCCGTGGTTTCGGCTCCTGATTTCCAGAGGCGCATTGCGCAGGTTGGGCACGTATCCTTCAGAGATAGTGTACAGTCGTGGAAACTCACAGGTCACAGGGATCAGCAGTTCGCTGGTCCGAATGATGATGTCCCCGCTGCTCCCAGGGGTCTGCTTGGGCAGACCTGTCACGAGGTTGCTGGCCACGATTTTGTCATTCACCACCTGTGCCGGTAAGACAGTCAGACTAAGCCAGCATGCTGGCTACTTCTTGGTTGGCCCAGGCATCCCTCCGGGGCATTAGGCATGAAAACTGATCTAGGGAGATAGCCAGCAAATCCCAAGCTCTGGCATCCAGAAGAGGACAGCACCACATGCTCTCTCGGCAGGAATTCCAGACTTAGGATTTCACTGTTTCTAAGTATCCCTGGCTTCATCCCGAATCTGCACCCACACTGGTGCTGAGGATTTTCAGCTGTTTTCCCTGGGAGTGGTACTGCCAGTTACGGGCTATTCTATCAGGTTATCCACAGAAACAATCCACACAGCTTGCCTCAGTGGGGAACCCCTGTTCCTCAGTAGCTACCTTGAATCTCACCCGCAGCGATCAGCCCTCTGACTCACTTCTCAGGACTCATAAATGATCACTAAGGCCTCTGCACTGACCTGTAAGCAGTCCTCTGTACATGATCCATCTTGCACACTGCCGGATCACAGGCCCCAGCTGAATCCCGTTTTTTGTGGACTCAAACCTGCGATTTCTCCCTACCACACAAGCCAGGCCTTCGGAAGCAATCTCTACCCCATGTCCTTTTCTGGTGAGGATTCCTTGCAGGGGAGGCTGCAAGGAATTTTCCCTAGCATGGACCTGGAGAATCCCTTAAGATTCTGCTCCTGTGTTTCCCATCAAAAGGTTCTTTGCCTCTTTGCTTGTGGGAGCTACACACACTTCTACCCACATCTAGGCCAGACATCCTTTTCATGGACTCCTGGAGTCTCTGTCATGTGTCAGACAGCCCAGCCCTTATTTACATTTTTTTTTTTTGTTTGTTTGTTTGTTTTCGAGACAGGGTTTCTCTGTGTAGCTTTGCGCCTTTCCTGGAACTCTCTTTGGAGACCAGGCTGGCCTCGAACTCACAGAGATCCGCCTGCCTCTGCCTCCCGAGTGCTGGGATTATAGACGAGTGCCACCACCGCCCGGCTCCCTTATTTATATTTTATGTGTTGACATCTCAGTACTGCGGTGAGCTTCCTAACAGGGAGGAATCCTCTGAGTTTCCAGTATGAGGGAGTGAGCATGTTTTGGAAAAAAAACAAAAACAAACCATAAACCTTTTAACCTCAGCCTGTCACAAATGAACCACCAGCCCTTTGGTCCCTATCATCCCCAATCTCCAAATAATTGGCCACAGAGGGTGGATCCTGCCTCTTGGTACCACTGGAGCTGATGTAGGAAAACACCTTGCATACAGGTTGCTCAGGGCTGTGTAAGAACAGGGATGGCTGAGTTATTCCATTCCATACCTCACGGTTCCAGGACCATGGTGCAGGGCAGAGGATGTTTGGAGCTCAGTTCTTTTGTGGGAACCTATCTCATTGACACAAGCCACACTTTACGCCCTCTGTCAACTGCCTTCCCAAGTAGAGAACTTGGGTCATTCCCTAAGTGTCCCCTGGGGAACCTACATCAACCACTGTGCCGCAGGTCTTGAGGGAGAAGACGATGTTGACGTGGGTGCCATTGGACACTCCTCGGCAGGAGTTGTTGGTCAGGAAGAGCTCCAGGCCACCAACCAGCTCCCTGGGGACACTCACTTCAATGGCGTTGGACTTGCACAACACGGGGACTGTGAGAGAGAGGGGATTCTGTTAGAACACGAAACCTGGCTTGGGGGGAAGGCTTCTAGGGGAGTACTTTCTCCATCACACAACCTGCACTTTCTGTTCCTTCCTCCAGGAAAGGGCTTGAAGCAAATTGATGAACACAATTGGGATCACTAGCTCCCAAGATTATGGTTAATGATGCTCCTCAAATCACATGTTCCTTTTAGCAGGAAATAGTGTGATTAAGCTTCATCTCAACAAACGCCTGTTCAAAGTGTGGCTGGCGTGGTTCCATGGAGTGAGACACCCCAAGGATGAACTTTAATGCCAACCCAGGAAAGGCACTGCTGACATGGGTCTAAACGGCACAACAGACCTGCTGTGTCTTGACCATTAATTGCTGCTCCATTAAACAGGTGATCAACAGTGTTCCTGCACTCTGGAAGCCTTCCAAATTGTCCTTGAGCGACTCAATAAACGGCAAACTCTGACTATAAATTCCACTTTAATGTAATAATAAAAAGAGTTTGCTCTTCTGTAGCATCCCTGCCCTCATGTCCTGTGACCCTGCAAAAACCCTGAAGGAGACTCGGTCCTTCTCCTCCCCCCCCCACTCCCTGCCCACCCCCACCTGTGAGCACACAGCTCAGCCGTGAGACCCATGAAGAAATCAGAAACGGGAGCTTGGTCAGTGTTTGCTGGCTGCTGGAATTATTATCCCAGACACCAAGAACTAGAACACAGTTCTCAGAACATATCAGTGGGGGAAGAATCCATTATTCATCATCATTCAAGCTAGTTTGGGCCCATGAAACTGTTGAATAAGGACTGGGTCAATACTTCCTAAGTGAGCAGTAATTGTACCGTTGGCTATAGAAATCAGAGCACTCAGAGGCAAGCAGCAAAGGAAAGTTAGCTTTTTTTTTTTTTTGACTTAAAAAAAGAGAGAGAGACTTTCTTTCACTCCTGTCTGTTTTTCAGACAAGGTCTCACTGTGCAGTTCAGGTTGGCCTCGCTCTCAGGCAGGGCTCTGGTCTCCACCCCCCAAGTGCTGAATTTACAGATATGGCCGTCCCACCCTGCAGGGGTGTTCTGAATGATTCCGGAATGGTGACTCAGGAACTCACAGTGCTCAGAGAGTCAGTGTTCTGAAAGATAAGAATCTGACAGTCTTGGAGGAGGGAGGGCAAAGGTCGAGTGGGGGAGGGTGTGTGGATCCACAGGGAGTCAAACCTTGCAGTCTGTACTTTAACTTTGACAAGGTCACGTTAATGAATTTACGGATATCTCATTGAGTAAGGCATAGAGGTCATGTCTACCTTGGCAGGTGTGGTTATCTTCAGACAGCACCAAGCCCCTGGGACACTCGCACTGGTAGCCCCTCTCAGAACCAACGCAAGAATGGCTGCAGCCGCCATTGTTATTGTGGCATCCTTCAATGTCTGCAGAGGGAACCAACAAAAAACAAAACAAAAAAACGAGTCACCATGAGACCCTCTGCTGCAGGAATCCTAGCGTTAATCACCAGACACGATTCTGGATCCATGGCAGAATGCCTGTGCTCTAATGTGGCAAGTGAAACACGAGGTAAACCCAGACAACACCCATTAAAGGCTGTGACCGCCAAGAGGGACCTGACCCTCCATCCACAGCAACACTTCCCAGGCGCTCCAGGCATTTTGTAGAGTGTCTCTCACTTTCTCCCATTTTTTTTTTTTTTTTTTTTTTTCGAGACAGGGTTTCTCTGTGTATCTTTGCGCCTTTCCTGGGACTCACTTGGTAGCCCAGGCTGGCCTCAAACTCCCAGAGATCCGCCTGGCTCTGCCTCCCGAGTGCTGGGATTAAAGGCGTGCGCCACCACCGCCCGGCTCTCCCATGTTTTTCTGTTGTTTTCCTCATGATTAGAGTGAGGTCATGAATATTTATGACCAAGACCCCAAAGCCATTTCTTAACTGTTGTACCATTTAATATATTCATATAAGTTAAAATGTTATAGACATATTGATGGATAAAAAGAGATTGAGTAAGGCCGAGCAGTGGTGGCACACGTCTTTAATCCCAGCACTTTGGAGGCAGAGGCGGGTTGGTCTACATATCAAGTTCCAGGCCAGCTGAGGGTACATAAAGAGAGCCTCTCTCTCAAAACAAAAATACCAACATTAGCATGTGGTTTCCTTTCTAATAGAAGGCTGGGGATCCTTCGATGCTGGGGATCACCGAGGTGCTCACCACGCTCAGTCAGCACCCTGCTGCTTCCACCTGCAAAATGACCTTTCTGAAGTCATTTTATTTCCCTAAATTGCAATTTCAATATTTGTAAGATGAAGGGGTAACCCTAACTGATCACACTGGGCATTTTCAGATCTAAAAATGCAAAATGAAAAATAGACCAAAAAATCTAAATTGCCTTGAAGGATTTCAGCCCCTGGGGATGATGGGGAGAAATGTTCAGAGTGGAAACACCTAGCAACAGAGATTGAGGATCATTTGCATTTCCCTCTTTACTTTTCTCTGTTTTCCTACTTATACCATAAACTATTCAAATTTACTTAAAAATTTAAAAGTATAATTAATTTTTAAAAAAGCCATAACCATTTAATAGCCACACTAAAGAAACAAATACATTTAGCCTTTCAAAAAAAGTTAAATGTTATAAATAGAAACAGTATTCCTAAAGTATTGCTCATATGGACACATAAAATTTTTATCATTTGCTAAATTTTTTCAGTTATGGTTATTAGGTTTTAAGGTTATATGAGTATTAACCATAATAGTCTCAATAAAGTGCTCATAAATAATTACAAATGTTCTTCAAGGAGTATTTTATTACTATTCACATATGCAAAAATTATTACACAAAATTATTAAGATTTAGGGAAGATTCCACACATTATCCTTATTCAATAAAATTTAAAATAATTTAGCCTTGTTATAAGGACAGCAATTTTGTGCTCCAGTTAACGTTCCCTGCATTAATAATGCAGACTTTGTTGGACACGACTCATAATTTTTCTCTTTGGAATGGTATTTTATTATCTTGAATGTGCCGAGAATACAACAAATTTTAATATAGAAATTACAGCTCTATTAATACACAAGTTCAATTCTCCTGAAGGACAAATCGTGTGTCCTCTGTAAATAATAACAACTATGCCATTACCTCTCCATGGTACTCTGCAGAGAACATTAGGGGAACTCAGATTTGTGAAAACAGATATAGTGTCCCTGTAGCTGTAACAAGCACATGACCTGAGTCCCACAAAACAGTGGCAGATTGCTGAATCATACCTAGTATCCCATAACTATGTGAAATGTATATCAATTAGGAAGTAAGAGGGTAATAATAGACAATTTCATTTCGACTCCTTGAAATACATCAATAAGTTTTTGGTTACTAAGCCATGTACACACAGCATCTCTGTTATTAAAAGTAGACAAGGGGGTTAGGGAGGTGGCTCAGTGGTTAAGAGCACTGGCCACTCTTCCGGAAGACCTGGGTTGGATTCCCAGCACCCACATGGCAGCTCACAGCCATCTGTAACTCTATTTTTTTTTTCCAAGACAGGGTTTCTTTGTGTAGCTTTGCGCCTTTCCTAGATCTCGCTCTGTAGGCCAGGCTGGCCTCAAACTCACAGAGATCCACCTGCCTCTGCCTTCCAAGTGCTGGGATTAAAGGCGTGCGCCACCACCGCCCGGCCATCTGTAACTCTAGTTACAGGTGATCTGACACACTTTCCTGGACTCTTTGAACACCAGATATGCACATGGTGCACAGACATCCATGCAGACAAAATACCCACACACATAAAAAGAAATGAATCTTTTTTTTAAAAAGGTAGATTATTTGGGGACAGGAGCGCTGGATCAGTGTTAAGAGCACTTGTTTTTCTGTTCCCAGCATCCACATGGTGGTTCATAACCGTCAGTAACTCCAGTTCCAGGAGATCCAATACCCTCTTCTGACCCCTGTGGACACCAGGCATGCATGTATGCTATACATACATGCAGGCAGGCAAAATACTCACATCCATAAAATAAAATAAAAGACTAAAAATTTTAAGTAAATAATCTTATCTCTAAAATATACGAATCTCCCCCAACACAAAGGAAAACATGACTCCGTGTAAAAGCAGTTTCTCAAATTTCTAAGACAATAAGAATCACCCATGGACGTTGTTAAAATTCTAAGTTCTGAGGCCCCATCCCAGCCTGCTGAAGCAGACTTCCCCATCCGGTGGGGGCTGGGTGGGAGGCCAGTCTCAGGCCCAGGAAAGTTGAGAGCTGCAGAGCATGCTCTGCTCCCCGCCACTCCTCTGGGAGCTTCTTGCCAGCAGCCTCAGGCACCTAGTAATGCATTATCTAGACACACAGTCACCTCAGCTTGACCCCACACCACTCAGTCCGAATCTGCACCTTAACAAGATCCTATGGGATTGGTGGGCACACTGAAGTCTGAGAAAAATGAGTATTACTCCATGTTAGTTTCCCCACAGCGTTCCACTTCTTGCAAAAACCCAGTCCTCTTCAGTCTTGAAGACGAAATCAATACTGAATTCTGCCCACAGCTTAAGCACGCCCGGTACCCACGAACCCCTTGTCACTTTCCTTCTGCTGACAAACTGTTATTCGCCTCTACCGCCAGGGCAGCTTCCCAAATGTTGCCTCCCCTCCTGACCCAGTCTTACCTTCACAAGTTTTCCCATCGCTCCTCAGCACGCGGCCCACCCCACACGCACAGCGGTGTGAGTTTTTGAGGTTGACGCAGATCTCGCTACAGCCACCATTGTTCTGCTCACATTCGTCTTCATCTGTAGAAGGGAAATCAAGTCACTGCCCCATAGCCGTCCCCAGCCCCTGGACCCAATCCCCACCTCTTCTCAGAAGCTGTTGGATACTCCTGTCCCCTGCTGTGAATCAGCATGGACACATCGACAGGCCTGGTCTCCCCAGCCAAGCTGTTTGTCCATCAGTAGTCGAGCAGAAGGTGCCTGAGTACCTGTGAGTTCCTATCCTTCAGGGTAGAACTATGGGGCTGGCAAGATGGCTCAGCCGATACAGGCACTTTTTGCTAACCTTGACAGCCTGAATTTGAGCAGGACACACACGGTGGAGGCTGAGAGCTGACATCCGGAGGTTGTCCTGTGACCTTCACATGCACAGCCTGGCACATGGGCATGCATGCACAATAAATACAGAAATGTAATAAGGTAAGGCTATTGGGAGGGATGAGGTTCCTTTTGTGTGCTGGGTAAACTTATTTGTTTTTATGAATTCCTCTTTCTCCAATGAGGTCATGAAAAATTGTTAAATGCAAGGTTATAAAATTATATTTTGTTTTAAATATAAAGGAGCTTACAGTGCAGAAGGAAATATCTAGCAAAATAGTGTGAGAGACAGTCTCTTCTGTTACTGCGTGACAAACCACCCTCAAAAGCTGACTTTAAAAATTGAAATTGTCTCAGCTGCGTGTGGTGGTGGCGCATACCGTTAACCCCAGCACTTGGGAGGCACAAACAGGTGGATCTCTGTGAGTTGGAGGCCAGACTTGTCTACATAGTGAGTTCTACAAAAACCAGGGCTACATAGTGATAGCCTGTCTCAAAAAAAAATTTCTTTTGAAATATTTTCATATTATATTTAAGAAATAGTTTCAGTCTATAAAACATCTGATGAGCTATGGATTTTTGTTGTAAAAAACATAAAATGGACAATAAATGTCTTTTCTCTCCTACAGAGGAAAGGAAGCTGAGAGTAAAGTGTGTCTTATTTCCTTGGAAGGAACCTGGATTCAGGATGTGAGCCAAGGGCTGGAGCTAAGATGCTCACAGTAGATCAGAACATGGTTTTGGGCCCAGGAAAGGAGATGAGCTGGGCGGAGCTCCACCTAACACCCAGAGCCCTGGAATAGGCCTCCCTCTTAGGGTTTGGGTATGGTTTAAGCAAGCCCTAAGGTTCACGTATTGGAAGTTTGGCCCCCAGTATGATGTGATGAAGTGGTGGGCAGGTCCTTAAGAGGCAAGGCCTAGTGGGGTGGTCGGGAACACTGCCATTGGAGGTGACTAATGTGGCTCTTGTGGGACCCCTGTTCTCGCCGCCTTCCTGTTTTTGCTTGTATTCCTGGTATACCATCTCCCACCAGGCCTTCCCTGGAGCTGAGTCAGTGTTGACAATGTACCACTGACCCTCCTTGAATTGTGAAGTAAGCTTCTTTTTCTGTATAACCTACCGAGTGTCAGCTAATTCATTATAGTTAACAAGAAGAACTAGTACATATTTCAACATAATTTAGAGTAGAACTCGGCTGCAGGTAGCAATTGTCAGCATTTAGGCGTCTGTACTGGCCTGCCCTCAGGGCCCTGACAGGATATACCTCAGCTGCAGACACTAAAAACACCTCCTGTGCTCATTCACTATGCTTCCTGTACGGGCCTTGTATACCTCCTTCTCTCTCTCTCTCTCTCTCTCTCTCTCTCTCTCTCTCTCTCTCTCTCTCTCTCTCTCTCCAGAGACCGGTCTCTGCCCCCTTCTCTGCCTCTCCTCTCCCCTTCCCTCAATAAACCTCCTACATGGGCCCTGTTGAATGGTGTGACTCCTTCCTGCCATTTTTAAACTACAACAGTAGTTAGGAGGCTCCCTGCTGGAGGCTCAAAGGGAGAGAGATCCACGTTCACACAGTGGAAACTCTGGGCCTGTGGACTGCAAGGTTGAAGCATGGATCTACACTTCCCACTCGGGATGGAGAATCTTGATCTGAGAAACTGATGTGCAGCCGGGCCTGAACTTCTACAGACACACTTGGAAAACTGCTCTGGAGTAGAGCATCCTCGGAGCAGGTGGGAAGGGTGGAGAGCCACAGGAAACCCCTGATGCTAGATGAGGGTTTGACGTAAAACACTGCAGACAGCTCACCATGAAAGAGGACAGGCAAGATAACTGGAGGCTTTGAACTGGTAGTAAAAGAATAATCCAGAAAACCATACACGATTTTTTTTAAACTAGAAGAAAATGGAAGAAATAAAAGGAACCAAAGAAATCACAACTGAAAAGAAGCCAACATGTATAGTTGGCAGAAGTAAAAACTACAGTAGATAAGATGAGAATCACATGTAGCCCAGGATGGCCCAGAATGCACCATGCAGAAGAGGCTGGTCTTGAATTCCTGGTCTTCCCTTTTCCACATTCCAAGGCTGGGATTCCAGCTGTGTACCACTAGGCCTGCCTAGAGCCTGATTGTAACTGGGCCCTGACCTCCTCTCCACTACCTGCACCAGGGAGGGTGGGAGGCCAGCAGCTTCCGGGCAGCAGGTGTGGCCACACCCATGCTAAGGCTTCCTCCTGGCCTCCTTACCCTCGGGACTGCTTTTTCTTTTGATTTTTATTTTTTAATGTGAGGAAGAAATTAACTTCTACTTATTTAGGCTACCGTTACACAGGGCTGCTATTTTTAGCCAGTGTAGGAATCTTGACCTCTAGCAATTCCATCTGCGTGTTTACACCCTAGAGAAAATGTTGCATATGGAGTGGGGAGTCGTTTGTATGCTAACTTTCGGTACAGATAGAATAATTCTGTATGGTACAGTGGGGGGCATCCACACAGCAATAATAAAACCTAGAGATGGGGTGGGAAGGAAACAGGCTGACGTTCAAGCATGCAGCCAACCCCAGGGGATGGCAGAGGATGGTGGAGTCCAGCAAGATGGCTTGGTTTGAACATCAAAATTCTATTTTCATCTTTTTTAAAAAAAGATTTATTTATTTATTATGTATATAATGTTCTGTCTGCATATATGTCTGCAGGCCAGAAGAGGGCACCAGATCTCAATGCAGATGGTTGTGAGCCCCCATGTGGTTGCTGGGAATTGAACTCAAGACCTCTGGAAGAACAGTCAGTGCTCTTAACCTCTGAGCCATCTCTCCAGCCCTCTATTTTCATTTAAAAAAAAATGGAAACAAATTTTAACTATAGTTACATCTGGGTACATGTGTATCTGCTTTGTGATTTTCTTACTCTCTCCCTTCTGCCTGAAAAAAAAAACTAATTAAAGAAATGATTAAAACTGTTAGGCTAGGTCAGTGGTTAAAAGCGCTTGGTGCCCACCCTGACCACCTAAGTTTGATCCTGGGACCAGCTGGATGGAAAGAGAGACCCATCTCTGGAAAGTTGTCCTTGACCTACAGATAGACACAGTAAATGAGTGGAACAAAAGTCTAAAATTGTTTCATTTACATGAAAACCAGCATATATACACAGTAAATAAATGGAACAAAAATTTAAAACTGTTTCATTTATGCAAAAACTAAACATAAACTAAAATTGACCTGTGTACATAAACCAGAAGTCTGCCTACCGTCATCTTGCTGAAGCTGTTGGCACTTAATAGGAACTTGGGGCTTTTAATAGGCAAAGATGTCCAAGCAATAAACAGTGTCAGGAAGAGATAGGTGTGATGGCATGCCATCTTTATTACAAAAAGAAAAAGCCAATAAATAAAAATATATTTGCACTGCTGGGCGGTGGTGGCGCATACCTTTAATCCCAGCACTTGGGAGGCAGAGGCAGGTAGATCTCTGAGTTTGAAGCCAGCGTGGTCTACAGACTGAGTTCCAGGACAGCTAAGACCACACGAAGAAAGTCTGTCTTGAAAAACCAATGTTTGAATTTTTATATTTACCTAAAGGAAATATGCATAAGAAAATAATACATGTTTTTGGAACCTACTTTGAAATGACTTTATAACACATTTCAATTTGAATGTCAAATCTTCCTTTTTTTTTTTTTTTTTTTTTTGAGACAGTCTTGTCTATGTAGCTCAGGGTGGTCTTGAACTCACCATTTTCCTGCCTCAGCCTCCTCAGCGCTAGAGTTACAGGAATGCACCACACCTTAATAGATGCCAATTTTTCAGCAGATACATTTAATTTGTACTTACAGTTAATAAAAACAGACAAAATTTAGTCATTCAAGTTATCCCAGGCATTTTTCGTTTGCCAATGGCTGAATCAAAAGTCAGTTTTTATATTAAAACGTAGTAAAATTAAGATTCAGATCCTCAGGCACGCTCCTTTCAATGGCTCCATAACCACAAGGGACCAGCGGCCACTAGAACCAGCAGTGTGATTCCAGACTGCCCTGATGACAGCATGAGCTTGTAACGCACTTTAGTTGTGACCGATGGTGACAAGCTCAGTTGTAAATGCTCAGACTAACTGGGCTGGCAGCAGGTCCCTGACTGGTCTCTTCGCTCCTGAGTGCTCATTTCCCCCTGGTGAGTAATTCTTACCAAAGCATGTCTGTCCATCTGGGCCCAGCGAGGTTCCCGGAGCGCATGCGCACTCGGTGGTGTCCAAGCAGCTGCCATGGCAGTCCTCGTCACAGATGTCATAAAAATCTATGGAAGAACAACGATTTCCTTCTGTGAGTGGGAGACTCAGGGGGCCCTCTCTTTTGAGTAGTCTCCTCTTCAGCCATGGCCTCCAAATTCCCAGAACTCTATCCTGACATTTCTCATGGTTCAGGGCTGCATCACCCAGTGGGGAGAGATCAGCTGCTCAGGGGGCAGCTTTGGACCTTTCAGATAACAGACTCCCAGCTCCAGAGTGGGAGTGGCCCACTGGTGGCCGGAGGACTTCAGCAAGTTAGAAACATCACTGCCTGTGAGCTAGGGACTAAGAGGGAGGTCATGCTTCACCGTGGAATCTCCAAAGTGAACACAGGAGCTGCAGATACCAGCTTCTGTGAGGCCCTGGGTTTGAGCTCTGCCATCAAGGATGTTTGCAAAGTCCCCGGATTTTGATGGCATTAGCGACAGAGAAATAAGCTGAAAGGTATTATCGATGTCCCATTGCCTCTTCCCATTGTCTATCATTTCTGAAAAGCAATGACAGTGAGCACCGTGTGGCTGTCTGGGCATCTGTCTGTCCACCTATTGATCATGGGTCAACAGGTAGGCAACAGAGGGCTCTTGGAAATCTATCACTTCTAATTCTATAATGCTTGAACGAACAAACACAAAACAAAGCTGGGTCACAATAACTTGGATTCAAATGGTGCTTTTTCTCTTTCACTCCCTCTGTGGCCTTGCTGGGGAAGGAAGAGAGCCCGGGAAGGAACTTACGGCCGCAGTAGACGTGGAAGCAGACGCTGGGCTTGGCCAGCCGATACACGTAGTAGCCTCCAGGGCAGGCCTTGACCTCCACCGTGGTGTTCCACAGACAGCAGTTCCCTTTGAAGCTGGCACAGGCCTGGCGTTGCACGATGCCATCACTTTCCAGCGGGTGGCTGCCATTGAGCCAGACAGGTGCGTGGGTCCCGCAGTGATTTTCTGGTATGCAGAAGGTGGGCATGGCATCTCCGGCCATACCCGTGAAGCGATACCACTCCCCATCCATATGGTTGTCGCAAAGGGGTTGGCTTTCAGACTCGTCGAACCGGTGGTCAGTGTTCCTCCAGGGCTCATTCAGGCTGACGTAAGCGGAACAAGGATCTAGGGCTGGGAGGGAGAGGGGTCTCAGAGACACCTGGTGGCGTTTCAGGTCACAAGGCCAACAGCTACATCCACCTCGGTCTTACATTTTGATTTTTCAAACAAAAAGTGGGTGTGTCATGTGTATATGTGGTGTATGTGTGTGTGTTGGGTGTAGCTAGATATCAATTTCAGGCATCCTTCCTTAGGAGCCATTCACTTTGCTTTCTTTAGACAGGGTCTCTCTCTGGCCTGGGGCCCATGGATTAGGCTAGGCTGTCCGGCGAGTGAGCCCCAGGAATCCCCGTCTCTGTCTCCTTAGTGCTGGGATTAAAAGTCTGTGCCATGCCTGGTAGTGTTCCAGCCTGAGCTTGGTGTGCAAGAGGCCCTGCATTCCAACCAGCACCAGAATGAATGAACAAAAGAATGAGAAAAATAAATCAATATACCAAGTGGATCAAGTGTAGGAGGAGTCAGGTATTTTGATATAAAGATAAGGACAGATGATTACGGAAAAGCATGTTGCAGGTGAGCTATCCAGTCACGGGAGAGACTGTGTTACGGTGGGTGCAGTTAGCTCCCCGTTTTGGGAAATTAAAAAAGAAAAGAAAGGAGAGAGGCCTTGAATGACTTTTGTGAAAACGACAGTCAGCATCTTGCATCCGTGTGAAGTTGGACCGAATAAAGAATGTGGAGAGCTCATTCCATGGAAAGGGAAAAGGTCCGAGGCACACAGCCGGCTGCTTTCAATACACAGCAGCCTGGCAAGTGGATGCGGGAAATAACTGGACAGTCTGGAGAAAGAAGTGATTAGGACATTGAACTTTCTGGAAACGACATTTGCAGAGCTGTAGGCGGTACAAGCAACCTTCTCTTCAAGTTCTGTGGTTCTTCCCAAAGTCTTTAAAGCATCCTTAATCTGTCCTGGCTGAGTGCTAGCTGGCAATTCAGTGTTCTCCAAAGAGGAGGAAATGTCCCCAAATTCCCTCACCTCTCCAAGGGAAAAATCTCCTCCTCTGCCCTGCTGGCTGTGGCTCTCTGGCCAAGCAAGGCTTCCAGAGCAATTCCACCAGGTGATTGTAAACCCATAGAGACATCCCACTCATCTGCTTGGCTCTAATTTGACAAGAAATGGTTAGTCGCCCAACCTTTAATGGCATCCACAGCAGCTCCTGTTATGACTCTTCCGTGATTTCTAAAGTTTTCCTTGAAGTTAAAGGTCGTTTCTTACACTGGTGAAGAGTTCAGTTGCCTTCCCGTGGTGGAGGAACGGCGGCATGAAGAAGAGAAACTGACCCGCCACCAGCTGCGCAATCCCACACAGGACGTCCCACGAACGCAGTCACTGGCTGTGTTCTAACAGTAAATGCTTCCGCACTCTTTGCAAGTGGTCATTCTGCGTCCACTCCCGTCTTTAGTCTCAATGTGGAGCCAAGAATGTGGTGTTCTACAAATGCCTCCTAACTAGCTCATGCAATCTCTGGGCTTGAAAGAGAACAGCCCCGTGTGTTCCCCTCAAAGCCCCCCTACCTGCTGGAAGGTTCGGTGGCTCGCCAGGACACTGGGAGCATCCTGGCTCCTGTACAAGGACCAACCACAGGACGCGAGCAGACACATCTGTGTCCCCATCTTATCATCCTGGGGGCTGGTATACCAGTGAGCACTACACTGTCCAGATCGTAGTCTCTGCAGCCCTCTACCTTTGCTGTGTCTGGAAGCTCCCCTCCCTTGATTCTTACATCCTCCCTCCCCTCCTTCCTTCCTTTCTTTCTTTCTTTGATTTTTCTTGATTTTTTGAGACAGGGTTTCTCTGTGTAGTTTTGGTGCCTGTCCTGGAACTCACTCCGTAGCCCAGGCTGGCCTCGAACTCACGGAGATCCGCCTGGCTCTGCCTCCCGAGTGCTGGGATTAAAGGCGTGTGCCACCACCACCCAGCTCTCCTCTCCTTTCTTGTGTTCCAGTCAGTGAGGCACGCTTGTATAGTATTAACTCAAGCCTAGAGTCATTCACCTTGTCTTGGTTTTTATCTACCTGGTTGCCTGTCCCAGGATCCCATCCAGAACATTGCCTTACATGTAGCTTTCACGTCTCCTCAGGGCTCAAACTTGTTTTTAATGTATATTCTTAAAGGTGACAGAGCATGGCCCAAGTTACCTCAGAGAGACAAATCTAGGCCAGTCACATACTGAGCTGCTCAGACGTGCCCAGAAGGATCCTCGCTGGCCAGTTTTCTGCCAAGCCTGAGAGAAACAGCGTAAGAATTGCTTGGTCTGTGCAAAGAGTCACTCATATTTTTAAAGGTCAAACTTAATAAACGTTTTATCCAGATCTTTACCCTTTCCAGGGACAGAACGTTCGGTCCCTTTTACTCATTAAGGAAAAGGCCCTACCCTCATGCCTAAAAGAAAAAAATTATTTCCATGCTTAAAGCTGAAAGCCTAAAGTGCTTACTCTAGAAAGAGATTAGAATTCCTTTTCACGCGTACTCCAAGCACTATTTAACTCATAGGAAGGGTTAGAGACAAAAGAGCTGTGGAATTTCAGGACACTCAGGCAGGAGGGTAAAGTAACAGGCAGCAAAAATTCTCACGGCCCATATCCTTGTAGGTTGAGGACTTTTTTACACAACCAGAGGGCCAGTATTTTAGGCCTCCTCATCTAGTTCCTACCATTCTGTATACAACATCAAACAGGAACAAAAAAAAGGTACACTGTATCCAATTCTTGACACAGACTCACCTATGGGCGACACCCGGGCCATGGTGGTGAGGAGGCAGGTGAGCAGCAGGAACAGGGGCATCTTTCTGAGCCAGCTGCCAGGAACAGAATGGAAAATCCTCTTAACGATACTTTTTCTTTGTTCTTTTTTTCAAGCACTTAGGGAAAAACATCCCCCTGGGCTCTTAGGAAGAAAATCCGCATCAGCGTTGGCTGGGACCTTACGGGGCAGCAGAGGCCGGTGAGCGGGACAAGGAGTCTGCTGCTCTGGCCTTGACTCCAGATAGAGGCCTGCTTTTCACCGTCAACAGTGCTATTGTACTGATAGATTTCTTTAGGGGTGGGGGGAACCCTCGCCATCCCTCATCCTCCTATTGTTTTTTTTTTTTCCCCCCGAAGAATTCCCTGTCACGGAGCCTTCGGTATCTTATCCAGAAGGGAACTCTTACGGAGGGACATCCCCTCATGTCAAAACCTTGTTTTGTGACTTCTAGGAACTTGGCTTCCTGACGCTGCCGCCATGGCATTGCGCAATCTCCTTCAGTGGGGACGGGGTAAGCCCCGTAGTCGGATGGGTTATTGGGGGAACTGTCACAGTCTGGTGGTCCAGGAGCTGACAAGATCGCACACCAGGTCTCGAGGGGCCTGAGAGGGGCCGGTGTTCTCGCCAAGAACTTTCTGGTTTGGTCTTCTTCTGGTCTCCGGTCTCAAAGTTTCCTAAATAGACAAACCTTCGCTCAGGCATTACCAAGCCCAGCAGTGGTACCATGATGCATTTCTTCCCCACACAGCAGAGCTGTTAGAGGTTACTGGTTTCACCAATTCTCACGCGAAAATCGGGGCAGGGACTTAGAATTAGGAACTACCATTAAATTAACAAAATCCTGGAAAGTTCAAAATTGCCTACAGCTTTACTTTTTTTTTCCCCCTCTGTCTCCCGACTGCTGGGATTAAAGTGTGTGCCACCACCACCCAGCTAGAGTTTTACTTTTGACCAAAGAGGGAAACTATGAGGACACACACACTACACATCACCAGGCCTGGTTACAGTAATTATAGATGTGGGGGCTTGAAGGCCCCTGGTAGTCTAGGCTGTGGGCTCTGAGAGCAACAAGTCCAATAAAAGGCAGGGCAAAGGGGAACATCAGAGGGGGTGGGCCAGAAGTTGTCAAAAGAGAGCCTTCATCTAGTGACCGAAAGAGGCAGATTCAGAGACCCATGGTCAAACATTGGGCTGACCTCGGGGAGTCCTGCTAAGGAGAAGGAGGAGGGATTGTAGGAGCCGGGGGGTTCAGGGACATCACAGGAAAACCCACAGAAATGGCTAGCCTGGCTCATGAGAACTCACAGAGTCTGAACCAACAACCAGGGAGCCTGCATGGGACTGACCTAGGCCCTCTACATACATGTGACAGTTGTGTAGCTTGGTCTATTTGTGGGACTCCCGGCAACGGGAGCAGGGGCTGTCCCTGGTGCTTTGGCTGGCTCTTGGGAACCCATTCCTCATGCTGGATTGCCTTGCCCAGCCTGAATACAGGGGGAGGCGCAGACTGATATGCCATGCTTTGCTGATGCCCAGGAGAGGTCTGCCCCTTTCTAAGCAAATAGAGGATTGGGGAAGGACAGAGGAAAGAAGAGGTGAGGAGTGGGGAGTGAGGGGCGGGGGCGCAGTCAGGATGTAAAATAAATAAATTTTTAAAAAGAATGATTTTAAACAGATCTGAGGAAAATAAATTTTCTTTCCCAATCCAACTTCTAACGCCCCAAAGCCAGAAGCTTTGGGTTAATCTTACTTTTTCCAAATTATTGTGGCTCCTTTCTTCTAAGGGCAACATTTCAAGAAACTATTAGTGCTTACTAAGGGCTGGGGGGTGCTAAGTACTAGATTGTGATAGTAAATACAAGCGGTCCCTGCAGGAGTTCCAGGTAAACAAGGAGTTGCGTGGACCTCAACTTGCAGTTTTAGTTACTTTCGCACCGTTAGGATTCAGGCAGTGTGGCCACTGGCTTCTTAAGCTGTGGTTTTATGGCAGTGATGGATGGCCGTGGGACTCTCACGGCAGGGCAACGCTGTTAACAGAAAAAAACAAGTCTCCCTGTTTCCTGTCCCTGAGAAGCCATTTGAGAGCTTCATGTGTGTTTCAAAAAAAAAACAAAGGACGTGTACATGAGATAAAGCCGGTTTGTTGCCAAGACTGATTGCTGGAGTCAAGGACTTTCACCGGATAGCCCTTTGGTTCTATAAACAAGAATTCCTGGGGCAGCAGGATTCTCTCTCTCTGTCTCTCTGTCTCTGTCTCTGTCTCTCTCTTTCTCACACACACACACCCTTGTGTTTCTCTCTTTTTATTCCCTTTTAGTTAGCCTGCCTTAAAAAAATGATTAAAAATTTTAAATATACACAAAAGTCAGAAGAACAATGCTGAATACCCAGCTGCAGAGCTCACTAACTTTTTATTAATTTTATTTTGTTCATATTCTACTTATGCATTCCTAAGATGGGGTCTTCCTTATTTATGTAACAATGCGGTTGTGATTACAGCTATGAAAAGTAGTAATAACTCGTCTGTATCTGATGCCCTGTCTATGTCTAACTTTCCTAATAGTTTCAAATGTTCATTTTTATTGCTAGTTTGAATCAGGATTCAACAAGAGTTTTACTATTGACTGCATTTCCCTGTGTCACTTAAATTTCCTTACATTGTCCTTCCTTCCTTCTTCCTCTTTGCTATTTGCTGAAAATGCCCAGTCATCTAACCATCAGATTATAGAATATCCCATATTTCAGATTTGATTGCTTCTTTATTGTATATCTTAGCCCCCCCCCCAACTCCCATAGCTAATGTTATTAGGATTTAAACCCCCATATTCCCTATTGACATGGAATTACCACACCTCAGCCAAGAGGAAGTAAACCAGATTGCTGTTCTGACACAGAGGGTGAGTACCTGAGCTGGGGTGATGGGTGAGATTGCCCCAGGGAAGAATACCCCAGGATGGAGGGTGGTGGGAAGTTAACATGAAATTTGTGGTTACAGGAAGGAGACTCTGCAAAGGCCAAGAAATTGGGGACGTGAGGAGGGAAATCCAAGAGCTGAGTCACAGGAGCCTAGAAGGCTGAAGGAGATGCCCTGTTTAGTGTGTGCCTCACTTATAAAGCATGTGCCAATGATATGCAAATGTGAATTTATAAAGCAGGCAATTTTACATTCAGTATGATCCCAAGGAGATAACCCAAACGGTGCTTTATGGAAGACACTGTATATGACTCATTTGGGAGAAGAAAGAAGTAAAGATTGGTGATACTGAAAAAAATCAATGGCATTTATATCATTCCCCTGTAAAGGTCAGGGGACATTGAAGAAGAGGGGCAGGAGGTCTATAAGAGCCAGAAGATGGGTCTAGAGGCTTCGAAATGCCATCTAGATTTGGCCCAACAATTCCAATCGTAAACTAACCACCATGGTTACCTGTACTGACCTGCACAAGACTGGCCCTGTCAACAATGTCACAGGCTGGGGAGGGGCTCATGAGATGCTATTACTTGCTGCTCAACTATTGGCTATTGATAGATTCTGGGAAAGGGGTAGTTGCTGTCTTCAACAGTCTACACACAGCTGAGTCCACCAAGCTCTGATGGGTGGCTCCATGGTCACACAGATGGCCCCTGGTTAAACTATTCAGTAGGTTACAAAATACATGTATAGACATGAATTAAGAAAAACAGTTGCAGCAGGGAGATGGGAGAGGGTTGGGGGTAAGTGGTCAGGACACATTGTGCACATGTGTGAAACTGTCCGTCAACACATTTAACTAATAAAAAAATGGGTGGAATTGGAGTGAAAGTGAGTCCCTAAACCTAAATAGTTTCCCTTTTCTGTGAAATCCTAGGTAGATTTGAAATCTAGCATCTTTATACCTGTATTTGAAAGCATCCATCTGCATGCTGAGCACCACATCCTGGCCACAGGATTTTTCACTGGCCCCAGGATTTCACACTGGCCCCAGGCTGCTCACCAGTTACATACTCACCCATCCTTCAGATGTTTCATTGTTGGACTTTGGGACTCACTGGAGTCACAGCACACGTGTGACTGAGCCACCGTCTCTTCATGTCCTTTCTCCAGAGCTACGGTTCACCTGGTCAACAGTCTCAACAGAATCGTCAGCCGTGCTTGTTAGACCCTGACTGCCAGCTGCACAGAGGTCTGAGAACTTGCACTTCTAGCAGTTTCTGTGAGGTGAAGATCATCTCTGAGGACCCTCTGTTAGTCTCAACTCCAAAAGCTCAAGTTCCCTCAGCCATCTGCATTGCCCCACTCAATGACAGATCAATGCCAACCACACTCTGGCTCTATCGGGAATTCACAACTTTATAACATAGCAAAGTACTCCTAACATAAATCTGCCACCAGAACAGTTAGTAAGTGTTTAGTTTGGGGGCCCTAAGTTTATTCTTTTGTGTAGCCATCACTATCGCCCATCTCCAGAACTTCATCTTCCCAGATGAAAATGCTTTAATGCCTCTTAAACAGTAGCTCCTCATTCTCCGATCTCCCCGGAAAATAACGCTTCTCTTTCTGTGAATTTGATTAGATGGTTCACACAAGTAGAATCATGAAGTGTTTTTCCTTTAATGATTTTTTATTTACCATATTATCATCAAAGTTTATCCATGTTATAGCATGTCAGAATTTCCATCTTTCGTGGCTGAGTAGCATCCCACATCCATTGTATTTACAGGCCACATCCATCCTTCTGTTTCTGGAACCTTGGCTGCCACTCTGAATAAATAGTAGTGTGCTGATGTGCACTTGCATTTCTTCCACTCTTGGCCAAGCTGAATAACCCTGTCACTGTTGAAGCCTCAAATTCTTTCTGACACATACCTAGAAGTGAAATTGCTGAATCATACAGTTATTCCGTTTGTTGCTGTCAATTAATATCTACCTCTTACTGGATAATTCACAAAGCACCGTGTAGTAGAGCTCATATATTATCTCACTCATTTCCCATGCAAACCCCACGAGGTAGATATTACACCCACATCTTACAGATATTACAGGCATTTCAGAAAGAATGACTACTTGCCAACTTCCCAAGAAGCCCAACCGTAACTTGCTCTTCATCTGTCTCAAATCCCCCCAAAGCAGAACAGAATGTTGCACACAGTGGTCCCACATTTTCACCCTTCCTTTATCCTTCACTTACCTCAGCTGTGTCTAGTAAGGCTCTGTAAGCTGCAGGGAGATGGACCATCACTCTGCAGGCTCTCTGAGCTCAGTCTTCACAGAGCGAACAGATACCATGTTGTTTTGTTTGTGTTTTTTGATGCACCTTTGACAATGGTGGTCCCCCATGATAATCTCCTATTGAGTTAGCAATCATAAATTTGATTCAATTTCTGAAAATAATGGCTATTTAATTTATTTTTTAACAGCTTTCTATGTAATCAAGGTAGAATGATATAAAAGTGATTTTTCCCCTCCCTGTTATCAAAAGGCGAGGATATCAGTTTCAATGCCGCTTTATACTGACTATAGAAATGACTTGACATCTTGGTGGCTCTGGAAAATTGGGACTACTATGTCCACTTACGTTAGGGAAGAATTAGTGACATACAGGTTTAAGAAGAAAGCTTAATTTGATGCTGCTACTTTTATAAAATCTACTTTTATTTATTTATTTATTTAATTTTTTTTTTTTGAGACAGAGCTTTATTCTGTAGCTTTGGCTGGTCTGGAACCTGCTGGTCTAGAACTCATAGAGACCCACCTGCCTCTGCCTCCTGAGTGAATGCCGGGATTAAATGTGTGTGCCACCACATCCAGCCTATATATATAATATAACTTTAGACAAAAATCTTCCCGGCTGCAATCACAGGAAAGTCAGTTTCTTTCTGATTTTGTTTTAAAGAACGAGATGCTGTGATTCAAAAATTGAATAAGTATTTATTGTTCCAGAAGGTACATTGCTTTTTATACATATTTCATAAATGATACAGGATTGTACACGTGTTCAACATTTTGCTTGCCCCCCCCTTGCCTCCCACACCACCCAGAGGATTCACTCATTGCACTGTGCCTTTCCTTCGTAAGAACCCTGCACCCCAACAGGATGGATGGTTTAAAAATACTCCACGCAACAGAAAGAAACGGGGGAGAGGTTGGACAACAGGAAGGAAGTAGGAGGCTGGGGACTGAGACATGCATCCTTTCACTCTGTCATGCCAGTGAAGGGTGGTGGCGGAAGCGGCAGTCCCGGCTGGCCTTCGACCTCTGCAAGGCACCTGGAGTCTGGGCTTGTCATCCGGAGGTTTGCTTTCATACACAATGATCCCAAAAGGAGGAGGAAAAGGAAACCCCTTGCCCCACGAGGAGGGCTGAATCACGTGAAGGGATAAAAAAGCCAAAATCCAATCAGCTGTGCGGCAAGCCCGCCTCGTTCTTGCCATCCCGCCCCCGGAACAGTTAAAAACAAGACAGTAGACAGAGATTTCTTTGACTTTTCGAGTGCAGGTGCCATCTGGAAATATAGTAGAAAACATTCTGATAGAGGATAAGATTAATTCTTCTGCCTCTCAATTTAAGATAAAAAGAAAGAGGGTGGAGAAGGTAGGCTAAAGGAAGCCATAGAAAGGTATTCGTGTATAAAGATAATCGCACCCTTTGAGATCCACACTTGATCTACAGCGACTGGAGTTACGGTAGGGTTGGGACGGCGCACAATGGTGAGGAAGTGTGTGTCTTAGATAAACCAAGGGCATCCCAGGCCTGAGGCAGCCACAGAGCCAGGATTTTTCAGCTGATCTGTAGACGTCCATCCTCCTTGTTGGGTAACACGGATGAACACTGGCCCTCTGACCTGTGATGTGGAGCAGTGGGGGTTATCAATGGGATTGGTATAGAAAGGAGAGGATCTTTTCCTCCTCTGAAGACTAATTGGTAAAAAAACAAAACAAAACAAAATACAACGAAAACCTCATGCAGTATTGCCAGTGATTTCTAGACCCCGATTCAGAGTCCTGGGAGATAGACATGAGAACTCATGAAGAGACGATTCAACTGTCAATCATCAAACAGTCGTAAGTTGATTCCAATGATTATTTGGATAAAAGTAGTGTAACCTACGTAAGTAGGTAGGTAGCTGGTAAGAAAAGGGATCCAGGATGGAGAGATTCCTGGTAACTTTGCAGAGACTGGGTCTAATTTAAGATGAAGGCTAATCTCACCGGCTCAGACTCTGCCAACCATGATTCATAAGGATTTGCTTTCTTATATAGTTATTTATTCCTATGTCAAAAATAAGAAACTTTAAATAAAAAAAAAATCAAAAAACCAGACTAGAGTTGAGTGGGGTGCTGGTGTGTTAGTGTTTTGCAGACCTTGCAAAGATGTAAGAGATGAACACCCCAACATCACCCTTGCTTGTCCTCTTGGCTGTAACTGCGCTGTTCCCATTTGGAAACGGAGACGTTTAAGACAAGATTCACCACACCCTTTGCACTGGTACTCCACGATGCCTGATCCTCAGAACTGAACATCCCTTTCTTCCCCAAGATCCCTTTTGTGTTCTGTTTTAGAATTAAAGGTAAAAACCCTCTCCCCCACGAGGCCCCCCCTTCCACCTGCAATGCTTTGATTAAAAAGGCATGAGTTATAAACAGGTGCTCTCTCTGCCGGGATTCACGCTCTGCGCAGATCAATCCTTTTCTCCGATCTGTCGGAGGGGCAGATGTACTTGCAACGGGTCTCTCAGTCTCTTAAGGTCCATTTCTGCCTAAAATAGAGACAAGAGGTGAGAAAGGGTGGCCACTGAAGCTGTGAGCAACATTGTTGCCCCCTGAGAGAGGGAACAGCCCTGCCTTCATTACTACAATCGGAAGACATCCTCTCAGAGACTGAAAATCAGAAGACAAATGTCTGTAGCCCAAGGCAGTTCCTCCTAGAAAAGCAGAATGGCCAGGCAGTATAAAGCCCCGAGCCTAAGAATTCAGGGACCATGTGGGACATCCGTGACAGCATTCCTGCATAAAACTTTAAGAGGAACCAAAGTCTTAAAAAGTCCTAAGACTTTGTTCATTCAATATCTATTTAAGTATTTACTCAGTCAATAATTTGTGTGTGTGTGTGTGTGTGTGTGTGTGTGTGTGTGTGTGTGTGTGTGATAGGTCTTTCTATGTAACTCTGACTGCCCTGGAACTCAGATGTAGACCTGTGTAGACCAGACCATCCTTGAACTCAAGAGCTCAGCCTGCCTCTACCTCTGGAGTGCTAGGATTAAAAGCGTGTGCCACCATGCTTTGCTCAGCTTTGTTGATCTTTGAGATCATCTCACTCTGTAGCCTAGGTTAGCCTCAAACTCATAGTAGCCTTTCTACCTCCGCCTTTCAGTGCTAGGATGATAGGCATGAGTCTTCCCACCAGCTAGAGCAGTGTTAAAAGGATGTGCAGTCAATTGAAGCCTCTTTGAAGCATCTCATGCTTGGGTCTCATCCTTAAGAATTGTATTAATTAAAAAAAAAAAAAAAACAAAAAAAAACCAAAAAGGCCGGGCAGTGGTGGCACACGCCTTTAACCCCAGCACTCAGGAGGCAGAGCCAGGCGGATCTCTGTGAGTTCGAGGCCAGCCTGGTCTACAAAGTGAGTTCCAGGAAAGGTGCAAAACTACACAAGAAATCCTGTCTTAGCCAGGCGGTGGTGGCGCACGCCTTTAATCCCAGCACTCGGGAGGCAGAGCCAGGCGGATCTCTGTGAGTTCAAGGCCAGCCTGGGCTACCAAGTGAGTTCCAGGAAAAGGCACAAAGCTACACAGAGAAACCCTGTCTTGAAAAATCAAAAGAAATCCTGTCTCGAACCGCCCCCCCCCCAAAAAAAGAGTTGTATTAATTAGCTGTGGGCAGGGCTAATGCACCTGTATTTATACTGGCTCCAGAGATGACTGACCAGTACTACCCTTGGCTTAGAATGACTACATACAGCACCAGAAGGCAATGTGGAAGGTGGATTATGCCTATTAACAGCACAACCTCATCAACACACACAACCTCATCAACACACACAACCTCATCAACACACACAACCTCATCAACACACACAACTTCATCAACACACACAACCTCATCAACACACACACACACACACACACACACACACACACACACACACCAGGTAGCTAAGCACTACAGAGGAAGGAAGACCTTCTGGGGACTGTTGAAAACCTCCGAAATCACTAGACTATGGAGAAAACAAACAGGGATTTATTCGCCAAAATTGAAGGAAGTGCAGGAATTTGAAAGAGGTGCTGCTTCTTGGAGAATATGCTTGTCTTTAAAAGGCATCTTCTAGAACGCCCTCCAGGGTACGCCTGGCACAGACCTTTCGGTCTCTCCTCCTTGCTGTGGGGTTTTTACTTTGGTGCTGTTGCTGCCGTCCAGTTTAGTTGGGAAGTCTTTGGATCAATTATTGTAGAGCAATTAAGAGAAAATGAAAGTCACCAAACAAACAAGCAAATAAAGAACACCCAGATGACTCTAATTGAAAAGCAGGCAATTCTGAAGAATTGAAAACGAACAAAAGAAAAAATAGCTCTAAAAATCTCAGTGTTGGTGTCAACAGGATAGCTGGGACTTGTCATCTTTTCATCCACTCAGGTATGAAAACTAGAGGTGATGTGGTGGCACACTGGTGTCAACCCAGTGCCAGTACCCCAGAGACTGAGCTAGGAGGATAGAGGCCAGCCTAAGGCACATACCCAGACATGTCTTGTAAACAATAACAACAACCACAACAACGCCTGGAGATGTAAGTCAACTAGCCGAGCTTGCCTAGCATGCTTGAGGCCCTGATCTCAATCCCAGGCATCTCAAAAACCTGATGTATAATCGATCCCAGTACTTGGAAGGTGGAGGCAGGAGGACCAGAAGTTCAAGTCGTCCTAACCGCTATACACTGAGTTCAAGGACAGGCCAGGTTACACAAGACACTGCCTTAAAACAAACAAACAGAAAAATGTCCTAATGAGAAACCAACTCCCTTAAAAAAAACCCTTCTAGCTAAGTGTCTACTGCTAACAGTTTAAATAACTACCTTTACCCAGGATACAGTGGCTGGATCCCTCCTTCAGGCTGCCCATTTGAAGAACTATGATTATGGATAATAATGATGCTATTTAAGATGGGGCTGTAAATTCTTCTAGAATTTACCTGAGCAATTGCGTCCTTGAGTTGATTGTATTTCTCTAGGTCAAAACGTGACTTTTTGGCTCCTTTATGGAAAAATAATAAGTACTGTCTGTCTCTGGCTTCTGGATAAACATATTCCTACAAAACAAAGGAGAAATTAGCCCATGAGTCCTCACTAGTAGTATTCTAATAAAGACATTAACTGTTGGTTAATTATTAACATTAATTAGACTCAACACAACATGTATACATAAGGACAGACCAACATGCCGTGGCACATATTTAGTTATTTCGTAAACATTTGTTTGTCTTTTGTGTTTTGAGACCAAGTTCCCATATGTCTCTCGGGCAGGCATGGATCCTGGGCTCAAGCCATCCTCCTGCCTCATCCTCCCCAGCAGCGGGGACTGCAGACACTGGCCACTGTGCTGGGATTTGATTGTTCTTAGGCAGCCAGAGTCTGTTCATTTCTTACTGCTGTGTGCTATTCTACTGTAGACCACATTGTGGTGTCTGTCTGTCGTCTTTTCTACCACTGCTAAGCTGAGAGGGGCCGGCATGCCTGGATTCACTGAGTTTTATTATTTCAAGGACTTTGCCGTCCGTCTTACAGATTCTTTAGGTGGAGAATGTAGCATATCATTGTAACAATTCAGAAGAATTTAGATGTTGCTCATGGTGTTCATTAGAGATGGTAGTTAGGCACACCAATATTTAGCATAAGAAGCTATGTCCATTTAATTCAGCTGATGCTTCTGGTCAGAGGTGTGACTAAATTGTTTACTATTGCTATGTCACAACTTGTCACTTGGGGGCAGTAGCAGTATTCTGCAAGTTCAGTGGCTCGTCTAACACAGGAAGGACACAATTCTAGAGCTACAACTACGCGGTAACGTAGAAAGTGCTGCCACTGTGTTCCAGACTGGCACTGCATTAATGTGGAGCCCCAGTGGATATGTACAAAGAGGAGCTCTCCGTGGCAGTAATCACCTCCCCGACCCCAGCCCAGCCCTCCCAGCTCAGGCTGGCCTAGAATTTTCTATGTAGACCACACGCCGCCTCTGCTACCCGAGTGCTGGAATATAGGCGTGTGACACATTCCTAGCCTCTTCAATACTACTGCTATTCTAGATCCAGATTATTTCGTTTTCAGAAATAACTATACATGAACAAAGTCAACAGAGGGAACGTGGTAATTTACAGGAAAGAGAAGCTTGGGGGCAGAACACAGCTGGGTTCAGTTCCCGAACCCACAGTTTTCAACATGTAACTCTTAACCTAATGAGCCTTACTTCCTCATCTGTAGCATGGATATGTACTTATAGAATTGAGATGAAATACATGGGGGGATGCATATTTATGCTATTAGATGTAAAATGTATGACACGCGATTCACCTCGGGGAAAGGTGTATGGATGTTTTCACAGATGTGAGAAGGGAAACTTAATCTTTTCATAATTGAAGAGATGCAAAGTCCATAGGGAAATGCCTTTTTTTTTTTTTTTTTAAATTTGACTGACTGGCAAGAATATATCACAAATAGTTTCTGAATGCAAGGTATAACTGGAGAGGTTCTTGGACGTGCCTGAAGGCGTGACTCATTAATTTCATTTGTTCCTTTTATTCAGTCCTTGAGGTATAAGGTACCATGTCACAGGGTCAGGGATAAAATGTGAACGGTGTCCTGCCTGCGCAGGTGTGCTAGAGCACATCTGTAACCTCAGCACCTAAGGCCTAGACAGGAAGATCCCAAACTTCAGGCCACACTGAATTACAAAGTGAGAGCCTGTCCCCAGAGCAAACAAACCACACCCTTCCAATAATAATAATAACAACAACAACAATAATAATAAAAATCCACATAAAGATATTATAGTCTCCTTTGAAGGAAAGACATTGAATAAATAATTATGAGCAGTACAGGGCAAGAAAAGTGAGAGACTAATACACTGCAGTGATTCAAGAGGAAAGGGAGACACTGAGCTGCTGGAAAATGATCAAAAGCTCATGAGAGGTGGGGGTTTAAGTAAACCTTGAAATAGGACAGTTAGGAAGGAGCAGGGAGAACTTTCCAGATTAAAGAATGCTGTGAGGCGAGGAATGGGGTAGGGGGCAATGGAGGGCATCTTGGGGGACCAGAACACAGTGCGAACACTGAGCTGAGAGACATTTAAGGATGGACAGCCATCAGTTATGAAAGCCCAGGCTGGGGAGGAGGAAGAGGGAAACTGAGGCAGGCTGCACCCAGAGAGGCAGCTGGGTAGGATGACATGGTTGCTCATTCTGTTTACTCAGGACTGCTATGAGTCACAGTCACCCAGCAGACCCTGGGTGAGCATTCAGAGAACATGGACTCTTCACTTTCCCCTTCTCTACCAGGCATGTTTGGGAGGCCAAGAAAGGTTACATAAAATTCCCATGCTTTTGTTCCCCCACACATGCCTAGGTCCATGATCACAGATCTAACAACAGGAGGAAAATGTCTAGTTCAAAAGAAGCCATGTAAAACTTCCTGAAGCAGCCCTGAGACTGCTTTAGACACAAAGAGAATGTGGGGAGTCTGGTGTGTCTCCGCTGCTCTGAATGTTTCTTTTTCAAGGCAGCGCTGGTTAGATCCAGTATGGCAGACATAGTGACAGCTGCTGATGGAGCTCCATGGTAGAGTGTGTCTAGCATATGAGAGGCCCTGGTTCCATCACTGGCACCACATTAAAAAAAAAAAAAGCCATAATCCATCATCCTTCTCAAAATGTTACCATGGATCTCCATGACACTTGAACCAACACCATCAACAAAAACTGGTTCTAGGTACTAGTATTCACTAAGGTGGCCTTGGTTGATAAATAGACTGAGGATAAAGTGACCAAGTTGTTACTGTTCACCTTTCTTTTGTGGGTCAAAACATCCCTGAACATACACAGAAGTAGCTTGCAATCTAGTTTATGCATTCAGTTAATTATAAGGAATTTCAATTCTAAAAATTCAATGAAAAGTTGGGTGTCATATATTTATACATAAAATATTTACATAAATATATAGGAAGTCAAGCCATTGTGGCTGGAGATGTAGGTCAGTGTGAGAGCTAGTGTGTATAAGGCCCTGGGTTTGAGCTTTAGCATTGTAAGAACAGTATTATAAATAAATAAATATCAAACAAAAAGGTGAACAAACCCCTTATGGTGGCACACTCTTCTTTTCACTCATCTTATTACAATGTTAATTCTAGAAGCATCTATGCACAGGATTCATAGTGGCCAAGGCTGTGTCATACACATCCCTCTCCATCTTTAGCACCTACAACAGTACCGGCACGTAACTGAGAACTGGCCTTGAAAACTCCTTTCCTGGTTTGGAAAAGGAGGCCTGGGGAGGAATCCTTACCTGGCGCGTCATCACGAAGTATGCGTACATGGCCATGGCACTTCCGTAGGTGATGAAATAGGTGACCGGCTCCATGATGTCCCAGGAGTATTCCCACCAGGTAAGCCGGGCCAAAATGCCAAACTGTGTGGCCATGTAGGCCAGGCCACCCCATAGCACCAGAGTCGTCCTCTTCTCTGCTTTCCTGCTGATTTCAATTCGTACCTAGCGGGCACACATGGACAACCTTCAGGCACTTGCTTTGGAAACAACGCCCGACTCTTTTAAACTGCTCTACGTCCACAAATGGAGCGGGGCTTATCAACAAGCTGGAGTCAATTCCAGCTATCGTAACCTGCCTCCTCAATAACAGTGGTAGTGTTCACCGAACATGCCGTCTACAGGGACAACTAGGAATTCTGTGTGCTTTCTGAAAGTTTTACCCTAGAGGCTTGTGGAAATAAGAGCGTGAGTTTCAACAGCTCTTCATCCGACAGCAAGGCTAACTTTCCAAAGAGGTGAATAAAAGCCGCCATGTCCTCTTCCTAGTGCGTCAGACTCCATCTATTATCAGTTTTAGTTCAAATTTATCCCAGGGCAGAACAAGAGAATGAGTCAGCACAGACTGCGGATGCTGAGCAAACGTGTTCAGGACGAGATCTGCAGGGTCCCCTTAGCTTTCTTATCGCGTAGGCTGAACATGGCGCATGCTAGATAACACATGGTAACAACTGTCCTTAGGAGAGCAAAGGCACACCGTTGACAGGACTTATTCCTTTCTCCAATCCCAATCATCCAGCCTCTTAAAATGAAAACATACATGTCACACAACATGGTTTGGTCAGCGAAGGACTGCACATATGACAGTGTATGATTCACGTGTTTGTGGCGATGCTGGCCTACGGAAGGCCACTGTATTGTTAGTGCAGGAGAGAGGGGTATGACTCTTGAAGGCAATGAACAGCTACGCTACTGGAGAAAGTACTGTCTAAACTATCCTTTCCGTTGTTAGTCTAGAGGCGGTTACACAAGCCTCATACATGCAGGGTCACCATGTCTCTGACTCTATCAAGAGCTCATGCTGAGCAAAGACCTAGACCACCTAGGTCTACACAAATACACTCTGTGAGGTTCTCACGATGAAGTCTCTTAGAGACATTTCTCAGGATGTATCCCCATCATTAAGTGAGCAATGGCTGCACCTGCAATATCATAAAGATTTAGGGTAACATGTTCACAATACCATATTCTAAAAATGTAAAGGAGAAAAGTCAGTCATGGGCCTGCATGAGGTTATTATATTCCTTCTGATTATTCTTTGTGTATAAGCGTGCACATGAATATCAATAATGGTATATGAGTAATATATCATATGAATAATGTATATGAATAATACATTAAAACTTGGGTCATAATTGTCAGTGAGACGGCTCAGTGGGAAGGGTGCTCGCCAGCAAAGCTGATGGCCTGGGTTCAATCCCTGGGACCCACACTGTAGAAGGAGAAAAACCGACTCCTGCACATCGTCCTCTGCTCTCCACATGTGCTCGTCATGGCATGTGCGTGCCAACACAGTCACACATAAATAAACAAATAGAATAAAAAAACCTGGATCATATCAACACTCTTTTTACTTTCTGTAGCATGGATATTTTCTACAGTGAATTAGGTTTACACAATGTGTTCCGTACACTCTTCATTCATGACCTGGCATCCACGACATTCAGAAGCTCTCCTGGTCAGTAGTCACCCAATAAGCTAATGGACCAACTTGCATAAGTGGACTCAAGTATATCAAAGTGAGACACGGAAGCCCATGCATTGGGGGTTGGGGGACTAACACACAGGGGATTGAGGGAGCAGCCTGAGGGGGTCCACACCTTCTCCAGGGGAGCCAGCTGCTGCTTGAGGTTCTCCAACCTCTCCACCAGCTCCCGCTCCTTGTTAAGCTGGTGCTGCTCGATGCACAGCGTGGTGTAGAGCTGCTGGACCAGCGTCTTCACATCGTTCAGGGTTTCTGCATTTTCATGGCTTAGGAGGTCTGAAAGAAAGAGGTTCAGAACTGTGGTGGGGAATCTACTGTGTGAGAGAAGAATAAAAACAGATACCTTAAAATAAACACATAAATAAAACAACAACATCTTAGCCAGGAGATGGCTCATTGGGGACGGTGCCTGCCGCCAAGCCCGACGACCTGAGTTCAATCCCAGGGAACAACATGGTGGAAGGAAAGAACCGACTCCCACAAGTTGTCCTCTGACCTCCACATGTGCACAAGTGTGCACACATGCACACACTCAAAGTACATGCATGTACACACACCTACATAACTAAAAAGGTAATAAAAATTGAACATCTTAAATGAAGAATTGTTATTCCTAGATCTATGAGACAATGGCAAGGCCATGAGGCAGGTCCATCCATTATGGGAGTCCTTCAGCATTAAACTGAATTAACAGTTTTTAAAATATCAGTCTATACATGAAGGAAGTAAAAAAATCACAGGAGGGTGACTCAAAAACTTTGAAATCAATACCTATTATTTTATTCTTGGAAGTCCAAGTACTATGAATACAGCCAGGACCAAGAGAAATGGGAAGGGTCACCCCCAGTGCTGGGTGTGGCTGGGGAGCTTGTCTAGCATACCAGGGCCTGGGCCTGATTCCCTAGACCTGAAAAACAGTAACACCAACAGACAGACACAAAAAACTTAGGACACAAGTTCAAAGCCAGTCAGGGGGGCCAGGGTCAGCTTCATTATGATTCTTTATGAAACGGTTGGTCTGTAATTTACCTGTGGCCTTGACATTTTTTGTTTATGTTTTTCCCCACTTAGACACTTCTGAGAAAAACACACAACATTTCAAATTTGCAAACGTAAAGGCAAAAAATAAATAAAAAAAACCCAACAACACAAAAAACACCAACACTGTAGTAATCTTAACACTACACACCTCCCCCAGCATACCAGCCAACTTCTATTCTATCTTGTTTAGCAAAGGCTGAGAATAACTGTCCGGGCCTCAGTATCATGCTGTAAAGGGTTATGAAAATGATTGAAAAGGTGAAAGATTAAATTCTTCAATTCACTATCTTCTATACGGGCAGCAGGTGTCTCCAAAACTCTAAAATGTGTTTTGAGGCTCTAATGAAAATTCAGCTACATTCCAAGCCCTGATCAGTCCTTTCCCAAATCAAAATTTGGCTCCGGGAACATGAACAATCTGTTTCCAATAGCCTCCAGTATAGTTATCACAAAATGTTAATCAATGAAGAAATCCATGGAAGGCAGGGAAGTGGATTGGAGAAGGGCTGATGTGGTAAAACGTCCAACATGGAATCTTCTAGAGCTTCAGTAAATGTGTCTGGGATCAATGGCAACAGAAACAAGAGCACTGTGGGTTCTAGATGTCGTCCATGAGAACAGGATCCTATTGCAGCAAGGCTGCGAGCTCATACTGGAATATAGCTTTACCACACAAATGCATTCTAGAGGGCATTTCTTCCATCTAGAACATTGGTGGACCCCACAGCTCCCGACTCCAAAGGTCAGGAGCTGAGGTAAAATGAAACCTCCTAATACTGCCCCTGCAACTCAGTTCTCTTTTGAAAAGGTAAATCCTGAAGTTGATATGTTTCCCATGGTTAACGAAATTCTCTCCCAAATAGTATCCTATGCTGTGGTGGTTTGGATGAGAATGGCGTCCGTAGGCCATGTCTGAACACTTGGTCCCCAGCTGGTGGAACTGTTTGGGAAGGATTAGGCGTGGCCTTGTTGGAGGAGGTGTGTCATGAGGGGAGGAGGCTTTGAGGCTTCAAAGGCCCCCAGCCATCCCCAGTGTGCCCTCTGCCTCCTGCTTTTGGATCAAGATGTGAGCTCCCAGCTGCTGCCCCAGCGCCATGCCTGCCTGCCTGCCTGCCGCCACGCTCCCTGCCATGATGGTCATGGACTCTTATTCCTCTGGAACCATAAACCCAAACAAACCCTTCTCTAAGTTGCCTTGGTCATGGTGTTTTATCACAGCGTTTGGAAATAAGGTTGACATTTGTTTTTACAATAAAGGAAATTTCTATTAGAAAATCATTTAAAATGTGTTAGTTTAGAAAAATAACCTTCAGGCCATGGGTTCCACTGTGTAGATTTAATTAATTAGTTAACTGATTAAGAGACAGTGTCTCATTATGTAGCTCAGGCTGGCCTTGTATTCATCTCATGATCCTCCTGCCTCTGTCTCCTGAGCTGGAAGCTCAGGCAAAGCATCTTCATGCCTACAAAACTTATTTTTTGTATCAGTCTTCCTCTGTTCACTGAGGCAGTACATAATTGTTTTTTTTCTCTTCTAGGTTGATGTTGTAGTTAGAAGGTTCTGTGTCTCATTTCACAGGCATAGGGACACTTGTAAGCTATTTTTTAATATTTTTCTTCTTTAAAATTTAACTTCAGATCCACACTCCCTCTATCACAACAGTCCTACACATTTTCCTGACATACGCATGTCTATATCTTTCATGATATACGTTCAACACTCTGCGTAAACTGTGGCAAAAGATGGAGACATTGTCAGGCTCTGCCAGTAAGTCATAAAACAAGCAGTGAGGTGGTGGGAAGACTCATCCAAACAAACACAGCCCAAAACTGTGGAAGAGGAGGAGGAGGCATTCCTCACAAACTGGCATGGTGAGGTCGCCATGGCCTCCTACGAGGTAAGAGAAGCTGTTTAGTTTTTATACCCAGTCAATGTGTGAGACTGTACTATGCTTCCAAGAATACCTTCCTCTGAGTGGCTCTGAGTCAGGGCTAAGCAAAAGAGAAATCAAGGTGAGATTTTGGAAGGGTCTTGAAGGGTGCTTGAGGGAGTCGGGCAGATGCAGAGAAGCCTGCTGACAGACCAACTGCATCTGCTCCCTCCCACTGTGTCGGGCGACCTCTCATCCGTAGCATTTGTTGATTAATGGCAAATCTAGACCCAGAACCAGATGCAGACGTCTAAAAATGGCCTGTTCAATATGGGAACCACTAGCCACATGCTTCTGTTTATTTTTAACTGTCTTAAACTAACAAGTAAAAAGTATATATATTTATCATCAGTATGTTATTTTTGAAATATGTATTCATTCACTGTGAAATGGCTAAATACATGTATTTATTATGTCACATACTTTTTTTTTGTAATGAGAAGACAAAAATCTACTCAGTGGTATTCAACAGTACATTGTTATTAGTGATGGTCACCCCACTTGAACTTATTCAACTCCTGTTGTTGTTGTTGTTGTTGTTGTTTAATCTTATGACTGATAGTTCTGTAACTTTCCATTGGCTAAATTTAAATTACTTGAAAAATTCAGTTCTCCAGTTATAGGGTCAATTTACTTATAGGCTACTACAAGGACAAAAATGTAACATTTTTAACATCGCAGAAAGAATTTTCTTTTTTGGTCCTGGGGATTGAACTCAAAGCCCTGTGCCAGAAAGTTCTATTTAACAATCTCTCCACCTACAATAAAGCACTTCATTGCAGGCCTCCACTAAAATCTGGATGTGCATGGATTTCCAGGTTCCCTAACAAGCTATCCCATGGTGCCACAGCTTCAACCTTTCTGACTTTTCTCTGGTCCCCCAAGCTCCCCTTTCAGACCCCTCTCCTTCAGCTATAGCTATAATCTGTAAAAGGTCTTCCTCCTCCCATGAATATTTTCATGCATATCTATGGGTATATTTGTGTATTCATGCACGTGCATGTGCTGGGGAGGCAGAGACAGGCAAAGACATACATGTGTATGCATGTGTGTGTGGATGCTGAAGGGTAATATTGGGTGTGGTCCTTAGAACATCACCACCACCTTTGAGACAAGGTCTTTCACTGGCCTGTCTCTGCCTCCCCAGCACTGGGTAGACATGTGCCACCATGCTAGACGCTTTTGACATGTGTTCAGAGAAGTGGGAGGCAAGGATATTTCTAATTAACTCTCTCCCAGGCTCCCACCATAAATCTTTTTTTTTTTAATAATATTCATGTGGCTCCGCTTCACTGAGACATGATACAAAAGACACAAATAGTTTGTATGATACTATGTCACCATTTGCCTAAAACATGTATACATATTTGCTTATGTGCCAATAAAGGCTATTTGGGGACCAATGATAGGTGATTTTTATGTAAGATTATTTTAGTCTTTGGGAGCTGAACCTTATGAATGTATTATCTATTCTAAACAATAATAAGAACAACAACTAACATGCTACCACAATGCCTTCTAACAGCAATTAGAAAAACCCAGATAATGATAAGTTATAGGTCTCAGAGAGGTGCCATTCTAGACCTGGCTGAAAGTAAAGTTATCTTTTGGCTTATGTAGTGGTAAAGCTTTGGTGGACTCGGGGTTTACGATTTATTTGTCAGGTTGCTTTAACAGGAATGATATGGCTGTAAGGTATTGTCAAGGCCCAGGTGACAATAATAACCCCATCCCTTGATCCTGAGAAGTCACTGGAGACGAAAATTTTAGCTAATGGCTTAGCAAGAGTTCTTTGGGCTAAATCATGCACGGTTTACACACACAAAAAATAATAATGGCAATGTTTACCAACATCTCTGAATACACCATCGGTCCCATAATAATAATGTCAGAGAGATATGCTAATATAACGAGCCATGGGAAGTCTTGTCATCCACAAACATAATTAGAGAAGGTCTTGGCTAGCTGGGTCTCTAACGAGGCACTCATTTTCACTGGTTAGTTTGCCTGTCGACCTCATTCCTCAAATCACATCACTAAGAAGAACCTGTGGATAGCTAAATGGCAGCTAGCGATAGCAGTGCCAATCAAAATGATTCTTCTCAGCAGGGGAAATCATATCCTCTAGGGACACGGGGTTCATTTTCTCCTTTTCCAAGAACAAGAGAACGGTAACTAGTTACTTTCCAGGCCTTTGTGTTCCTTTCCATACTCTTGTTTCTGGTTGAGACTTTAATGACGAACAGCCATGGCCACTAAAAAGATGAGCTAGAATTGGCCACTAGCTTTCCTGTTATGACATGTCTCCCTGTTCTAACCTGGGACACAGGTCCTCTTGTTCCCCTCGCTTAAGCACAGGGCTGTCGACACCTACAGCCTGCTGTCCCATGTACACATGGCGTGTGGCCAACCTGGACTTGGTATGAATGAATCCTCTGTCCTTGGAGCCTGCTACGTGTGAACTCATAGTTTATACAACATTCTGAGTATTTTTAGTTCTCACAAGCCACAATACACCACCACACACACAGTTCTTTAAACTACATAGGAGGCTGGACATGGTGGTGCACACGTACACTCCACACAGTAGGGGGGGTGGGGAAGGGCGGTAGGATTAATAATTTGAGGCCAGTTGGGGCTCTACAGTGATACTGACTCAAATGACCAAAAACAAAATTCAAATTCTTTAAGAATATTGCCAACCTCCACCATTTGGGTTACAGTTATCTCCATAAATTTTAGACTTTTAACCGCTGAAAATTTCATATCCCAATCTACTTCTAGGGAAGTTGGGCAGGTATCTCACAGTTTTGAGACACAGAAAAAGAAAAAAAAAATCACCTGTGAATCAAATATAATCCCTCATATGATCAGTTTATACTTTAGTTTTCCTAAAGTATATATATTAGTTTATACTTTAGTTTTAAGCCTGAGAGCAGCCTTTTTTAAGAAACAAAAGCATTTCTTTCTGTTTGAAAACCACCGAGAAGTCACTGGATTAGTCATCACTTCAAATGAAAACTCTTAACTTGTACACTTGTATATGGAAACTCCCATCTCCTTTTCTAAGTGTTACCTACCATCCATCCATCCATTCATTCATTCATTCATGCGTGCATTCATTCATTTTCTGTTGCTAGACAAGAGAATCTGGCCTCCGAACAATCAAAATGCTTCTTGTTTGAGCTATTTAATTCCTTCAACATAGGATGACCACAGTGCCTGCCCTCTCAGAGAACATTTACAGAGAAAAAGAGTAAGTAAGAGTCCAGAGGTTAATCACTTCTGGTTTGTTTGGAGCCAGAGAAAGAATAAATAGGATGCTTTAGGGTGCCATGGATGAGCTGACGTGATGATTTTAACATGAGAAGATGGAGGAGAGGAAGGAGCAGGGAGAAAGGCACTGTGTGTGTGGGGGGCAGGTGTGTGGTGGGAAGGCCTATGTGGACTAATGGATGGGTGTCTGGGGATGTTTACTCAGGCCCTCACTCTGAACTGTTTCTATGATAGAGCCAATTCTTTTTCAAGTGTACTTATTTATTTAAATTCATATGTATGTGTGCATTATGTTGTAGAGACCACGGGTGTTGGATTCCCTGGAACTGGAGTCACATACAACTGTGAGCAGCCTGGTGTGGGGACAGGGAACTGAACCTGGGTCTTCAAGAAGAGCAGCAGTGCAGCCGGGCGGTGGTGGCGCACGCCTTTAATCCCAGCACTCGGGAGGCAGAGCCAGGCGGATCTCTGTGAGTTCGAGGCCAGCCTGGGCTACCAAGTGAGTTCCAGGAAAGGTGCAAAGCTACACAGAGAGACCCTGTCTCGAAAAACCAAAAAAAAAAAAAAAAAAAAAAAAAAGAAGAGCAGCAGTGCTCTTAACGGATCCATCTCTCCAGCCCATTGAACCCAACTCTTATTTCTCTGTGTTGCCCTGGCTGTCCTGGAACTCACCATACAGGTCCAGCTGGCCTGGAACTCAGAGACCTGCCTGGCTCTGGCTCCCAAGGCCTGGGATTAAAGGTGTGCACCACTGTATTTGGCTTAGATCCAATTCTTTTTTTTTTTTTTTTTCGAGACAGGGTTTCTCTGTGTAGCTTTACGCCTTTCCTGGAACTCACTTGGTAGCCCAGGCTTAGATCCAATTCTTAAGAGCAGGACTAAAGGGAGATGTCCTACGAGGTTAGTGCAGGGAGTCCTGATTGTGGGAGGGGCATTAGAAGAAGAAAATGACAATGAATCTCAGGGCAGAGGGAAAAAGGTCCAAAAAGGCAGAAGCCGCCCTGGAGCCTGGGATGAAAAGGAAGACCAGTAAGACTGCGGCATGCATGTTATGTACGTGTGTGTATAACAGAGACCATTAAAATACCACCTCTGAAGATGTGCACCAAAGTTGGGCACTTCACTTTTTCCCCCACATAAGAGTAAGTATGCATATGGTGGCAATTCTAAGGATTTCAGAAGGCCCCCGGACTCAGAACATTGTGATTTTTGTAGTGGTGGGAAGGCACTGTGCACAAGAACCATGGTTCCCATTTTGAGATCTGATCTTTTTCCATGCTAGTGATGTCTGGCAGAGAGCGCCCACTGCTGCTTCCGGTCAGCCATGTGATCACGGAGGTAACCAACCCCTAACCTATCGTGAGCTGCCAGTGTTTCTGCTTTGGGTGGTGTGTTTTACATGTGTGCATCCACGTATGTCTAAAAAATACCCTGTCGTGTATTGTACATGAGATTATCAGAGATTTATAACTAAGCAGGCTTTTTGTGAGATGATTCTGTTCAATCGTATTTGATGTGCTTAAGTTCTGGATACACTTAAGATAAACTAAACTAAGACATAACGTTTGCTTATGGGCAGTGGTGGCGCACGCCTTTCATCCCAGCACTAGGGAGGCAGAAGCAGGCAGATCTCTGAGTCAGAGGCCAGCCTGGGCTACAGAGTGAGTTTTAGGACAGCCAGGGCTGCACAGAGAAACCAAAAAAAGAAGCAAGCAAGCAAGCAAGAAAATGACATCATCTTTGGTAAGTCGGGTGTATCAAATACAGTTTATATTTACGACTCCATTGGATTTACTAACCGCACTGGAAGCCAAGTCCCATCCGCACAAGTGACTTCAGACAGCTGAACTTAAGCCATTGAAGAAACAGAATGACTGATCCCTAATACAGTGTGCAGCAGATCAGAGAAACCCTTGATTTAAACATAAAAAGGTTTCCTTCCTCTCAGCTTAACATATAAGAATGTGGCCCTGCCATGATGGATGCGTTCCTTTGGAACTGCAAGCCAAAGGAAATCATCTGCATGGGAAACCAAAGGCTGCTGAGTTGGTTCAGTGGGTCAAGGTGCCTGCTGCCAAGCCTGAGACCTGAGTTCAAGTAGAGGGGCTTTCATGGTGGAGGGAAAGAAAGTTGTTCTCTGACCTCCACAAGTGTGGAATGATAACGCATCCGGTATCGAGGTGGAAGCCTGGCTTAGTGCATAGCCAGGCTTGCTGTACAAAACACGTGAAGACCACATGTTGTCTGGTTCTCAGGGTTACTCATGGAAAAACTAAGGTCTTTCCAAAGACCTTCCCACATTTACAACATTTTACTAAGGTTGGTTTTTTCGTTTTGTTTTTTTTTTTTTTACCTCTCTTTGGTGGCCGTACGTGGTATGTTAGGTCGTTAATGACAAGCTTAAAGTCATCGAGGAGGAGGAGGTCTATTCCCGTGGAAGCAGCAACTCGAACGCCATCTGTGAAGATTTTAAATGAAACTAGTCACCGGCCCATAATGATTTAAGAATGGTCAGAAACAAACAAAACAGCAACAACAAAGCTCCCCCCCCCCCAAATCTCAAATGGCTTTAGAGCGCTCTCTCCCACTTCTCAGTTAACCTTTGCCTCGCACCCCCCAGGCCGATGCTAAACACAGACGGGCTTGTATCATGCTCCTTGTGAGGATTTAACAATCGCTTTTCCGGCAGCTGTGGGAACAAGCGAGCTAACTGCTGGTCACTGACCCACAGGGCTCAGCTGGAATCTGGAGTCACCGAGGGGAGGGGAGGCGAGGACCTTTACATTGGAAGCCGGGTGAGGAACCGGCTCAGCGCTGTCCATCACACGGTACTTGGCCACCCAGGCACCGATAAGTTGCTAATTAACTCAGTAGGGAAGGATGGGGCGGGGAGCAAGTGTACCAAACGGGTCTACCGAGTACATTACAGGATGAGTCTGGAGTGTCTGGAGCACAGGGGTCAAAACTCAAAGGACAGAAGTTGGGGCTGTCGTAGCTGGTGACTCGTAAAATGGGTCATTACTAGTCTCTCAATCTTTCTGTAGGTTTGAAAGATTTTTCTAAGTCATAGCGACAACAATGTTTTTGGCACTTAAATAAACAGATGTTACATCAAATGAGAGTTTTTAGTGTCTGATTGTATATTCTCTATTTTGGCAAACATTTGAGGGCTCAGCTACCGGAAAAACATATTCTGCACCTACGGTAATGACAAGAGGTCTCCATAACATGAAATGTGATTGCCTGCTTGTCCTTGTGGCGGCATTGATGGGAGCCGCTTTGGAATGAGACTCCCTGTGGGCGCACATCTGCTGACATCCAACGGTTATGTCCTGAGGACCACTGGGACAGAAAGGGCTCTGTCTCCCACACTTGTGAAGCAAAAACTCCCATGTTCCCTAACGTTAACGGAGCAACGTTCTCTTGGACTGGGCTGTTTGGGGTGGGGCGAGCGGAGGGGGGCGAGAATTAAAGATGGAGGCAACTGTACCTGGTGAATAGATGGCAACTCTGTCGATCCCCCGATCCTCCTCTTGCAGTTGCCGTAAGAACACACCGACAGAGTCAGAGATGGGCTTGAGTGTGAACTGGCAGCGTTCACGCCGAGATGGTAGCCGCACGGATATCACGGGCAACCCATTTTGATAAACCACCGTCACGTCTGAGCAAAAGGACCCACAAACACACGCATGACAGTTAGGCTTTACTCTAAGTCAAACGTCTCATCCCCACTATTCCTACCTGTGGTGGGACTGCCATCAGCGTGACTTCAAATGTTTTTAAAGAAAGTTAAGAATAAGAATTTTTCGGGTTAGTCTAGGAACAGACTCATCAAACAGACCAAGGGACTATTTTTTTTCTGAGATGAAAAAATGCACAAGGAGCTGTCTTCCGAGTGGGCCAAGGAGAGGCTTTGGTGGAATGCAACACAGGGAGTCCTGGTATGGGTGAGCCAAGTCCTGGTCCTGTCTGGCAAGGTTGTACTAAGTAGCCAAAGGTGGAGGTGATTGACACGACCTGTAGGAGGTGTGTCAACCTTGGGAACCAAAGTTTTCAGAAACTCTTCCCCAAAGTCTACCAATAATAACTGAGGCTCGGGCTGGGTGGTGGTGGCGCATGTCTTTAATCCCAGCACTCGGGAGGCAGAGGCAGGCAGATCTCTGTGAGTTTGAGGCCAGCCTGGGCTACCGAGTGTGTTCCAGGAAAGGTGCAAAGCTACACAGAGAAACCCTGTCTCGATAAATGATAAATGATAAAGTGACGCTTAAACTATAATATATCTAAACATTCACTTACACAACATGATGTGTCATGTGTTAAACCAGAAGCCAGCCCCTTTCGGGGGTGTGCGCACATCCCTCCGAGTTCAGTCAGAAGTGAAAGCTCACAAGAGAAATGTATAAGGAGGAGCACTGTTAGCCATCAACGGAGGGACTTGTTACACAGCATGGACAGCGTTCCTTATTTTCTTTTTTCTTTCTTTGGCAATTTCAATGCACAGAGCCTTAGCAAATTGAATCCCAGAAAACCTTTTCTAAGAATAATTTTTCAGATATATTTTTAAAGCAAAGTTTTCAGCTCCAACCCTCACATTAGCAGCTAAACATTTAGAGATGATGCCAGCATGAGGGGAAAACACGGGCTTTGGAGTAGAATTTGGGTTTGGATCTTGGCTCAGCATCTTTGGGAATTACATAACATCTATGGACTTCACCCCCCTCCCCCCCCACACAAACGGAGAGTGGGTTCCTAACTCTAAGAGATGTTGCAGGGAAGGAATAAAACAAACCACTCAGAACACTCAACATACTGATCACTAGGTGATAATGAGCTAGCTCCCTTTGTAACTCAAAAGGCACCTTCTGTTATTCTCATAAGCGTCACACCCCTCAAAATTAGATTAGGAGGAACTGTTCTGGAGATTTGGAAAGCATCGAACTTTCCAGAGTTGTCACTCACACCCAAGTTCCTTGTCTGTCTTAACAGCAAAACTCCAACAATTCTTATTTTCAATGGACATTTGATGAGTTCTGACATGTCTCAAGGTCGGGAGTCTTTAGACTCCCTCCCTGGACCCCTGCGAATCCCTCGGTACTTTGCACCTGCTTTTAGAGCCTATTGTATTTGATTCTGTAGTAAATTAGTGGAGCTATGACTCATAATTCTTTGTATGTGGTGTCCTTCCCTGGGCATGGTTATGAGATGCATGCATGCTATATGCAATTGTAGTTCATTCATTTGTATGACTGAGCGATACTTTTTAAATTACATTTTTAGGTTAACATGGGTTCACCCTGATACCTTCATCCTGCCCAGCACTGTTTGGATGCACAGACCTATTGCAATTTATCTTCGCACCTGCAAATAGAAAAGCTATTTCTAGTGTCTCAATAAAGCATCTAGGATTACTTGTTTAAAAGCCTCTGTGTGGACAGTCAGTGTCTATCTGTGGCAGATGCAGTCACCTACAAATCGGTATTTGGGAAACCTTTGTGTCTATGTTGAGCAAAATGTACATTCTCCTTTAAATAATATACTGACCATTTACAGAGCATTCATGCTACGTTCATGCATACTCTAGGCCACCCTTTCCTTCCTGTCCAAAGACCCCCCTTAAATATCACTGTTGCACAAATGCACTGGAAATGAGTTCTTTCCATTTTTGTATGTCTGAAAAAGTCACTGCACCTTGATTTTTGAGAGAGATATTTTTAGTATGTAAAAGAAAATCTAGTTGACAGATTTTCCCCCCTTTCGGCACTTTTTGAAGAATTAACTGAATTGTCTTGTCTTCCACAAAATAAAAAGTTTGGGCATGGTGTATCTTTCTTTATTCCTCTATGTGCTTGTCACACTTCCTGTCTAGCATGGGTTTCAATGGCTGGATTATGATGCACCTTGATTTCCTTTCTGATTATTCTACTTGGAAGTGGCTGAATATCTTAGATTTGTGCCTTCATAGTATCCACCAAATTTGGCAAACGTGATCATTATTTAATCTTCATTCTGTCTTCCTCCCCTCTTCCTGAGAGTCCTAACTCTGCTTGTGTCAATCACACGATATTGTCCCAAAGCTTCTGACCCCGTCTTCATACACTTTAGGTTCCTATCCCCTCTCAGTTTAAATGCTAGATATTTCAGGGGCAGAGATCTTTTCTTCCACAGCTTCTGTCTTCTTGCTCATTCCTTCTGTGTTTTTTTATTTTTTATTTTTCTGTATCTTGTTTTTTTCCTTCTGTATTCTGTTTTTAAACTTCAAATATAAAAAAAAAAAATCTCCAGAAGTTCATTTGAATTTTCTTATAGCTTCACTCCTCTTCATGTCATACATCCCCCCACAACATAAGGATTATAATTACAACAGCCATTTGAACATTCTTGGCTACTGACTTCCACTCTGTCATTTCTGGTTCTCTGTTGGCCAAGTTGGGGATGTTTTCCTGCTGCTCCATGACTAGTTTATTTTGGTCACTGGTTATATATTCTCAATTTTGTATTGATGAGCACTGTATTTTGAGTAGAGTAACATTACCTATGTAATAATTTTATTCTTTCAAGACTCTCTCTTTAAAATAGAGGTAGAAATTCCTTTATTGTGGGCTACTTCCTAGGTGATCTTTCTGGAAATTTCTTCTGTTTATGGGTGCAGGTGACGTCCTTTATTCTGGCTGGAAGAAGAGAAAATGACATCTGGCCTCATATGGACACTGAGATCCATTCATTTCCTATTTCCCGGTAAAAATAATTTCTGAGGAAGTTGTTCCAGTCACTCTTGTGCATTAGACCCTGGCCAGGCTCATGGGAACCTGTGCGGATCTCAGGAGCACTTTCTTCGTACCCCCTCTCCTCAGGACCACTGTCCCACAATGCCCTGGTCTGCTCTTCATTTCAGCTGGAGGACAGGGCTCGGCACAGCTCCTCCCTCGGGCTCACTGACACACAATCCCAGCTGCCTAGCAAAGCTTGTTCAGCCTGGCTGGCGTGCTCCTTCCTGTCAGCTAGGGGACCTGGGCCTGGCTGTCTCTACTCCGTGTGCTAGAGTCAGCAGCTGCCTCCTGCTGAGAAACTGGGAAAAATGACTGTAGCCATTTGTTTACCTTTAGCTGGGATCAGAGGATTATGCTGCTTGCTCTCCAGATATCTGAAAACTGTTGTCACAGAAAGGTTGGGTATGTTGTGGCTGTTTATAGCAGGGCAGACGTTCCCATTAGAGTTCATGAACACAGATACATGATTTGAAATTTGACATAGGAAGTGAAAGAAACTGAGTACACACTTCAAGGGAACGGGTCAACAACTTAACACACAGCACGCATTTGCAACATCTAAATGTATTTGAAAAAGTTGTCATATTCCTTTTCAAAAAGAATCCTTAACCCAGCGTTCGGAGGCTCTGATACATAAACAGGTCCGTCTCTGCTATAGATAGCAATGATGGTATCATAGTAAACTAAGTGATTCACTTATTCATTTGGCATCCCTCACCACAATTATCTTCTTTCTGTTATGCAAAAGACCAGCTAACCACAGCTCTCTAGAAGGTAGAAGGGAATTTAAATAAAAGATAGGATTCTCTCAGCATTATTCAGCTAACGCTTAGAGCATTTCATTAAAACATTAAATGCCTAGAGGTTACTACTGTCTTTAAAACAACTGAGCCGGGGTCGACAGGGAGGCTGAAGATCCTCTTCATCTAGCTTACCATCTTCCTTTAGAGAGTATGAATACACACGGAATACACAAACCTTCATTATAATACTGCTTTCAAAAGAATCCCCAGGTCTCCCTCTTTCCCACACACTGGATTGCAATGTAATTGTTAGACTTCTCAGTTAGCATCCTAGAAGGACTAGAAATTACCAAAGTTTGTCAAGTTTAACAACAGGTCAACAAAAGGCTGGGTGAAGACAACCATCACAACAGGCCTTTACAAGGAGGGCCGCAGCACCCACGGATCTCCAGAGACATGCGTTTAAAGTGGCCTTTGCTTGGACTTCCATATTAGTAAAACAAGAATGAATAAGCATGTTTGCCAAGAGTGTCACTTCAAAGAGACTTAGAAGTCGCAGGGCTGCCACCATAAACACTTAGCGCCAGTCACACTGTGACAAGGGCTTTAAGCATAAAACAGAAGATACGGAATTCTGTAGGCTAAGAGGAGCAGCAGGACAGGAGCTCTGAACATCGGGACTGCATAGATTGGGAGCAAAGCAATACCATGGGTCGGGGTGGGAGGAGAGGGGTGGAGCAGGGTGGGGTGGGGTGGGAAGAGTGGGGTGGGGTGGGGCGGGGTAGGAGGAGTGGGGTCGGGGAGAAAGATGAGAGAAGGAAGGTCTGTGGTAAATCATGCGCTTATTATTTGGTCAAATGTTTAAAACCCGAATGCCTCTAAAAGGCCCTCCCCTCCTCTCCCTCTCCCTCCCACCCTCTCTAGCCGGGGTGGTGGTACAGAATCCCAGAACTCTCAAGGTGGAGGAGGGAGGAATCCGTTCACAGTCAGCAAGTTCCAGGTCAGGATGGGTTATCGGAGATCTTGACTCAAAACATTAACCAACCTATCAACCACCCACTCACCCACCACCACCAAACCATGACATAGTTTTACACGGTTTGGTTATTGTTCAAATGGACAGGTAAAATCTTCTCTATAGATCAAATGCCACTTTATGATCAAGACTGTGTCTCCAGGGCCCCTGGTGGAAGGGAACAGTGGACAAGGCAGTCCCTGAGGCTGAACTTTATGGGACAGATGATTTCTGTGGTTTATGAACTCTTCACACATTGTCCACTTTTGTTAACACTCCGTACCACAAAAGTGAGACACAATTATCTGATTTTACTATCAGGAAGCCAGAGAGTCATGCATTCTTCTTCCACAACCTTTTTCTTCTCCAGCTAAGAGAATTAAATTCTAACAAGATCAGATAATACTCCTGAAGTGTCACAGTTGGATCAAATGCAGTCTGGTTCTCATTGTTTGATTAATTCATTTTTTTCTTTTCTTTTTCTTTTTTAGTTTTTCGAGAGAGGGTTTCTCTGTGTAGCTTTTGCGCCTTTCCTGGAACTCACTCTGTAGCTCAGGCTGGCCTCAAACTCACAGAGATCCGCCTGCCTCTGCCTCCCAGTGCTGGGATTAAAGGTGTGCGCCACCACTGCCCGGCTGACTAATCCATTTCCTTAGCCTCTGTCCTCAGCCTTCTGAGTGCTGGGATTACAGACCTGTACTATAACGTCTGACTCAGCAATCATTTCTCTTAGATCACGCATGGTGTTGGGCTGCTAAAACTAATGGAGATTTCAGCCCTCAACTTGCTTATATTTTAGCAGCATTCAATGACGTAACCATGTCATTTGGTAAAAACTTTTTTTCTTTAGCTTTGATGGCACTGCATTTCCCTGGTTTTTTTTTGTTTTTTTTTTTTAATCTTTTTGTATTTTTTGTTTGCTTGTTTGTTTCATTTTTATTTTTTTGAGAGAAGGTCTTGCTACATATCCCTGGCTGGCCTGAAACTCACTCTAGACCAGACTGGCCTTGAACTCACAGAGATCCGCCTGCCTCTGCAGGTCTAGACCTAACTTTTAGTCATAGGCAGTTCTTCCTCTCTTCACTCCTCAAAAGTTTCTAAGCGCTTTGCCTCAGAATCCAGGCCTCTCAACCCGCATATTCTCCAGGCATCTGTCCAAATACAGCTAGCACACAAATGTTGGTGCTGTCCCAATGAATGAGCTTTCCACAGGTGCACTGTAGACTCACAGCCCCAGAGTTCATTTCCCTCTAACCAGTCACTATCTCACTTAAGACCATCGTTTAGCTTCTGTCCAAGCAAGAAAACTGCCTAGTATCTGACTGTCCCTCATGCTGGACCCTGCCACTCTCCTACTAATCAGCAACTATGGCTTTCCAGTCTTTTTTAGGCTGGAGAGATGGGTCAGCAGTTAAGAGCACTGACTGCTCTTCCAGAGGACTCAGGTTCAACTCCTAGCACCCATATGGTAGCTCCCAACTGTCTGTAACTCCATTTCCCAGAATCTGACACCCTCAGACAGACAGACATGCAAGCAAAATAATAATTTACCGGAAAAAAAAATAAGTAATCTACGGCTTTTCATTCTATTTTAAAGACATCTCCAATCCATTCAGTTTTCTCTGCCACCACCATCCTAGGCTAGGTTACTACCATCTCTTTTTTCTATGAGTGACATAGTACTTCATTCTAGCCTTGCTCAGGTTCAATTATCCAAACTGAACCAGGGCAATTTTTCTTTCTCCAAAGGAAATCACAAGTCTGAGGTTGGAAGTTGGTCTTTATTATTCTCACCTGTAACAGCATGAATACAGGCAGGTCCAAATGCACACATACATGTTCATGTATAACATGCAGTAGTCTCTATATAATATGCATTATATATTATTATAGCCGGCCTCCAAGAAGTCTCATTATGACTGCTCTCTCACCTGTAGGTAGTCACACAATTGTGCACTTCTATCATTATCAAGACAGGACTTGCTTGTACAAGCAATGGTGTGCGACTTCTGAGGCTATGTCATAGGTGACTTGCATCTGTCTTGTGCTCTAGGGGAAGCTGGTTACCACGAGGACAAGCCTGGAGCCCTACGGAGAAGCCTATATGAAGAAGTGGAGCCTCCCACCACCAGCTTCTTCTCCCTCACCAGTGAGCAGCCTCAGAATTGGATTCTCAGCCCAGATGAGTCTCCAAATGACTGTAGCCCTAGATGACAGGGGCTTGCAGCCTCAGGAGTCTCCATCCTGCTCAACCAAACTGTTCTGAATCTGCAATTGACAGAAATGCAAGAATAAAGGGTTCTTGATGATTCAAGCTCCGCTGCAGTAATTTCTCAGGGTTAAATACAGGTCTTGTGTATATTTAGACTTGAAATAAATAAATGGTCCTGTTGTGTCTAACTTTTTACAACTTGCTTTATGCTCATCACTGTTTTGAGATGTATTAGGGTTGAATTCTATTTCTTGTATTATTTACACCTATAACAGAATTTCATTGTATGAATATAGCACTATTGTCCACTAAAAAATGCATTTTTCTCATTATAAATACAAAAGGCTGAGAGAGAGGGAGAGAAAGCACAATCCAATGCTCCAATGCTTCTAACTTCTGGTACCTTTTTCCTTTTGGAGTTATGTGTTTTACATCTTACTCCTTAAGCACCTGGAACTTGCTTCTCTGATAGAGAAAGTCAGTTGTTACAGCACCATTTACTGAAGAGTCTGCTCTCCTGCCTTTCATTCACAAAAGCAATTCTATCGTATGCCGAATTTCCATCCGCACAAGGTATCGCTAACCTGATGCAATACTCTCCCATGCCAACATGTCAACTGTTTGGATGATAACAATTGACATGTGCTCTAGGTAAGCTGTGTGTGTGTGTGTCCCCCCCCCCACTCTCCCACCCCACATCTGCCTGGTAAGCCACACCCTCTTGTTTTCGCACCCCACATCTGTCTGAGCTGTCGTACAGTTTTCCTCACTCAGGAATTCCGAGCAAGTTCATCGGTCTCTGCTGGGTTTGCCAAGCATTAAACCCAGTTTACAGATTCCCTGGGGAGATGAACAACTTGGGCACCACCGTCTCCACAAGCACTAATGTGCACGATTCTGCATTTATTCTGTTTCCTATGTCCTGCAGGACAGTTTACGCTTCTCAGTGGTGTCTCAGATATTTTTATTAGTTTTACATCTAAAGAAAAAATATTTTAATAGTACTACACCCATGGGCACGGTTTTTGGTCAAACTACATGCTAGGCTAAGCACAAAATGATCACTTTAGTAGAATGAACTAACTTTTATTTTGGCGATGACAAAAAGCCTCTTTATACATACACTGTATGGAAACATTCTTGGAGTGTCTACAGTTAACACAGGTAAATAAAATGTGCTTGGGTTCCAAATAACCTCAGAAGAGTCACTTATGTAAAACATTTCTTTAAAGTAGTCATAATACAGTGATGTTAAAAATGCAAAATCTGTCTCATTCAAAAAACAATCATGTCTTAAATCGTTTTTGTGTCGCTGTGACAAAATACTTGAGATTCCATTGTAAGGAGAAGGAGAGACTTGTTTAGCTCACAGCCTGTAAGCATCTCCTGAGGATATCATGTGGCTTTGTTACATGGTGGATGGCGTGACACCAGCATGTGGATCCATACAGATGGGGTGAAGGGATAAATAAGGGGTGAAGGGGTAACTCAGCTTTGTAACAGTCTGCTCTGGGGGAACCAAACAAGTTCTACACCAAAAGTCCACCTCCTATGAAGCCCCACCCACTCTCGAGATCTCTAGCCTGGTTTCTTGACACATAACCCAATCTTCCGAGGAAAGCGTAATCCCGAGACTTAACCACCTCCCGAAGGCCTCACCACTGACAGTGCTGTGTCAAGAAAATGAGCCTCGACAAGAGTTCTGGTCAGGCAAGTCACACTGGACCACACCAACATAGGGAAATAATTACACAGAAAATACCCTCTAGGCTACCCATAGTGGTGCATACATGTACTTGGGAGGTAGGTGCAGGAGGATTGCTAATTCAAGGTCAGCCTACGCTACCTAGCAAGTTGAAGATCAGCCTGAGCTAAGAAGAATATCCTGTTTCAAAACACCTAGTGTTGAGTTGACAAGATGGCCTACGGGATAAAGGCATCTGCTGCCAACCTGATGACCTGGATTGGATCCCCAGGATCCACATGACAGAAGAAAAGAATTAACTTCTGTTGACTGTCCTTTGGTTTCCACATGTGTGTCATGGCCCCTCAAGTGAGTACATGTAATCCCCACCAAAAAAATCCCCACTAGGTTTGGGGGGCAGTGCAGTGATGGAATAACTGGCTGGCACATACAAGCTTTGGATTTGATCTCTAGCATACACACAAAGAAGAAAATATGTATCTTTCCATATTAATATTTGATTATGCTTATTTGTTTATGTGTACACACCATAAGGTGTGTGTGGAAGTCAGAGGTCAATTTTCAGAAGTCAGTTCTCTCCTTCCACCATGGGGATCTGGGGGATCAAACTCAGATCATCAGGTTTGGTAACAAGTGCCTTTACCTGCTGAGGCATCTTGCCAGCTCTCCAGATTAATATGTGAAAATCCACATTTTACTCATATCAATAATTTTTTTTTTTTTTTGAAAACAAGGGGCATTTTATTAGAGGCCAGGGGTATCAGCTTTGGGCAGCAACAGAGGGCAGCTTCACGTAACTCTTCATGGGGGGCAGTGGCCGAATCTTCCGGCCCGCCCAACCTCCCTTGCGGTGCCACAGCCCGCTATCAGGCCTCTTGCCCAGCCAGCGGTTCCGTCCTGCCTTGCCGATGACCCGCTGGTTATGATTAACGTTGGAAACCCGGCCTACGGTTGCAGTGCACGTCTCCAGCACCTGCATCTGCCTCTTAGAGGGCAGCTGGATAATGGCTGTTCCATTCACCTTCCGAAGCAGCACGCCACATGTCCCTGCAGCTCGGATATACTGGGCCCCTCGGCCAGGCTCACTCTCCACGTTGTTGATGAGGGTCCCCACAGGCAAGGCCCCGAGAGGGTGTGCATCCCCTTCCTTAGCAGCCACTGCCATCCTGCCTATATGGTTAGAGTTCAGGATTGTATCTCCTGCCTTCATGTTTTCTGTGGCAATGATCCAACGCTTCCGGCTGCCCCCAGCAACCAGAGCTATGTCTGCAGACCTACATGGATCATAGCGGACTGTGACAACCTTCTCCTCAAAGGGTTCTGGCTGGGTTTCCTTCTGAGGCCGGAACCGTAGAAAGTCAATCATTCTATAATTTTGCTTGTGGCCCCCACCAATACCATGTACTCGGATGCGGCCTGTATGGTCTCGGCCCCCAGACTTCCTCATTTTCACTGGTTTAACTGTGTACTTGGTACGACTCTTCCAGGACACAAACTTGGCATGAAGGTCCACAGACATGTGCACTGGGCGGCGAGAAGGCAGCACCAAGGCAGCGGGCCGCTGAAGAACATTGCTGAGTATCTGGGCGGCAGGGAGCAGAGTCGGAAGCCGGGCAGTAACGGCCGGGGATGCCAGGCTCAGAGAGCGCAGAGCACTGGTGAGTGCGTACAGGGCCATGGGGTGGTCTGACTCCTCGGGACTCTGCACGCTTTTTCCTCCATTTATCATATCAATAATTTGATAAACACGGTCGTTTGAGTCTTTCTTACCAGCAATATAAGCTGATTTTAATTACATCTACTAAATATTTTATTGTGTACCTGATGTGAATTATTAGACAATTGACTCTGGAATTATACAAAATATTGTCATTAAGACATTGCGAAGTTTAAATTATGGAAGTGAAAAGGCATCCTTCAGTGTGTGATGGAACAGGCATGGCCTCCCCCTCTCCTAATTAGAGTTCTCTTATAATCAGTTTATGAAAATAATTAGCTCATGATAAGTGTCAGCACACCTTTGTGCTAAGTAAAGGCCATTGTCTTAGTCACTGTTCTACTGCTGTGCAGAGACACCATGACCAAAGCAACTCTTATGAAAGAAAGCATTTAATTGGGGGCTTGCTTACAGTTTCAGAGACTTAGTCCATTATCATCATAGCAGGGAGCATGGAGGCCTGGGGGCCGGCACTGGAGCAGTAGCTGAGACCTTAACATCCTGATCCACAGGCAGAGAGAGAAAAAGGCCTGGGCTTTTGAAACCTCAAAGTCCACACTGAATAGTATGTTTCCTCCTCCAAGGCCACGCCTCCTCCAAGACCACGCCTCCTCCAAGGCCACGCCTCCTCCAAGGCCACGCCTCCCAACCCTTCTAATCCTCTCAAACACTTCTACTTCCTGGTGACTAAACATTAGATATACCAGCCTCTGGGGGCCATTCTGATTCACACCACAGCCACCCTCTCTCCTGCTCCACTAAAGATTAAACAGGGGATTCAGTTTTTTATTTTGGCTTTGTAAAAATGAAATCCTGCCAGGTGTGGTGACGAATTCCTTTTAATCCTAGCACTTGGGAGGCAGAGGCAGGTGGATCTCTGTGAGTTCCAGGCTAGCCTGGTCTACCTAGTGAGTTCCGGGCTAGCTTGAGCTACACACACACACACACACACACACACACACACACACACACACACACACAGTGAGACAGTGACAAAAAACAAATAACTGAGAAGAAAAGAAAAGCTCATCTTAACTTTTCTCTATTTCTTATTTTAAATAATGTTTTTTGATGGTGGTGTTGTGAAAGTAACCTTAAGTATACTTTGATTCTCGGCCCATTTTAATTTCTGAGGGATAGAAAGCTAAACACACGCTCAAGTACAGATGACGGAACAGCGGCACAATTACTGGTACCAGAGTCTCAGATTTGGTAGTATCCAGCTCTACCAGAAGGGAACGCCACGGCTCTATGGTCAGGCTCACTGACCACAACAGACCCTGTGTTTCCCTACCTATCATTCAGCTCTGCTCATGTCTCTCAAGGCTGCTGAGAAGATTCCATGAAAATAGACGGAGGGCATTTCTGGTTTAGAAGCTTCTTTTGCTTTTTCTTAAAACCGGAGTCTTAAATTACATCACAGATGCCTAAGAAGATTCCCGATCATCCCTGTGAATGTCACAAGAACAAAAATGACTTGTTCCACTGAAGACAATGAGGAGACAATGTCTGGGCTCAGCACTGATGCTGGCTGCACTGTGGAGTTGCTATGGGGATGGGAAATGGTAGGTCAAAGTTCCGCGTTCTGCGGTCTATTACAAAAACATCGCGCTCTTTCTTGCTGACCATGCTTCCTGGTATTTGCCCCAAATGGGTGAAGATTTATGTTTGCCCAGAAACCTGCACACGATGTCTGTAGTAACTGTCACGGTTAGGTCTGACGGCCAACTTGACATAGCCTAGATTCACCTGGGAAACAAGTCTCCAAGAGGGCTTGTCTAGATCAGGTTGGCCTGTGGGTGTGTCTGCCCTGGAGTTTCTTAGTTGGGCTGGGTAAGGTGGGAAGACCTGATATGAACGTGATGGCACCCCCCACCCCCACCCCGTCCCCTAGGTACTCAAAACATACATGCATTCTCTTTTCTCTGCTCTGGGCTGTGGATGTGATGTGTCAGGATGCTTCCTCATGATGAACTATAACTGGAATTGTAAGTCAAAGTTAACCCTTTCTTCCCTAAGCTGCTGTTTATCAGGGTATTCCATCACAGCCAGAGAAACGGAAGCGAGACAGTACCTTTGCTCATGATTACAAAAACCCTGGAAACAATTAAGATGTCTTTCAGTAGGTGGGTGGACAGATAAAATTGTGCCACATCCAAGCAGTAGACTACTTACTGTTTGGTTCTGAGAGAAAAAGCAAAAACAACCCCATGGCCAGGTATAGTGACGCATACCTCAGTCCAGGCACCCAGGAGGCAGAGGCAGAAGGATCTTGAATTCAAAAACAAATACAGCAAGTCCAAGGCCAACCTAGGCAAGGAAGAGAGACCAGTCTCAAAAATCTACCCCTACGGGAGCTGGAGAGATGCATCAGAGGTGAAGAGCACTGACTGTTCTTCCAGAGGACCCAGGTTCAATTCCCAGCACCCACATGGTGGCTCACAACAGTCTGTAACTCCAGTTCCAGGGGATCCATCCCTCTCTTCTGGCCTCTGTGGGAACTAGATGCACATGATACACAGACATGCAGGAAAAACACCCATTCACATAAAACAAAAATAAGTAAATCTTAAGACAAAACCTACTCCTCCTAAGTCTCCTTTTTTAAAAAGACCTGAGCTAGGAAGCCATGAAAAGACATGGAGGAAAATTCTTTGCTTGAGGTGGGGTCTTGCTATGATGCTCAGGCTCATTTCAAATGCACAGGCTCAAAGGGTTCTCCTACCTTAGCCTCTGGGAGTTACTAGGAGCGCAGGGATGTGCCACTGTTCCTGGTGAAAGAGTGACATTCCCATGTATGTTACTAAGGGAACGAAGTCAATCTGCAAAGGCTGCCTCCGTGGTTCCAGCTTGGTGATAGGGTGTAAGAACAAAACCATGGCAGAGACAGTGAAAAGATCAGCAGAGCCCTTGGGCGCTGTGGTTCGTGCCTATAATTCCAGCATCCGGGCGTCTAAGGTAGGGAGATTGCTCTCAATGCAAGGTCAGGCTGAGCCACATAGAGAATTCCAGAATTCGAGGGTATCATGGACTACAGAGTGGGGCTCTGTAATCAGGCAGAAGAGAGGAGAAGGGAGAGGCAGGGAGAGAGAGTGAGGGAGGTGAGAAAGGATAGGGAGAGAAGAAACAGGAAGGGGAGGGGAGGGGAGGGGTGGGGAGGGGAGGGAGAGCAGGAGCAGTGAGCATTGTTCACTTATTGGCCACACTGTCGTTCCAGCCCTGACTCTGTTTTTAGAGACATTATGTTATAGGACTTCAGTTGGCATTTCTTAACACTTTTGGTTAATTGACTTCTGAGAACCTGATGAAATGTAGACTTTTTAGCTCAATTTCCTGGGGGGAAAAATCTAAACACTTTGCACATAAAACATTTACATATAATTAATTTTACTGCAGTGGTAACCAATTTCTTTCATATTGCCTATTTGAAAAATAAATGCTCAAGAAAGCTGACTTTTTTTCTCATTTTAAACCAAAGTAATGAATATTTCCTGTTTTTTTTTTTAAGGAAATAAATCATATAAAATTTAAAAATCAATCCTAAACATATCATTTGGTAAAATTTAATTCTATAAGAAGGATCATGTTGAGGCTGCTATTATTTGACTGGAGTAAAGGAAACAGGTACAATGCAATGACCCATGACAGTAGTCCCTGTATTGGGCGGGGGGGAATCGAGGCAGGGAATCATGAGTTCAAGGCCAGCCTGGGCCTTGAGTAGGACCCCGTCTCAAAAACCAAAACAATACAAAAACTCAAACAAACAGCAAGGACATTACCCAAGGGCCTGGCTTTGGAACCTGGTAACTTGAATCTCCTCTTTGGCACCGAGTGAGCCCACATGCCTTGCTCTTTGATGTTAGATATAGCAATAACTCAAGCGCTGACAGGTGTGTGTTAAGAAACGCACACACATGCAGCCGCTCTGCCAAATGATGGAGGACAGGCTTGCCCCGGGAACCTGAGACTCTGCTACTCTCGGGATTACAGTCCTACCACCGTGGTGACACCTGATCACAAATGGGGAGATTACAAACCCACATCTCAATCTGAGGTTTTCGGAACAGAGGTAATCTTCAGAGCTCTGAGGTTGTTCTAAGCACCTGCAGACAAACGAGCAGACTTTTCTCCCATGATCCTCTCTACAGAGATACTCCTCTAGCTGTGGCAATTCACATGCACATCCTTGTCTAATTACCTAACTCGGACACAGCTTAGCTACGCAGCAAACCCGTAATGAGAAGATCGCACTTTTTCACGGAGTCCCAAACATTCCCAAGGAAATCCAGCCATCAATAACTAACTCCTGTCTTCACTAAAAAGCAAAACCAAAACAAAACCTTGTTCTCCTGATATGGCCACCCCTGAACAGAAGCTAGCCTTCATTTTGGCCTGTTAGAAGGCTCTTCAGAGCCAGCATGAGGCAGAGGAATAAAGCAATGAGCTACTGCAATGGGCAGCGCTGATTTCTCCCTGGCAATCTAAGTATCTGTGCTGCTAAGTATGGAGAACGTACCATCTGTGCAGAGTACCAAGAACTTCCTTACAGTTTAAAAAAAAAAAAAAAAAGGTTGTTTCCCTCCCCACCCCCCACCCCACGGGTTATTTTAGCAAAGAAATTGAATGTTCTTTTAAAGATGCTGGTAGCCATTCACAGGGCGAGAGAGCCCTTCCAGCTTCCACCAGAGATGCACACATTTAGGTTTTGTTTGTTTTGTTTGTGTTTTGAGTCAGCATGCATATCAACAGAAAAGCCAGGAGCTAGCTCCTTAGACCAAGGCCAGTTATTTTATCCCACTACATTTGGGAGAGAAATGAGAGTTTCTAATTCCCTCAAAATATTGAGGATTACGCAGTCTTGGAATGGATGCCGCCACCTGAAATCTGACACATTGGCTTCTCTTCCCAGCTAAGCCCCTGCACACACACACACACACACACACACACACACACACACACACACACACACACACATACACACACTGTCAGCACGTAAGGTTGTGACGTGGGCGTTCTCAGCAGTGTGAGCATCCAGGGAAGCCCTAATCCTTCAAGAAAGGGATTGTGTGACGGAACAAGTCCAGCTTTACGCTTTGGTAAGGATTCTACAACTGAAACCCCAGTTTACAAAAGAGGTCCACATTGTCAGACACGTCTTTTAAATAGGAAATACAAAGCGCTTCCGTTTTCACATTTAGGAAGGGAGTTCCCGGTCGTGTTAAAAACAGAGGCGCTGCTGTCTGTCACCTTCATGGTTAAGCCGCTTCCTTCTCCTTTGTTGTCTTGTCTCTTTTTAAAGTTAAAATGAAAGATGTGTACTCGATATGTGATATGGCTCCTTGGTGTGATATGTGTACTTGAAATGTGGTACGTGTAGTTGATATGTGACATATGTACTCAACATGTGGTCTAGGTACTCCATATATGACACATGTACTCGATATGTGCCATGTGTACTTGATATGAAAATGACAATGGAGAACTCCAGCTGGGCACGAGTGGTTACTAACAACGTCACTCGACTCAAGAAATCTCTCTCCCTTAAGCCATTTTCAGAAGTGACAGGAGGTACATGTGGTGGCTCTAACCCTATAGTCCTAGTGCTCAGATGGCTGAGGGACAGGGGACTCACTGAGGCCTAGGCCAGCCTAAGCTAAATAACAAGACTCTGTCTCAAAAAACAAAACAAAACAAAACAAAACAAAACAACAACAACAAAAAACAAGAAACAGATAAACGACTAATCTTGGTGGTTGACTTGACCACATCTGAATCAACTGAAAACCAAGCATCTAGGCATGCCTACAAGGGATGTTCTGAAGATCCACCTGAAATCTGGACCTCACCTTCAGCTGGCAGCCCATACGAAAGTACATGGAGGGAGGCGGCTTTGGATTTTTGTCTGCTTGCTCTCACTCTTGCTGGCAAGTTCATCTCTCTTGCTGCGGAGGCGTTCCTTCGCTGATGTTAGAACCTACTTCTTGAGGATTCCAACGCAGACTGAAGACCAGCTGAGACCCCAGCCTCATGGACTGAACGACTATTGGAGGATTCTTACACCTTTCTTCAGGAGATAGCTATTGCTGGACTAGCTGGGCCACAGCCTGTATACCTCTCTAATAAACATATATGTTCTATCCATTCTGTTCTTCTAGAGAACCCTGACTAATACGGAACTCTTACAACTTAATAGTAAGAACATAAATGCCACTTCCCCCTCTAGCTACTGCTGGACAGTGCTTTCTAGACACGCCAGGGAAGCTGCAACCATGAAATCTCCACAATATGGCTGCTAATCAAGTCCTACATAATAGAACACCAGGTAACATGCCAGCGTGGACAGAAGAAATTTCACAGGCTCCAGGCCTAAGATGAAGAGCTACAGGCAATGAACGGCTGCTGAGAATCAGTTTCCTCCAGGGACGACCCCCCATGATGGGTTATCCAACCCAAGTGGTCATCCTCCAACACATGTGTGTACATATAAGCCATACTAAATGGACTCGGCAGGGTGTGTGCGTGTGTGCACATGCATGTACGTGTGTGTGTGTGTGTGTGTGATAATTAATCATAATTAATAGGAAGTTATGGGGACGAGGGAGGAGTTGGAGAGGAGAAAGGGAGGGGTAGAAATGATATAAATACAGTACTCACGTATGAAAGTCTTAAAAAAGATTAGGATAAAAATAAAAGTGATAGGACAGAAACCAAAGGGGAAAAACCGGGTGTCTACCTGGTTCTGCCAACACTCACAGATCCTAGCCTAAGGACCTATACCATGGCTGGGCTGACCAAACAGATGACGTACACCACCGAACAGGATTTTCAGGGACTGTCACTCTGACGACCATTTGTCCTCAAACGATTTTATAAGGCGATCACACCTTTCGCTGAGTGCCAAGCAGATGCAATTTCTATCACGATTCTCAGGCCGTGCAAAGTGAGCAGACTGTGTCGCAGGACAACGGAGCCAGCTATGGGCTGACATGGGCTATGTTTCTCCATCTTTTCTAGTTTACCTTTCGCCCTCTGGCTAGAGAGGAAGACGTGCTCTTGGCGTATACAAATCAGCTGACCTCACAGTTTTTAATATCACCTTCTTTCACTCTCGAAAGTATCCAGGATGTCGAATGGCAAATCTTAGCCAGCTATCCATGTTGCTTTCATCCTCGGCTTTCATGAACATGAAAGGGAGCCCTGGAGGCTTTAAGCAGGGCCAACTCAGATTCCATACGTTTCGCTATTAGTCATTTACAGCTGAGGGTCCGGGGCCAGGAAGGCTGAAGTGAGAAGCTGGAGGGCAGTGTCTTGGATGTAGGGGCTTTGCTATCATGGCAAGCTCTGCTTACAGCACCAGCGCTGTTCCTGCAAGGCCAGGGCAGGTCTCTCTAGCTGTCTTCACTGTACAGGTGAGGAAGTGCCCTCTGAATGACTCACCGTGGCTGTACAGCCACACAGCAGAACTGGACCGTGTGTAGCTCGGACTTGTGACCTCAGGCAGAATATTGAGAGGAAACGGGGGTATGGGTGAGGTGTACATTGAGAACTGTTAGTTACTATGGAGCTGGTCGAGGGCTTTCACTTGGTCCTCAAAAGTGTTTACTACATGGGACACAAGAAAAGTGAAGAATGTGTTAGATTGCTTTTGGTGGAGAAGTTAAATGTTTGAGATAATCTGTTTTATATTGGGTATTATATAATCATAATTAGAAGATCTTTCAAATGATATAATTAATAAAATTACTGAAAGGCAGTATGTTTAAATTTGTAATTATAATTATATAATGCATCATTTTAGGCCATAAATTTTAAATTGTATTTAAACTGAGGGCCAATTCACCATGAGATACTGAATATGACCTAGGAATAACAAAAAGTACAGTGCATGGCGGAAAGAATGTCTGTTAATGGTGACTAAACCTCATTTACTCAGTGATTATACACCAGGTGGAGAAACTCTTATCTACTAACATAGTGACCTGAGGCAAAATTCATTTTGCAGTGCAAAGGAAGAGCCTGAGGGTATAGTTTAGTGGTCATGTGTTTGCCTTGCACTTGTAAGGCTCTGGGTTCAGTCTCTAGCATCACACACACACATACACATACACACACACATACACACACACACATACACACACGCGCACACACGGGTGGGGGCATGATAGAAAAAGATGTCGGATTGGAAGGTAGCAAGAACACCCAGCTGCATTAAAGCAAATGATATTGTGTGTCTATTTCTTAACAACCAATGTAAGTTGTGTTTTCTAAAAACATGTATTGTGTGTGTGTAAGTGTCTGTGGATATGTACACATCATGGCTTATGTGTGGGGGTCAGAGAGCACATTGTGGGGGTTTCAGGAATCCAACTCAAGTCATCAGACTCGCTGGCAAGTGCTTTTACCTGCTGAGTCCTCTCCACAGCTCCAGGAAGGGTTTCTTAAGGGCAAAATATTAGTAGAAAAAATTGGGGGGGGGCACTTTTTGAAAAGTTGGTATCCTGGGCTGGGGGTGTAAATCAGCAGCAGAGTACTTGTTTAACATGCCAAATGCTGGGGTTAGTCAACAAAAACATATACATACATAAAAATTTGTATGGTTTCATTTTTTAAAATTATTTTTAAAGTGTGTGTGTGTGTGTGTGTGTGTGTGTGTGAGAGAGAGAGAGAGAGAGAGAGAGAGAGAGAGAGAGAGAGAGAGAGAGAGAGAGAGAGAGAGAGAATGCCCATGCAAATATGAGAAATATCAGACATGAGTACCAGCTCCCCTAGAGCTGCAGTTACAGGCAGTTGTGAGCCATTCAATGTGGGTGCTGGGAACTGAACTCAGGTCCGCAAGAGGAGTACATGCCTTTTTTATTTTATTATTTTTTGGGTTTTTTTTCGAGACAGGATTTCTCTGTGTAGTTTTGGTGCCTGTCCTGGATCTTGCTCTGTAGACCAGGCTGGCCTGGAACTCACAGAGATCCGCCTGACTCTGCCTCCTGCTCCCGAGTGCTGGGATTAAAGGCGTGCACCACGCCGCCTGGCTAAAAAGATGGCTCAGCTAGGCTCACAATCAAAAATGTAAGAGTTCATGCTGAGCCATCTCTCCATCCCTGGATTTCATTTTTTTTTTATACAAATAGTGTTTTCAACTTGTCTGGAGTATAGGGGTAACCTATTAGCATTCATGGTTTTAGATAACATTCACTCACACCCTTGTACAACGATATCTCTTTTAAATAGCTGGAGTACTTCCATATGAACTGATACATAGAAGCACAGTCAATTCAGTGAGTGGTAAAATGAATACAAATTCCTATCCAGACTCATTAGCTTAAACCAATCACCACATGTGACTATCACACCAACCAAGAGCACCCAAGCTTCCTCTTTAAGCCCAATTTGGTTGATATTAAATATATATTTTCTAAATAGATACTGAGTCATACTAAGATTGAATATATAATACCTTCATAAATTATAAAGGCTAGACATTTTTTAATGAAATACTCTTATTTGGCACAAACTAAGAGGCTCAGCACTGTGAGTTAATGCTACGTGAAGAGAACATCTCTTAATTGGAAAGGGCCAACAGTGTCTAGCAGAGGAAAGGAATGGGACCCAGGAGTGGCACAGGTACAGATGTGGTGAACCTGCATTTAGATGTGCATGGTAACAAGACAGGGTCGGAGGAACGGAAATACTCCTATTTTAGAGGGCTCTCAGAGAGAAGGGAAAAGAGGTGTCCTGGACCTCTGGCTCTTGGCCGTGTGACAAGCTCTAGGATCTGGTGCACTTTGGTACTAAGCCTTGATTGGGGACACAGGCTCGTCCTCCAGCTGCAGCCCGGCTGAGTGCTGTTTGTTGCTTTATTAGTTACTTCTCCGGCTGCTGTTTGTCTTCGGGACACACGAACAACAAGAATGCCAGGGAGCATTTCTCTCGCTTACTAAAGGAGTGACCACCAGAGAAAGGGTGCCCTCCAAAGGCTGAGGAATCACCAAACATGAGCACATGCGTATGCACTCAGATTACCGAACGGCATTGGGGAAAGGATTCCGGTTACATCGTGACATTCGTACTGACAACATACAGAGGATCCCAGGGATTGTGTGATTCATCTTGGGCTTCTTCGGTTTGGGTGTCCTTGTGAATTTGCAGGATGCTCTTTGAATGCATGCTGTCTATGAATCAATGCTTATAGAGTTGAATTTGGAACAAGATCAAACCAAGCCTTACACAAAAACATTTAGAAGTCAACCCCTAAGCCAAAGCACTGTAAACTGAAATTTATGGTAGAAATGGTAGTGAAAGTTAGAAACACATGACCGTAAACATAAACAGAGTTTCGGTCCTGTTGCCCACCTGTAGCTTTGTGGACCTTGACAAAGGATCCTATGTGTGCCCCGAGCATCTGCTCACCCCTCCCATGTTAAACAAGGGGCCGAGGGGCCGAAGAGGTGGCTCAGCAGTTCAGAGCATTGTTTCCACAGAGGACCTGGGTTTGGTTCCCAGCACTCACATGGAGGCTCACAACTGTTCATTCATAACTCCAGCTCCAGGGGACCCAATACCCTCTTTATGATCCCCATGGGTACCAGACATGCAAGCAGTACACGGACTGTTTGTTCAAGCAAAACGCTCATACACAGAAAACAAAATAAAATGACTCTTTAGTGGGGGGAGAACATGAGGAAAGAGCAGAACAGAGGGCCACACAGATCCAGAACTGCCCGAGAGGCCGTGAAGAGGCTGCAACATTTGATCAGAATCCAGCATATGAAAACTCGAGAGTTAGGAAATACCAAGTGGCACTCTGATGTTCGCGCAATCATGGTCCCTGCTTCTAAATGTGAACGAACATCAAGGACCTATAAGGACTTGATGGACAGGCTAGTCTCCTTGGCTAACCCTCTGAACTCACTAGACCCTCTTGATGGACAGGCTAGTCTCCTTGGCTAACCCTCTGAATTCACTAGACCCTCTTGATGGACAGGTGGGGTGTTCTGGGTTAACCCTCTGAATTCACTAGACCCTCTTGATGGACAGGTGGGGTGTTCTGGGTTAACCCTCTGAATTCACTAGACCCTCACCCCAGTTCCACGCCCCTTCTCTAGTCCTCCCTTTCCTCTGATCTCCAAGAGAACCACCTGGGGGAGTACGGTTTATAAATCAATGAGTTGGGCTAGAGAGATGGTCCAGCAGGTAAAGGCACTTGCTGCCAAAGCTAGATGATCTCAGTTCAATCCTTAGAACTCACACGGTGGAAGAACAGAATTGACCCTCTCAAGTTGTCCTCTGATTCCCAAACGCGTGCCATGGCATGCACGTGCCCTCCTCCCAAAATAAATGAGTGCAACAAAATGATTTAAAAATAAGTTGACTAACGAAGAAAAAAATCTAGAGATACTAAGCTAAAGAGGAAAAAAAAAATAAGACATAAAAACGGATTTGCCAAAACTCACCATCAGAGGGCACAACCGTACTGCAATAAGCTGCCCCCACGCTCTGCCAGGAAGCCGGCCTCTGGTGTGCCTACAAGACAAAAGCCAGGTCAACTGTCAGGGCAGACCAATGCCAGACACGTGTGTCCCAAATAACGCCAGCTTTCGAGCGTGTGAGTTTTATGGATTCTCCGTGGAAAAGTTGCAAATACAAATACAAGGAGACAACCAAAGGGGTTCCTGGTGTCCTAAACCATGGGCAACAAGCACTCTGGTGTGTTTCAACATTACAAATGAACACATCTTCACACATGCAGATGGGCACAGTCTCATGCTGAACAAACGAGAACCATGCCTGACAAATCATTTTTCCCCGACTTTCAAAAGCAATTCTGGTTAAGCAGTATCTGTTCTAAATTCCCCTGCCTCGTCCTTGTTAGACCGCAGGTCGATACGTCTTTCTTTTATTTCATCAAAGAACAAGGTACACCACGTATTTACAGTTTTTAAGTAGGTACTGGTCCTTGCTGTTTACTTTCCTTATTAAAAACCTGGACAGGCAACTGCAGCACTTGAGCCCAGAGCATTAGAAGGAATCCCAGGCACACACTTTTGTCGCGTCTTCAAAGGGCAGTGCCGTGGCTGTGAGCCCAGGACTAAAGTCCTCAGAATAAATTAGGCTTCATGAAGAGTACTGAACACACTGCTAACTAAGTCCTTCCTTGGCACCTTCCCCAGCCCCCAAAAGTATGACAGGAGGAAGACAGGAAGGCACTAAATAACTAAAACCCATGCCAAGACAATGAAAACCATTTAGATTCTGAAACGACGCACACCATCATTCAGTTATAACACAAGATACATGAATCTCGTCAATTCCCACCTCCTTCCACCTAAAGACAGCAGGGAATTTAAAGCTAACTGTGGTGGTTCGAATGAGAATAGCCCCATAGGTTCTTCTGTTTGAATGTTTGTCCCTAGTTGGTGGAACTGTTTGTGAAGGATTAGGAGGCGTGCCCTTGTTGGAGAAGGTGTGTTATTGGAAGAGGGCTTTGAGGTTTCAAAAGCCTAAGCCAGACCCAGTTTCCCAACGTGTCTGCTGCTTGTAGGTAATCAAAGCTTCAGGTACTGCTCCAGCTCTATGCCTGCCTGCTTGCCTGCCACCACACTTCCTCAGAGTTCTGTAAGCAAGCCCCAATGAAATGCTTTCTTTTGTAAATTGTCTTATAAAAATTGGCCACAGTGTCTTTTCAGAGCGATAGAAAAGTAACTAAGATGCTAATATTTAGAAAAACGTAAACAAATCATTTAAAATTACTGGAGAAAAATTTGTAGATTGTTTTGCCTTTCGGGGTGAAACTTTGACTCATAGGAGTTAATTTCAGTCGAATTTAAGAAAGAAACAAGGCTAAGCTCTCTCCCACAGCAGCACCGCTGTCCAATGCAGTGAACAACCCATCTTCACCTTAGCTCAGATGGCATCTTCATCATTTTCCAAATACTTATATGAAGTTGAAAGTATTTCCGAACCTCTACTCTGTCTGATGAGCTGTCTGCTCGTGCCCTGGTAACCATGTTGGCCCACATTCTATTTTTATGGTAAATTTTAGTATCTGGTGTGATTAGTCATCAGGAGAACTAAATGAGCAGTATACACAAAGCACTTAAAACAGCACCTGGTATACAGTAAGGGCTCAGTAAATGCTAAGCGTTTTGTTTTGAGACCATGTAAATTCCATGGTTTAGCATAGGGAGACTAACGTCTATATGATTTCCAGTCTTTGTATCAAGGAATCTTTGTGTTTTGAGACAGGGTCTCACTATGTAGCCCTGGCTGGTCTGAAACTCACTATGTAGACCAGGCTAGCCTCACACTCACAGAGATCCACTTGCCTCTGTCTCCTGATCGCTGGGACTAAAGATGTGTGCTACTATACCTGATGTACCCAAGAATTCTGTGGATCTCTCCTTTTGAATCTTTATCTGCACGCTAGAGAAGCATTTTACAGACTTCTTGACATAGATCTTGCAACAGTCCTCATGTGGTGTGGTATCCAATATTAAACTCATCACCCTGAGTATTTTTTAGTTTGTGTACACTGGCTGTGTCTCTACTGGCCCTTTATTACAGCCTTTTCTGCATTTGTTTTCTTTGTGATCTAATCTGACAATTGTTCATTAGGAAAGTCCAGCCTCCTTACATTTATTTATAGTTATATAAACATATATTCACTCTTTTCCACTATGCAATTTTAGAGTTTTGTGTTTGTTTTGTGTTTGTTTGTTTGTTTTTGGTTGTTGTTTTTATTTTTTTCTCTTTGTCAATATGGAGGATTAAACCCAGGGCCTTAATCATGATAGGCAAGTACTCTTATCACTGAACTATATCCCTAGTTATAGTCTGAAATTTTATACAACATGTTCTGATCACTGCTTTTTTGGTTTTGTTTGTTGTTTTTGTTTTTCAAGACAGGGCCTTTTTGTGTAGCCTTGGCTGTTCTGGAACTCGCTCTATAGATCATGCTAGCCTCAAACTCACAGAGATCCTGCCTGCCTCTGCCTTCTGATTAAAGGCGTGCGCCACCACTGCCCAGCTGGCCCAATTCTTTTTAATCAATTGTTTACTTAGTTTGTCACTAGTATCCTCTGACCCCTGGGGCAAGAACTTTTGATTGGTTCAGTCACTGATGGTGCTTGTGAAATTACAAGTCCTGTCAAATGAATGCTAAGAAATTCTTGATAATTTAGTAATTTAAAATTAATAATAGCTTGTGTAAAATACGCTTTATGTTAAAAGAAAAATTCTCCCTCTGAGGCTCTTTATGTCCTTTCTCCATTCAGTTTAGTTCAGGGGTTAATTACCTACCTGCCTACCTGCTCATCTCAACCCTCATCATGTGATGCTTTTGCTGGGTTTTTCTTAGATGGCCACCATTGGTGGCTGTATGGAAAGCATGAGTTTGTGCAGTTTTGGCCCCTGGTTCTCCTCTCCACAGTGTAGAGGTTTTAAAGATGCAGATCCTCCTCTATAAATATAAAGTCTGCATTTGTTTTTATCTCAATTCTATAGTTAATGGGCTCCATGCTCGCTGCCAATTCTCTAGCTAGTTTCTGCTCTCATTGCTGCGATGACCAAACTTCTTCCTGGAGAGATGAATTTTCTGACGTATTAATTCCTTAACTGATCTTTCCAGGAGGACTTGGTAAAGTACTGAATGTTGCTTCTGGGGAGTCTGAGGCCAGCCACCAACTCTGAAGAAGTGGGTGCCTGCCTGGCTCTGCTGAGGCTCTGCAGCCAGCCACAGGCGTCGCCTCCTGAGGTCTTCCCACACACCTATTCAGTCTTGACCAGATCTGGCGGCCACCCTATATGGAGAGCGTGCTGTGAGACTGCTCCCTGGTTGTGTTGAAGATGGAACTTACAACTTGCTTTCTTCCTCTACCTCCTGTTCTATGGCGTGAGAAGGGAAGGGCGGGGCGGTTGCGTTTAAGGGGCCATTACGGTTACATAGTGACCTCGGCCATAACCATCTGAAACATCCAGAAGTAGAGGGCAAAGTGGGAAGAAAATCCCATGTACCCATCGCTCACTTCAGTAGTTCCCAACATTTTGTCGACTCAGCTTACTAGACCCGCCTCATTTGCTTTCTTCTTTCTTCAGTCAGTCAGTCTCTCTCCTTTTCCCCTCCCCTCTCCCTCCCAGACCCCCTCCTCTGTCTCCGTCTCTCTTTTGAGATTTATGAAACACAGTCCCATGTAGCTAAAGCTGGCCTCAAACCTGCTATGTAGTCAAGAATGATGCTGCACTCCTGATCTTCTTGCCTTCCTCCCTACCTTCCAGGTGTTGGGATTACAGGCATGCACTATCGAGCCTCATCCCCCCTCCCCTCCCCTCCCCAACATCTTAAGACATCCAAACTATCAAAACACTTCACCTGAAAATAGTTCCGATGACATTTGCTGGAACACTGCAAAAAAACAAACCTGGAAGGTCTCTATGATTATACAAATTATCCCTAGCAGTATTTTTTTGGAGGGCATCTATCAGTACATGATTGGATGATTTCTCTAGATGCTACAGAGCAGGGGTTGGCGGGCCAGCCACCTTTTTGTTGAGTTTTATTGAAACACAGTTGGGCTCACTCCCACCCACAGCTTTAATCTACGCTCTCTCTAAACCACAGAATTCAGCATCTGGGTAGTAAGTAGTGAGACAGATGAGTAATTTCAACAGAAAACCACAGGGTCTAAGAAACCCCAAAATGTCTACAGTCCAGCCCTTTAAAAAGAACCTTAGCTGCCCATCCCTTGCTATAAACAAAGCTTATATGGTGTGGGGATAACTTTCCATACCACTTCTATAGAGACATGGACAATCACACCTAAAAAAACCTATTTAGGGGCAGGGTTGCAGTTTGTGGCAAAGGTCGGCCTCAAACTCCTGGACATAAGCCATCTTCTTCCTCAGCCTCCCAAATAGCTGCAACTTACAGCCACCATACTCCTGTTCTTATTTATTCAACCATCCTGACACACATACAGGTCCTTATTTTTCTTTAAGCCGTCTCATGGTTTACAGTCCAATGAGACTAACATAAATAAAAATGATTTTGTTCTAGCCATTTCTCCTTGAAATACGGTAACAACACAGAGCAAAAACAAGCAAAGCAATAACAACCAGGAAATGGATGTTCAGCACCAAAGAAGGACTACTACCCCCCCAACCCCTATCCTGTGGTCCCCCAAATTAGAGATATCTGTGCTGTATCTTTTTATTCTTATATGTCACAAGAAAATGGTAAGCTTGTTAGTTTTCTTTTCTTCTAAAGTAGCAAGGATGCAATAATGTTTGGCTGATGCTAACATTAAAAAAATACATCAAGAAGTTTGCTGGGAGCAAGGTATGATGGTATATAACTATAATACCAGCAGCTGGGAGATTGAGGCACGAGTTCAGGACTAGCCTGGACTACCTGAGACTCTGCCTAAAAAACAAAACCAAACCAAAAAACCCCAAACAAAACATTAGCTTGTTAGGGGTGTAGGAGAGTGCAAGCTTGGCATGCAGAAGCCCTGGGTTCAAGTCTCAATTCTGCAAACAAAACAAAACCCCAGCAAACCAACCAACCAACCAACCAAAAAAACAACAAAAAGATATTTTTAAAAAGAAAGAAATTTTAGCTGGGTAAACAGTACAAAATATTCACGTCTTTAAACTTCATAGGCAGAGATCAAAATCAAGGCGCAGGGAGTACGTAGAAGGTAGAAAAATACCCAGAGTAGGGAGAATTCTCTAGGCAGCACTAACACCAAGTAAAGAGACACAGCCCCCTGGAAAGAAAATGTAGGTTTTTGTTTTTAGTAAAGGGCAGTCCACATTTTTGATAAGATACCTGGCAGTGTCAAAGAAAAGCAGAGGTCTGTAATTAACCGCTCACCTGCTGCCTGTGTGACGGGTTACCTTTAACCTTCACCCCGGAAGAAAAGGTCCAGCAGCATCACTCAGACAACAAAATGCTGTAACATTGTTTCCCCAACGTTACAAGACTCAAGTCATTGTGGTGGTATTGTGTTCCCCAAAATATTGTGCATCCTAATAAACTTATCTGGAGTCAGAGGCAGAACAGCCACTAGATACTTAGGCTAGAAAATGGTGGCACTCATGCCTTTAATCCTAGCATTCCAGAGGCAGAAATCTCTCTGGATCTCTGTGAGTTCAAGGCCACATTGGAAACAGCCAAGCACGGTGACACACGCCTTTAATCCCAGAAAGCGAGCCTTTAATCCCAGGGAGTGGTGGCAGAAAGCAGAAAGGTATATAAGGTGTGAGGACCAGGAACTAGAAGCTTTTGGCTGGTTAAGCATTTGGCTGGTTAAGCTTTCAGGCTTCTAGCAGCAGTTCAGCTGAGATTCATTCCGGATGAGGACTGAGAGGCTTCCAGTCTGAGGAAACAGGACCAGCTGAGGAACTGGTGAGATGAGGTAGCCCTGGCTTGTTCTGCTTCTCTGATCTTCCAGCATTCACCCCAATACCTGGCCCTGGATTTGATTTTATTAATAAGACCTTTTAAGATTCATGCTACAAGTCATAGGACTCAAGCTAATTAAAAACTTTCAGTATTAAAAAGAGACATTTAATATCCTCAGATCCCATTATTCGATCCAACTTACTGCTTCCCTTTGGGTCCCTTATTGCTAACATACATTAACTTCCCCTACATTTCCCTTTCCCAGTCAGAAAGCAGACCTGCCCGTCAAGAAGACACTAGCATCTAAACAACCTGCAAACAGCCCCAAAGACTCACAGCCAATTAGACAGGAGAGGAAAGGAAGGGGAGGGGAGGAGGGGAGGAGAGGCAGCAGAGTACCATTCCCAGCACATCTAGCTCCCTGTGAGGGAGGACCGAGGCTTACTTCACTAGGAAACAGATACCTGATGCCCACAGCAAAGCCTTCTACATCAGTGATGCCAAAGAGCTTTTGTCCACAGCTGGAACTGTGGTCAGGAAAAGCTTCTGGGTCCCAAGTCTAGACCTGTCAAACTCTAGGACCGGAGTGTTCATCAGGCTGCGGGGAGGGAGCTCGGAGGACAAAATGCTTGGCTCCTAAGGACTTAACCTGAGATTGAGCCTCAGGACCAAAGCAAAAGCCAGAGACCCCATTCTTTGTTGTCTTTTTGTTTGTAAGCTACAGGGCTTGGCCGCAAACAGAATGTGACATTTGTTTGATCCCAAAAGCCAGGGGAGCATGGATGAAGAAGGGCAGAAGGTCTGTGGGGACTGAAGGAGGGCAAGTAGAGCAGTGGGGTGCTGTCTAGCATTGTGACCTGGAACCCTTGCTAGCTGTGACTGCCTGCATAGCCTTCCCTTCACCAGACCAGGGAGAAAGGGAGGGAGGGAGGTGGGAGGAGAAAGGCAGGACACAGGGGAGGGGAGGGCCAGCTGGGAAGGGAGGCTGGTGGGAATAGAAGAGGCATGAGAAAGGGCAGGAGGGTGAATGCCATTTACAGTGCATTATATACAAATATGGGATTATACGTATATGAACACTTTTTAAAGCCGGGCATGATGAAATGTGCTTGTAATCCCAGGGCTGGGGGAGGCAGGCACAGGAGGAACCTGAGGACTTGCTAACCAGCCTGTCCAAATTGTTGAATTTCAGGCGGCAGGGGGGGTGGGGGTGAGCCTACCTCAAAAAAAAAAAAAAAAAAAAAAGAGGTAGATGGTGCCTGGAGAATGACACCCAAGGTTGTCTTGACACACACACACACACACACACACACACACACACACACACACACACACACACCGAGTTTATGGGCATTCTGTAACTAACAGAGTAAAACTACTGCAGTTGGCTTACAACAGAACAACAATGTCCTCAATCTGGAGTTTGTTTTCTCTTTCTCTCCTGACATACTAAAGCTACTGAAGCATCATCACACCGGCAATAGACTTTTACCACCTTCAGCCACGGCCCAGCCCAAGCAGTCTGTTCTCAAAGCTGGAGGTAGGAGGGGAGACCCCGGAGTCAGCAGACCAGGGCCCAGAGTTCTAGTGCCCAGGGCCACCTCGGCTGACTGCTTCACTGGAGGGTGAGTGAGAACACTTGAGTGACACTTTGTATTCGCCCTTTAACATTCTACAGAAACAGAGACGCACAGCACTCCACCTCCCTAGGGGACTGGCCTCTTACAGAAGCAGCTGGGAAGCAGAGTGCAGTTTCAAAAGCACAGGAGTCCGCACCCCGAAATGTGTGTAAGGTAAGCCCATACCACGGGAAAGGCAGACAGCCCAGGTTCTGCAGAAGTACCCCTTCAGGCAGCAACGAAAACAATTCATTACGCTGCACTGCACGACAGAGTTTGCCCTCCCAATAACAGAGAGACAAAGTGTCTGGTGCTGCTGAGTCAGGGCTATTAATATTTGTGACTTAAGGCATGCCTCATGCTTTAATATCAGAAAATTTGGTTATTTAAAACGATGATTACACGTTATTACATATGGACTAATGTTTCTCCCACTAGATCATTGTAACTTCATAGAAGTCATGATTTAATGTATATATGCCTTTAATTCCCAAGGCAATTTCACACCTCTAAAACAGGACCACAGCAAGGCCCTCTGTGGACTCGTTCAACATCAGTTTTCTAAGTAAGATATTAAATTTGTCAGGTGAAGTGACTTAAATACTTGTTCACGAGGCCTAGAGACCTGGGGCGGCAGCTAAGAGTGTGCCCTGCTCCTTCAGAGGACCCAGGTGGGTGGCTCACAACCACCTGTAACTCCAGCTCCAGGGGATCCAGTGCCCCCTTCCGGAGTCCTCAGGCTCCTGCACGCAGGTAGGTGTTGTCCATAAACTCACAAGGACCCACACATACACAGAAAAATAATATATCTTAAAAAAAAAAAGTCTCAGCTGGGACCAGAATGGTGATTCAAGCCCATGTTCCCAGCACCTGAGAGGTAGAGGCCAGAGGATCTAGAATTCAAGTCTAGCTTTGACTACGTAGTGAGTTTGAGGGCACTCAGAGCTTTATGAGAACATGTCTCAAACAAATCAAAAAGGACAAAGAGTCCTTGTTTTTGTTTTGAACAGAGATTCTAGGTTCTCAGTAGCTAAGGATGGCCTTGAATTTCTTGTCCTGCCTTCACCCCCCAGCACTGAGAGTATAAGGTATGCATTACCACACCAGTCATTTGTGGTACTAGATATTGAAGCCATGGCTTTGTACACATTAGGCAACCACACTTACCAGCTAAGCCACATCCCTAATCCTTCTGTTATTATTTTTAAAGACGTCGCATCTTCCAGGTTCTTTTTCTTTACAATTTGTGCACACTGCTCCTAGATTCTGTCCATACCCCTTTTGTCTCATCATGCTGCATTCTAGTTATCTGTTCCAATGACTGACTCTCTCCTTCAGGGTTATTATGATCAGCCAGGAAGATTGCATTAATCTTGTTATATACTGGTACCTCTCGGTCCACCAGGAGAAAGCAAAAACTTCATAAATATTTATTTAACTGAGTTGTAGTGCCTCCTTTTTTTATACTTCAGCTTCTTTGACAAGCTTTATAACTTGGCTTTGTACTCTATTTTTCCACAGGGAATTATTACTGATTTTTTTTTCTCTGCTGAGGGACTCTGAGAAGTGAGAAGAAATGATAGTGTCTACAGGCATTTGGGGAGTATTTAGGCTATTTCTTCACCTATATATTAAAGGTCTGTTTTAGTTTTGGCTGCTGCAGGTACATTCCACATTGCATCGAGGTGGTTAACTACTATACTGTTGATTATCTTTAGACAACAAAATACCCAACCACAAAATGCTTAAGGAACTTGTCACATAATAACTAGCATTTGTACTTGATAACCATATAAACAATTCAAAAGTGAATCAAAGCAGAATGTGACTTAGATTGAATAAACAGACCCCGTTTCTAAAAATGCTTGTATTGAGAATATAGAATGGAATGTGGTGGACTGCTCTTTTTGACAATTCTGCTCGGCAAAGGAACTTGGATCTGCGGTTCCCTCTACATTACTACTTAAGTCTATGAAATCTCTAGTCACTGGAGCAATGATACTGAGAGGCACTTACATCCAAATTAGTATACTGAGATAAAACTCCTTTCTCTGAAGTGGCTTAAAGTTAGAAAACCAGGAAGGATGTTGGAAAGTACTTCATTTTGGACCACTGGTAGCTGCACAGGTGTTAATTACATTAGTCTCTGTGTTTTAAAAGTGCAGTGCCAGGTAATGTTTTGAAAGTACTCTTTCCTATTTTGGTGGCACCTGGGGCTGTGAGAATCTGGGCTGGTTCCACCAGCTGGTCCCTGCACCTGCAGCATCAGCATCACCCGGGAGCTTGCCAGAGATGCAGGCTCCGGGTCCCACCTCAGCCCTCCTGCATTGTAATGAGGTTCCTAGGAAATTCTTATGCACATGGAGGCTTGAAGAGTCCTGGGTAGCTCACTCAAATGAGATTCAAGGGCATACAGTTGTCATCTGGGTGCGGTATTCTCAGACCCAAACCTCTCTCGCTTATCAAGACCCAGGCAACTGAGTTTCATAGGGGCCACGTGATATAATAGAAATAACGCTGCAGAGCGAGCTTGAAGACTGGATTCTTGCTTCATGTCTAGCTCCATGACCTTGAACCAGACTTTTCGTCTGCAAAACGAATAGCTCTTACAGCAGACACAGTGAGACTTTGCAACTCTGAAAGCTATGAATTTGTGAAAACAAATAGCAATGCGTTCTTTCCTGACACATGCCACCTACGATGAAGCTGTTGAGGGGAATGATTTAATGGTTTGTGTAGTTGGGAGAAGCAGTTCAAGAGACTGGGCCCGAGGAACGTACTGGGGCCTCGCCTCTCCAGTCCTTGATATGCATTCAGCATCGAGGCTCACACTCTTTGATTTTCACACTTGAATTCTGGAAGATGCACAGTGGTGAATAGCTCAGGCAGTGGGTGGCTGCTATTAATAACCCCTCCCCGCTTCCTTTGTTCTTCAATACAGATGAAAACACAGGTAACGAAAGAGGTTCAGAGATGAATGCGGCTTTTACATTTTGCACAAGGGCAAGAGAATGTTAGTGTTCTTAGGAAAAGCACGTTAAAGTGTTTAGAGGTAAAGGATGGGGGGGGAACCAATATGCATGTGTACATGTGCATGCACATATGTAGAGAAAATAAAACTAATGCATGTGTAATATGAATGCATATATATATATGGAAAATAATGCAAATGCAGCAACATATTAATAACATAAATATAGAGGTATAAGACTACATGAACATTGTACTCTTTAGATTTGGGAATATTCAAAATAAAAAACTGAGGGGGAAAATTAACATAAATATCCACTGACTCCAATAAGTTGAGGGTTTTTGTTTGTTTGTTTGTTTGTTTGTTTGTTTGTTTATCAAGACAGGGTTGCTCTGTGCAGCCCTGGCTGTCCTGGATCTCACTCTATAGGCCAGGCTGTCCTTCTGTCCTTGAACTTACTACAGAGATCTGCCTGCCTCTGCCTCCTGAGCGCTGGGATTAAAATCATGCATCATCACTGCCTAGCTTAGTCTTTAAAAAAAAAAAAAAACAAGTAAAATGTGTTAGATTCTTTTTTTTTTTTTTTTGTAAACTTTAAAAAGCATCAGAAAAGCTAGAACAGAATGGGAAAAAATCAGGAAGTAGGACATTTTAATAACTCACATTCCTGCAACGCTTCTTTTAACGAAGTGAACGATGTCCAACCATGGGGTGGGAGATGGTTTGGGGCAGTGGTGCCTGCAACAGAAGTGCAAATGCAGATTCCCCAGGACCCACGCAAAAGCTCAGAGTGGCAGCTCCGGGCTAGTTGGAGGGGGCAGAGACGGCGTCCATGGGACTCACTGGCCGGCCAGTTCAGTCAAACAGGGAGAGAGCTAGGCTGTGTGAGAGACTGAGAAATAAGGTGGTGGGGAACAAGGAAGACACCTGAAATCAACACACACACACACACACACACACACACACACACACACACACACACACACACACACACACACACCTATGTGCATACACATGGGGTGGGGGGGTGCTACAAAATTTTAAAAATTAAAAAATATTATTTTCAACAAACAGATGGGCCTTCCATTTTTGCTCCGGCTTCAGCTAATATTGGAAAAGAATACAGCTACCACTCAGAAACAGAACAAGCCACAGGCTTTTCTCATTTCCCCGCAAGAGAAGGACACAGCGGCTGCTAGGAGAATCTCTGCCCTCCCACGGGCCGCGGGCGTGTAAGGGATTGCGATGCCCGGAGATCAGGACGCCGGGGGAGAGTTCCCGCACAGTAGTCATTCTGCTTCAACACCCCCTTTCCATTTACTCTTTAGTTTACCTATTGAAAAATACAATCAACACACCGCCAGCCTTTCCCGTGTAACTGCCCCACAGTAACGCCACCCGAACACACACACTGTAATTAATGAGAGAGCTCTTAATACCCGGGCTTCATAAAACACATCAAATTCGATGACTTTCCTCTAACGTTAGCTGAGTGGATTTCTTTTATTTTGCTGAGTTAAGCTTCCTATAGTTTACTTTAAATGATCATAAAAAGGCGGCTATTAGGTCTTACAAATCATCACAGCGTACTGTAAAGGGGACAAGCAGACCAGGCATTTAGGATGATTTTCATATATAATTGAAAGCCCAATTCACAATGGCCCTTCGCTCATTCTGCCTGAAGTCAGCTGCTCTCCACTGACTGGCTAGGCATCATGTGGGGACCAGTCTCTGAGCAAACAACTCTAGTCACAGCTTCGCCATCTGAGACAGACCAAGGCTCAGTTAAGAACAACTTTTGTTACAAACGTTACTATCATCTTCATTTTGCAGGATTCCAGTTAGGAATGCTAATTCATAATATTCACTTAGTACCAAAAACTATCCATTGATTTAAATATGAATAAATCTCAAAAGCAATGTATAGTAAAAATGTAAATCAGCGTATGTAAATTATAGTACTCTATGAATTAACATAAGAATACATATGGGGCTGGAGAGATGGCTCAGAGGTTAAGAGCACTGACTGCTCTTCCAGAGGTCCTGAGTTCAATTCCCAGCAACCACATGGTGGCTCACAACCATCTGTAACAAGATCTGGTGCTCTCTTCTGGCTTGCAGTCATATATGCTGTATACATAATAAATAAATAAATATTTAAAAAAAAGAATACATACATCATTATTTTATCTTTCATAGGCATATAAATATACACACATAGGCATATAAATATGCAATAACTTATGAATACGTGAAAATGATGAATATTAAGACCTATGGAGATGGTACATTATTTTTACAGTAGGAGAGGAAGGTTTGGAAATTGGGGAGGGGAGCACAGTCAGCTTTGACCATACTGCAATATTTCTTTTCCGTGATTGTATTAAGGGTCAACAGACTCCAAAGTCACCTAGGGGGTGACATCAGTAACCCATGGAGGGATAGCTACATTAAGGTTGGTCTCTGAGAATGTCTGTGAAGTACTGTCTTGGGTATAATAGTTAATGTGGGAAGACCCATCTTCACTGGGTAGGCCCACTTCCCAGGCAGGGGTTTCAGGACTGGATACATGAGTAAAAGCAAGCTGTGTTATCATGTACGAATTCACCGCTCTCTGCCGCAGCTTCGTATTTAATTTTTTCGTACAATATATTTTGATCATATTCTTTCCCCCTATCCAACTCCTTCCAGATCCTTCCCACCTCCCTACCCATCCAGCTCATGTCCTCTCTCCCCTTTTCAAAAACAAACAAATAAAAACCAATAAGACAAAACCCAGACAGTGGATGCAGCAGTGTGACCAGCCCCCTCCCCTAATATGATGGACCCTGAGCAGTGAGCCCAGAAAACCTTCCTCCCCTAGGCTGTTTTCTCAGGATTTTATCACAGCAACGGGAAAAGAAACTAACACATTATCTTAGTTTAAAAAAAAAAATTGAAGCAAACTAGACAAAATGTGAATATTTGAGAGTGATGAGAATTGAGGTGTTTATTATACAATCCTTTGTAAATTGTAAAAGTATTTCTAGTAGCTTTAAAAAAAAAGATTTATTTATTTATTATGTATACAATGTTCTGCCTACAAGTATGCCTGCCGGCCAGAAGAGGGCACCAGATATCATTATAGATGGTTGTGAGCCACCATGTGGGTGTTGGGAATTGAACTCAGGACCTCTGGAAGAGCAGCCAATGCTCTTAACCTCTAAGCCATCTCTTTGACCCTATTTCTAGTTTTTTATTGCCTATCTCTCAGAGTCTTCCTTGACTCTCTCCGTGCACACTGAGGGAAGCTGGGGAGGCTCTCTACTGATGAGAGCCTAGACTGTATGGGAACAGAGTCAGACAGCATTTATTGATTTTTATCTTGGTGTTTGTTGCCCCGCATTGGCTCCTCATACTCAGCATCCTGGCAAGCACAGCGGTAGCTCCTTCTCACTGCTGCAGACGTAGGCATCCGTTATATAGTCCACCAGATGAATATTTCACAATGGACAACTGGGCCAGTTCCAGGTTGGCTAATATGCAGTAGCGAACAACTCACTTTTGGTCGAGATATATGCACACTCTCTGAGATAAAACTAGGAAATGAACTTCAGGGCTACATGACATGCATATGTTCATGGAGCCACACATTGAGTTCTAAGGCAAGCACAGCTATCTTGAGACACCCCCCCCACACTACCATCATCAT